>NC_090395.1:11971860-12272069 GCF_036365525.1 Heterodontus francisci | reverse complement strand
CAGTTTTATCCCCTTACGCCCCCACCTCAATGAATTTCGCGCTCAGCATGACATCGCACTCTTCTTCCATCGCCTCTGCCTCCGGGCTCACTTCTTTGACCAGGAGTCCTTCCCCTGATCAGTAGACCCATTCATCTGCCTCCAGCATTCTCCCTCTACCTGGGCCCCTCCCCCGGCCTCTTACCCACTCTTGATTTTTTCTTTGAAAACTGTCGGCGAGACATTGGTCACCTCAATTTCTCTGCCCCCTCACTCACTCTAACCTGTCCCCCTCTGAACTTGAGGCACTCCGTTCTCTCAGGTCTAACCCCGACATGGTCATCAAACCTGCAGACAAGGGTGGTGCTGTTGTTGTATGGCGTACCGACCTCTACCTTGCAGAAGCTCAGCGCCAACTCTCAGACACTTCTTCCTACCTCCCGCTGGACTATGACCCCACCACTGAATATCAAGCCACTGTCCACAGGACTATCACTGACCTCATCTCCTCTGGAGATCTTCCCTCTCCAGCTTCCAATCTCAAAGTCGCACAACCCTGGACAGCCCGCTTCTACCTCCTTCCCAAAGTCCACAAATGGGACTGTACCGGCAGACCCATTGTGTCAGCCTGCTCCTGCCCAACTGAACTTATTTCTTCCTATCTTGACTCTATCTTTTCTCCACTGGTCCAGTCTCTTCCCACCTACATCCGTGACTCTTCTGATGCCACGTTATTTTGACAATTTCCAGTTTCCTGGCCCAAACTGCCTCCTCTTCACTATGGACGTCCAATCTCTCTACACTTCCATCCCCCACCAGGACGGTTTGAGGGCTCTTCGCTTCTTCCTGGAACAGAGGCACAACCAGTCCCCATCCACTACCACCCTCCTCTGCCTGGCTGAACTTGTTCTCACATTGAACAACTTCTCCTTCAACTCCAAGCACTTCCTTCAAATAAAAGGTATTGCTATGGGTACGCACATGGGTCCTAGTTGTGCCTGTCTTTTTGTGGCATATGTTGAACATTCCTTGTTCCAGTCCTACTCAGGTCCTCTCCCCCAACACTTTTTTCCAGTACATTGATGACTGTTTCGGTACCTTTTCCTGCTCCCGCCCCAAACTGGAAAACTTTATCAACTTTGCCTCTAATTTCCACCCTTCTCTCAGCTTTACATGGTCCATCTCTGACACTTCCCTTCCCTTCCTCGAACTCTCTATTTCCATTTCTGGGGATAGGCTGTTTACTAATGTCCACAGCTACCTCAACTACACTTCTTCACACCCTACCTCCTGTAAGGACTCCATTCCATTCTCCCAGTTTCTCCGTCTCCAACGCATATGCTCTGATGATGCAACCTTCCATGACTGTGCTTCTGATATGACCTCCTTTTTCTTCAACCGAGGAGTCCCCCCCATTGTGGTTGACAGGGCCCTCAACTGTGCTCGGCCCATTTCCCGCACCTCTACCCTCACCCCTTCCCCTCCCTCCCAGAACCGTGACAGGGTTCCCCTTGTCCTCACTTTTCATCCCACCAGCCTCCATATCCAAAGGATCATCCTCCGCCATTTCCGCCACCTCCAACGTGATGCCACTACCAAAGGCATCTTCCCCTCCCTTCCCCTGTCAGCATTCTGAAGGGATTGTTCCCTCCGTGATATCCTAGTCCACTTCTCCATTACCCCACGACCTCATCCCCTTCCCATGGCACCTTCCCTGCAATCGCAGGAGTTGCAATACCTGCCCATCTCCTCTCTCCTCACGATCCAAGGCCCCAAACACTCCTTTCAGGTGAAGCAGCGATTTAATTGTCCTTCTTTCAATGTAGTATACTGCATTCGCTGCTCACAGTGTGGTCTTCTCTACATCCGGGAGACCGAACGCAGACTGGGTGACCGCTTTGTGAAACACCTCCGCTCAATCCGCAAGCAGGACCCTGAGCTTCCGGTTGCTTGCCATTTCAACACTCCCCCCTGCTCTCATGCACACATCTCTGTCCTGGTATTGCTGCAGTGTTCCAGTGAACATCAACGCAAGCTTGAGGAACAGCATCTCATTTAACGATTAGGCACACTACAGCCTGCCGGACTGAACATTCAGTTCAATAATTTCAGAGCAAGCCAGGCCCCCCATTTTACTTTCATTTTTAGTTTTTTTTTTTCTTTTTCCTTTTTAAAAATATTTGTTGTGTTTATTTTATTTTATTTCATCTTAGTTTGTTCAGTTTGCTTACCCACCATTTTTTTCATGCTTGTACTTGTGGCTGTTCAATTTTCAGTCCGTTAACACCCTATCTGTACTAACGCTTTGTCTTTCAACACAACATTAACATCTCGTTTGCCTTTGCTCCACAACCTTCTGGTCAGCTATTCTGTGACATTGTCCAATCTGCACCTTCTCCTTTGTTATCTCTTGCCCCACCCCTGCTTTACTTGCTTACAGCCTTTCACATTTCTAATATTTGCCAGTTCTGAAGAAGGGTCACTGACCTGAAATGTTAACTCTGCTTCTCTCCACAGATGCTGCCTGACCTGCTGGGTTTCTCCAGCACTTTCTGCTTTGCTGCCAAATTGACAGCAGCCCTACTCTTCAACAGAGAGGTAAGTATTTCTTGGGCAACTGTCAGGAAGCAGGTGCAGGGATGCTTTAAATAGGGCCCCAGCACCTGCGACACAGCTGTCAAAAGATTCCTCACTGTGCCAGATTCCCGCCTCTCCCCACGTAATATGGGGGGCAGGGGACTGCTCATCGAGGTGATGCGAATGAGCCCCTGTGTGAAATATCACGGGGGTTTGGCAGCCGCAGCTGAATGCAGGCACCCCGCATAGTTCAAAGTCTCTGAATGCAGCAATGATAGACTTGGGTGTTTGACAGACCAAGGCGGGGTTCGAATTTGCAGCGCTGCCTGGGGAGAGAGAGCGAGAGAGGGAGAGAGACAGTCAGACAGACCCACCACTTGCATCTGCACTGGTCAAAAGCAGGTGCTTGTCTCCCGTAGTGTAAAGAAACTGCCAGTTTGCACACAGATGGAAAGACTGTCACATGATTGTCCAATGTTTTATCTCTTTTGTAATTTAATTAGATCATTTCTAAATTCCAATATCTCAAGGCTGCACTGTTTCTGTGTTTACCCTTTGAAGTTTGTCTCCACCAGTGTTTATGTTTCAAGATGGCTTTGAATGTCTTGTTAATGGAAGTAAGGCAGAGCTCATTCAAAATTCGCAAACCATTGTTCTGGTGGGAAATTAATCAGATATTCGTCTCTCCCTCGATACACTGGTATGTGAGATATTTCAATGCAAATTCTGGTGGCCGTTTTAGTTGCTTTCTTTTTCAAGTTTAATTCAGATTTCCAACCAATGGATTAAAACAATCATTCAGCATAGCACATGTTTATAACACTCTCCAGTTTGGTTAAAGCTTATTCAAATCATTCAACTCATAGCAACCTGGGAACACCAACTTTGAAACTGATCAAGCTAGTGGTGATAGAGATTATTAGATACACATAGAATTTGGGAAGGAGAGGAAACTGGGATACAAGGAAAACTGAGGAGATACAAAAGGCAGCAGCAAAAATATCCAGACATTTCAGCATGGGATGGGGGCAGACAAAATAAAACAGGGAATGTGGAAGTGGCCTCACAAGAAGTTGTCAATCAAATTGTTCAGACCACCACTTAGGTGAATATCTTTTTGACTCTTACACTGAAATGGAGGGTGGTGGGGGGGAGGGGTGGGGGGGGGGCGGTGGGGTGGGGGCTGATGTTGGAAGTCACACTGACCACACCAGATATTCCGTGGATCTGCCCAGTGTCATTTTCCAGCAGATGATCAATAATAAAAAATACTTACTGGGGAAAACTGGTACAAATCAGGAGGAAAAACAAAGAGCTTGCATACGAAGAATGCAAATAGTTCACTATATTGTTTTCCAACCAGCAAAGAACAAAGAACAAAGAACAAAAGAACAAAGAACAGTACAGCACAGGAACAGGCCATTCGGCCCTCCAAGCCTGCGCCGATCTTGATGCCTGCCGAAACTAAAACCTTCTGCACTTCCGGGGACCGTATCCCTCGATTTCCATCCTATTTATGTATTTGTCAAGATGTCTCTTAAACGTCGCTATCGTACCTGCTTCCACCACCTCCCCTGGCAGCAAGTTCCAGGCACTCACCACCCTCTGTGTAAAGAACTTGCTTTGCACATCCCCTCTAAACTTTGCCCCTCTCACCTTAAACCTATGTCCCCTAGTAACTGACTCTTCCACCCTGCGAAAAATCTTCTGACTATACACTCTGTCCATGCCGCTCATAACTTTGTAAACCTCTATCATGTCGCCCCTCCACCTCTGTCGTTCCAGTGAAAACAATCTGAGTTTTTCCAACCTCTCCTCATAGCTAATTCCCTCCAGACCAGGCAACATCCTGGTAAACCTCTTCTAGACCCTCTCCTAAGCCTCCACGTCCTTCTGGTAGTGTGGCGACCAGAATTGCACGCAATATTCTAAGTGTGGCCTAACTAAGGTTCTGTACAGCTGCAACATGACTTGCCAAATTTTATACTCCTTGTCCCGACCGATGAAGGCAAGCATGCCGTATGCCTTTTTGAAACCTTATCCACCTGCGTTGCCACTTTCAGTGACCTGTGGACCTGTACGCCCAGAATACTCCTAAGGGTTCTGCCATTTACTGTATACCTCCCACCTGCATTAGACCTTCCAAAATTCATTACCTCACATTTGTCCGGATTAAACTCCATCTGCCATTTCTCCGCCCAACTCTCCAACCGATCTATATCCTGCTGTATCCTCTGACAATCCTCATCATTATCCACAACTCCACCAACCTTTGTGTCGTCCGCAAACATACTAATCAGACCAGCTACATTTTCCTCCAAATCATTTATATATACTACAAACAGCAACGGTCCCAGCACTGATCCCTGCGGAACACCACTTGTCACATCCCTCCATTCAGGAAAACACCCATCCACTGATACCCTCTGTCTTCTATGACAGAGCCAGTTCTGTATCCATCTTGCCAGCTCCCCTCTGATCCCGTGTGACTTCACCTTTTGTACCAGTCTGCCACGAGGGACCTTGTCAAAGGCTTCACTGAAGTCCATATAGATAACATCCACTGCCCTTCCTTCATCAATCATCTTCGTCACTTCCTCAAAAAACTCAATCAAATCAACCAGCGACTAGGCTATTGAAGTGTATGTGTCTTTGTTACTCTGTTTTGATCAGCTGTTGTAAAAATATGGCAACACTGCTGTTACCCAGTCACTGGCCTTGGTTTCGAGGATACAGCTATCAATAAAGGTCAGATGGTCTCATTCAAGTAGGTGAGCTCTCAATGCATGAAACATGCAGATGGCAGTAATTATGGGCAGTGAATTAACATTATTTATATATGAAGTGCACACATCGTACCAGAACTTTGCTTCCATTTCAAAATAAAATCACAAAACATTTATGCACTGAAATTTATTTTAGTAACTTTTTAAAACAAATCACATAATATAAAAGGAATATGGGAAATATTTACAAAAATGGACACTTAGAAAATGTCACAAATAACTCAGATGATTTCCTCTAATATCTGTGCTGACTGTTGTTGGCATAGCCCAGATTCTGAACCTTTTTAATAGCGAGTGGCTTTCTTTCATTGTGTCTGATTAGTAAATCCTTTACAGGGCACCAAGTGATGGATAGGAGGAGGAAAGAAAATACAGAGGCCTCCCAAAACCAGCGTAATGAGCCCCATAAAGACCCTCCTCATCACAGCACATAGATTCAGATTGGGAAAGGACACTGGAACAGTGTGTGTGGAAGACACGAGAAATGTTCAAGTGCTTCAACACTTGCTTTCTCTGCTGGTTAATTTAGACATTGTGCAAAACTGAATTTGATAGGGTCTCACATCCTGTTCAGACATTCTTGGCATTTTTGCTACTTTGAAGGGATTTTGTTTTGGATAAATCTATTGAGTGAACATACAGAATCAATGCTATCCTACACCTGTGAAGTGATTGCACTAAAATGAAGAGGTCAATGAATTGGTGTCTTATTAGGATCTTGAATATCAAGGCCTGCACTTTCACTCACAAAGGGTATTGCTTATTCTTTTAACAGATCACTATAGGCTAGCCCACACCAGGTAATGGCAGTTCCAAGTCATTGAACACAAATAAGGATAAATGGGGGACAAAAATAAGTGTAAAAGTATTCATATCTCAGCGATCTGGACCCCCTCTGCATCCTTTGAAGATTTCTTTCCCTAAAAAGACTTACATTTACAAATAGATATATACATTGTCATGCAGGCCCCCACCAGCCAAGAATGAGGCACATTAATTTCACCACATGCACGTTAAACTTCAAATTATTGCTGGGAAAAGAGGGCCTATTACAAGAAATTCCCAGGCCCCGAGCCAGAAATACATTTTTGCAAACTAGCAGACAGTGTTGGCACAAAGGAACCAGTCCCTGCTCCTGATACACAGAAGACGTGGTCGGACTAGTTTAGTCACATGACTGTAATAAATAATTATAATATAGCATCTGCAGTATTGTGCTTTTATTTTAGTCACAGGGCTGTTGCAGGTTTTGAACTCGTCACAGTGAATTTGAAGACAGAAAGCTACTGGCTCCTGGATTGAGAACATTTCTCTCCTGTCTGCTCTCATTTCATTCTCCCCAGCTTTGGAATCCATTGAAGACACAAGAGAGAGAAAAGTCTCCTACAGTGAGCATGGTTTAAGAAGAATACTGGGCCCCAATGAAAAGCAAGAATTACCGACAAGAAAGAACTACCTACAAAAGGACTCGACAGTAAGCTCGAAGCACAGTAACAAGAAACTGTTCAGAGATTGCCTCAAAGTTCTCCACTTGATTTTTCTTCTGCTCTTTCTGTCTCTATTTGCGTGTGCCTATCGCATATGCATGTGAGCTGAAGGATTTTCATTTTTAATCCAAGACTTTATTCGCCAGGGGTAACACCCCAGTTGAGGGAAAATGGCTGTGAAAAGGACAGTGTTGAAAACACAGTTACCAGAGTACGGGCCGTTGGTCTCACATCAGAAAGGACAAGCTTTTCAAATGCTAAACCAAAACCCACTCCACCCAACAGAGACATTGCCTTCTGCTCTCAGCCAGCCACCCACATCATCACTGGCTCCAAGGTGCCTAAGGAGACAATGAAATCCACCGGTTTTATATATAATCAAGTCAATCGGACAACAGAACCCATCGGAAACAGTTCACACCTCGTACAGTACTCAACCAGATGACGCAAGACCAACAGTTCCCATTGTCCGTCCGCCCCTCCCCCACCGAAACCAGCTAGATGAGAGGCGGGAAAATACCACAGATTCAAACACGACCCGGCATCTAAAGTCAGCAGGGTGAGCATTTCATCCGCAGCCTGCAGAATAATCAACTCACAGCCATGTGGAGAGTTACCTCTGCATGTCCCGACCAAACCTTAGGAAAGGGGGTTAGTGTAGTGTTGGGAGTTAACTGACTGTGAGTCAGGGAACACAGAGGGGCTTAGTTTAAGAAGTCCAAAGGGAAGTAATCTATTTGTTGTTAGTGGTATAAGAACATTAGCATGGGTTTTGCCATATTGAGATTTGCTGTACATGTTAAACATACTTTTATTATTCGAAATCTGAAACCTGTGTCGATTGCATTATTTATCATCCTTCAGTGTGATTCATAAGGCTATAAGCCCAGACCTTTGACCACTTTGGCCGGTCACGAAACCGGACAATTCGTGGAGAGCTACTGTGGACTATCGAGTCCTTAATAAAAACATTCCAGCATTCACGCCTGCAGTGGCAGCAGTAGCTGAGCCTCAGAGGGAGCATTCCAGCCACCGCAATCACGTTTTCAGTGCTGGATATTTCAAACAGCTTCTGTTCAATCCCCTTAAAATGGGAGGACTGGTATAAGTTCACTTTCACTTTTAAAGGCCAACAGTATACTTGGACTTGTCTTCCCCAGGGCTTCCACAACTGCGTCTATCATCCACCAGAGCATGGCTGATGCACTCAAAGCGTTCAGCCGGCCACATCAACTAGTCCAATATATGGACCATTTGTTGCTCTTCTCAGAGGGGGAGGAGAAACATGGCCCATTATTAGCAGAGTTGCCAGGGTTACTGAAGGAGATGGGATTCAAGGTGAATCCCAAGAAAGCCCAGATTGGTCAGCCTGAAGTAAAATTTCTGGGTTTGACTATGTGGGCAGGAAAGCGCTGCATAGATGAGGCAAGGAGGAAGGCAATACAGGAGTTGTCAGGGCCGAAAGACGTGACTGGGGTAAGGTCTTTCCTGGGGCTCACAGGGTACTGCCACAACTTCATTGAGGGCTACACCACCACAGCAGCCTCTCTGCTCCGGCTCCTCCTGAAGGGAGTCGGATGGGAGTGGGATGAGAACTGCCAGGCAGTGTTAGTGTACCTCAAGGAAGACCTCCAAATGGCACCAGCACGAGTGATGATTAATGGGGGTGAGGGTTTCTTCTTGGAAGTAACCTCCAATGGGGATACCTTAGGTGCAGTGTTACTCCAGGAGTGTACTTCTCAAAGGGTCCTCACAGACGTGGAGCAAGGATACTCCAATTGCGAAAGGCATCTTCTATACCGCCCATTGGGCCATGAAACAATATCAGCTTTTCACTGGATGCTCGCCCATCACATTGTTAACCCACCATATCCGCACTCAAATACTGCTGGACAGTAGGATAAAGGACGGCACAGAGACCAGTGCTCACATTGTGCGCTGGACATTACTACTGTCTCAGTTAAATCTGCAAGTGCTGGGGATCACGGAGCCCAAACTCACCATGAACCTCACATATGCAGGGGAAGCTCTTAGGTGCACAGTTGAAGGGGTTTGAGATCACGATGTAGGGGGTCAAGGCCGCAGTCCAACCTACCGGCAGGTAGGTCAAGTTCTGTCATAAACGGGACGCGACTCACGGGATATGGGATTTGTGACCCTGAGGCCAAGGTGGCCAAGATAATTAACCTCCCCGACACCATGAGTGTCCGATACACAGAATTCTCAGCGGTGGCGTATGTGGTTACACATCCCAAGGAATTCCCCACTCCTTACACCATTTGTTCGAACTTGATGTTCACCTGCAACCTGTGTACCAAATATCTGGCGATTTGGAGCCACCGTGACGTTAAAGCAGCAGACAGGAAACCCCTTACAACGGCCCCTTTGTTGAAAATGATCCCTGCGGCTGTAGGCAGTGGAGAAGACTTTTACATCCACAAAGTGAAAGCCCACTCCAGGTCAGAGCCGAGGTGGCAGGGAAATGTTAAGGCCAATGAGCTGGCAAAACAGGGAACAAGAGAGAGAGAATTCTGGGATCCCTATCAGGCAGGGCCGGTCGCAGCACTTCGGGACAAAGGAGGAACCCAGGAGATAGTGTTAGCTCCCGACCTAACCAAGGTCCGGACAGAGGACTCGGCTATCAGAGCGGTCCGAGAAAAGCTGGTTAGGGAAGAAAAGGTTGAAGGTCCGGTCGGGGCAGCGGACGTGGTTGTTAAAGAGGGTATTGCTTTTTAAGGGGGATTGATGGGTGGTTCCCGACCAGCACTGGGAACAATTTCTTCAGTTGGCCCACACGGATCTGGGAACAGGGCAGCCAGGGCCAGAAACCACCTGGAAGAGGGTAGAGGAGGTGGGGTGTTGGTCCCAGCTCAGGGAAGAAGTTTGGGAGTTCTGTGTGAACTGTTTGGTGTGCGAGGCGAACAACCCTGATCCCCAGAAAAGAAAGGCACCCTTAGGACACGCGAGAAGGGTAGAGGGGCCATGGTGGTCTTTGCAGATCGACTTTATCGGACTGCTACCGAGGACAAGTCTGGGAACAAGTACTGCTTGGTCTTGGTCGATGTATTCGCCAAGTTGGGTGAAGCTTTTCCTTGTAGATCAGCCACCGGATTATCAACCGTGAGGTTGCTGGTGAGAGAAATGTTCTCCTGGTGGGGATTGCCACATGTGGTAGAATCCTACCAGGGGAGTCATTTCACAGGCTAGGTCAGGAGGAAAACCCTCAGACTCTTGGGAATACATGGAAGGTGGCATGTGTCTCACAATCCCCAGTCTTCAGGGATTGTGGAGTGCATGAACCAAACTTTAAAAGAAAGGATGAGGAAGGAGGTAGGGTTGTTCCCTCAGTGCTGGGATGAAGTCCTTCCATTGATTCTAATGGGAGTTCGATCCAGCCATTCTAAAAGCACAAGGTACTGCCAAATGTGCTCATGACGGGAAGAGTAATGAAAGTTCCCATACATGTGACAGCTCCAGGGCTATCAGAGCTACAGGTGAGGGAGGTCACCCAGCATCATTCTGTACGAGACACTCCAGAGCATTCATTAACAGGCTGTCAGCAATCTGGGGAAGCAGCACCACCAGAGCCAGTTGCTGCTAGAACCACAGTGCTGCCAGGAATGGAAGATAGGAGACATGATGATGGTGAGGAATTACACACCCGGGTAGGGGTGTTCGAACCACTGTACATGGGGACGTACAACATTGTTGATGAGCCGAGCCCTGTGGCCTATGCAGTGAAGCCTCCCAGGAGGACAAAATGGTTTTACATCAACCAGTGTAAACTGTTTACTCCTGAGGAAGGGAAGGTAAAGGTCAAAAGGAGACCAGGCCCAGTCATGAGTCTGGTGGATACGGGCCTGTCACTGTTCATCTGGGACGACGACGAGGATACAGTATCCGGGGCTGTAAGGAGGAGCAACAGGACCTCAAGGCCAACAGTTCCATGGCCGTCTCCCAACGAGCCAGTGCAGAAACGCAAGAGGCCCTTGCTGGATACCATCTGGCCGTGGGTGCCTCAAGTAAGGCAGTGGAGTTTTGTGGATAGTTTTTCCATGTTTTATAAATAAGCAGTTGGACCTATGGAGGATCAAACCTCTCACAGAGGATTATGCAATTCTGTCAGTTTGTTTTCAAGCAGGGAAACATCAGAAGAATGAAGGATGCAGACCTCCCGATGGGGATTCATATTATTGATGGCCATATAGACTGGCAGGGTGAGAAGGGGAGACACAGAAGCATCCATTGTGTACGGGGGCTCTGGAGGACACGGACCCACTGTGACTAAAGGTGATACAGGGGTGATGGACGGACAGAGGGTCTATTTCCACAAGGGAAGGTGGCCAGGGTGGGTGGGGTCGAATTCGGCCAGGCACATGAACCACGCTGGCTACACTTTCGGGGAGGCTTCCATGCCATGTGTAAAAATAAAGGTTACTGCCACGAGGGTTAGGGTGACTGAAGGGAAGAGCGTCTATCTCAGATGTGAGGGGAACATTACCCGGGAATTTGAGGGTGGTTGAGAAAGTTAGACCCAGTAAAAGGGAACCAGACCACGGACTGGGAATGACTGGGGAACGACACATAACGGACGATCACGGGGGAGAAAGGGGTGTAGAGGTGTGCTGGAACAAGTGGTGGAAGGAGGAACAGGGCATTTAATTGTGTGTGTGTGTGTGGGGCGGTCACTGAGGGCCTGCCCCAAAGGAATGTTGATTGCATTTATAAGGCAATGGGAGGATTTCAGGGCAGGGGTGGGTTGGCACAGGAGTATGGTCTCCTGTGTAACCCTGAGACATCCCAACACAGTAAATGCCACAGAACTTGTTGCCCAGGAAAGAAAGCTTCTGCCCCCAGCCCCACTGGTAAGGGGAGCTGAGATCGGTTTTCCTGCCACCACACCGGGCTCAGGGAATGGCATGGTTTTAGTCCCCACAGGAAAGATACTGGACCACAAGGTGCACCATCAGGTCATTTGTTGTTTTAAACCTGACCTGTGTGCAACTGCCAGAATGGTGTCTGGTGAAAACGGAGCATTTGTATGAAACCCTGCTCCGGGAAATGTACCATCAATTTTATGAGTTAAGTTAATGGGATGTACAGTTAGATGTATTGTATACACAGGATAAGGAGAGCAGCGTTGGCTCTATAAGGTACAAATGGGGATTGATAAATGATGCTGCGACCGCTTTCGGCACAGGAACGTCAGCCATCAATAGTTTAGATGATGCTGAATTGCAGATTCAGGTCAATACCCTCAGAACCAGTTACGAAAGGTCCTGGGAGAGGGGAACGTGGTCGAGGCAGGGGGTTTGCATGAAGACCAGGCAATGACTATCTGTGTCATAGCACAGTTGGAGTCTCATGCAGACTCCATGAACGAGTTAATCAAGGAGGATAGGAATGCCTGGGCTCAGACTGCAAGGAATGACACGTGTGTATTTTATGGGGCCTGGTTGCTAAATGAAGGACGCAGTAATTGGAGGACCTGAGGGAAGGTCACATTCCTTCTTGGGTTAGTAACAGGCACCTCAGTCTGTACAGCAACCGTTTGGGCCCGTGTCAGCTCAGGCTGGCTTCAGAAGCCTACCCGGTTCCTGTGGACTGTGGTCAGTCAAACCACATGATTATGGGGATAGTGTTGCGGATGCCGGTACTGAACTCGACCGAAACGCCTGCGCCGGTGTACCACGTGGAGAGCATCGGCGTCATCTGAGTTGGGGTATACGTGCACTATCGTGAGGTCCCACTGTATGTGGTTAGGTGGGAGCACGCCATGACTGACAGTGACCTCAAAGGCTGCCAGGTGTAGGCCTGTGTGTGGGTTTAAATACAAAGGTGTAGAGCCAGTCAATTGCACCATGGAGGTGATGGTCCTGGCCCACGTGTCACCTCAGCTAGCATATTCTGGCAGTGGAACATACTGTGTGACGACTAGCTTCGACCACTACAGAGTTCACAACGACACCTGGTGTCCTGTGAACAAGCGGCCCTTCTGCTTTAAACCCCGCACAGAGGTTCAGAATTCTTCCCACAATCGAGACCACAGTTCACCTCGACATTAACAAGTCTGTAGACAATCTACAGAGTTACATCACCACGTTCGGGTATGAGATACCACCCCTGCCCGTACATCTCAAAAACTCCTAACACAAGTGGAGGTGTCCCAAAAAACATTTTTACACATTAGAACAATGCAACAGGGAGAAGGGGGAAGAAATAAAAGACATGACGTCCCCTCCATGGTGGGATTTCAGTTTAAATGTAGAGATCCCGCCATGGATCCGATTGATGTCTCACCTCCTGGTAGTGGCACAATCTAGAGTAGTGTTTTACTTGGTTTTTATTGACTGCAGAAACGCAAGAAAGCCCCTCCGACGCCAATGGATTGCTCTCACCGAGAGAAAATTGTGATTTGAAAGATTTGGGTCGGGAGGGAAGAGTTGTTTTTGCAGTTTGTTTAAAACCGGTACTTGTATGTATAAAGGTTTTTCTCTTTTCTGTATACTGTAAAGTGAAGTTTCTGGGTGGCATAGGAGAGAAGAGTTTTTGCCAAGGCGAACTGTTTTGACAAGAGGAATGTACTGTCTTGTTTGTATGTGTTTTAGCATTAGTAAGCTTGTTTAAAGCGGGAGGGAGGGTTGCCCCAGAGTTTAGTTTAACGGGGAAGGATACGGTTTGATTTGGACATGAGGTGTGCTCACACACGACAAGAAGAGGGCGAAGGAAGATATTTGTGTGAGGGGTCTCAGTCTCGGTAGACAGAAGATCCTCGTAGGGGCAACTAAAGGATTATCATTTTTAATCCAAGACTTTATTCGCCAGGAGTAACACCCCAGTTTGGGGAAAATGGCTGCAAAAAGGACAGTGATTAAAACACAGTTACCAGAGGACAGGCTGTTGGTCTCAGACCAGAAAGGACAAGCTTTTCAAATGCTAAAACAAAACCCACTTCACCCAACAGAGACATTGCCTTCTGCTCTCAGTCAGTCACCCACATCATCACTGGCTCCAAGCTGGTGAAGGAGACAGTGAAATCCATCAGTTTATATAATCAAGTCAATCGGTCTGAACAACATAACCCATCGAGTATAGTACTCAACTAGATGAGGCAAGACCAGCGATTCCCATTGTCCGTTCCACCCCTCCCCCACCGAAACCAGCAAGATGAGAGGCGGCAAAATACTACAGATTCAAACAAAGCTTTCTCTCCAGGGACCAATCAAAGCATTTTCCATCGTCTGACAAGATCAGTCAGTAAAAAAGGGAACATTCCGGTTTTGGTGGAAATAGCAAGACCGCTGATCAGTAGAAGTGAAGCAGCCTGAGGAAGGAGAGGATTGAACAGTTGATGTCAAATGGACAGCAGCCACACAGCTCTTTGGGACAGAAGATCAGAGCACGCTGCTCCCTCTATAACCAGGACCAAAGGAAGTCGCATGCCCTAAGGAATGGGTACGGCTCCAAGGACTTTGATTGTAGAAGACATGACCCAGCATCGAAAGTCAACAGTGTGAGCATTTCATCCTCAGCCTGTAGAATAATCAACTCACAGCCATGTGGAGAGTTACCTCTGCATGTCCAAACCAAACATTAGAAAAGGGGGTTAGTGTAATGTTGGGAGTTATAACCGACTGTGAGTTAGGGAACACAGAGAGGCTTTTTTTTTAGAATTAGAATATTACAGCGCAGTACAGGCCCTTCGGCCCTCGATGTTGCGCCGATCATCTGACCTACACTATTCCATTTACATCCATATGTCTATCCAATGACCACTTAAATGCCCTTAAAGTTGGCGAGTCTACTACTGTTGCAGGCAGGGCGTTCACGCCCCTACTACTCTCTGCGTAAAGAAACTACCTCTGACATCTGTCCTATATCTTTCACCCCTCAACTTAAAGCTATGTCCCCTCGTGTTTGCCATCCTCATCCGAGGAAAAAGACTCTCACTATCCACCCTATCTAACCCTCTGATTATCTTGTATGTCTCTATTAAGTCACCTCTCCTCCTCCTTCTCTCTAACGAAAACAACCCCAAGTCCCTCAGCCTTTCCTCGTAAGACCTTCCTTCCATACCAGGCAACATCCTAGTAAATCTCCTCTGCACCCTTTCCAAAGCTTCGACATCCTTCCTATAATGTGGTGACCAGAATTGCACGCAATACTCCAGGTGCGGCCTCACCAGAGTTTTGTACAGCTGCATCATGACCCCGTGGCTCCGAAACTCGATCCCCCTACTAATAAAGGCTAACACACCATATGCCTTCTTAACAGCCCTATTAACCTGGGTAGCAACTTTCAGGGATTTATGTACCTGGATACCAAGATCTCTCTGCTCATCTACACTACCAAGAATCTTCCCATTAGCCCAGTACTCTGCATTGCTGTTACTCCTTCCAAAGTGAATCACCTCACACTTCTCCGCATTAAACTCCATTTGCCATCTCTCAGCCCAGCTCTGCAGCCTATCTATGTCCCTCTGTACCCTACAACACCCTTCTACACTATCCACAACTCCACCGACCTTCGTGTCATCCGCAAATTTACTAACCCACCCTTCTACACCCTCATCCAGGTCGTTTATAAAAATGACAAACAGCAGTGGCCCCAAAACAGAACCTTGCGGTACACCACTAGTAACTAAACTCCAGGATGAACATTTGCCATCAACCACCACCCTCTGTCTTCTTTCAGCTAGCCAATTTCTGATCCAAAGCTCTAAATCACCTTCAACCCCATACTTCCGTATTTTCTGCAATAGCCTACCGTGGGGAACCTTATCAAACGCCTTACTGAAATCCATATACACCACATCCACGGCTTTACCCTCATCCACCTGTTTGGTCACCTTCTCGAAAAACTCAATAAGGTTTGTGAGGCACGACCTACCTTTCACAAAACCGTGCTGACTATCGCAAATGAACTTATTCTTTTCAAGATGATTATAAATCCTGTCTCTTATAACCTTTTCCAACATTTTACCCACAACCGAAGTAAGGCTCACAGGTCTATAATTACCAGGGCTGTCTCTACTCCCCTTCTTGAACAAGGGGACAACATTTGCTATCCTCCAGTCCTCCGGCACTACTCCTGTCGACAATGACGACTTAAAGATCAACAACAACGGCTCTGCAATCTCCTCCCTGGCTTCCCAGAGAATCCTAGGATAAATCCCATCTGGCCCAGGGGACTTATCTATTTTCACTCTTTCCAAAATTGCTAACACCTCCTCCTTGTGAATCTCAATCCCATCTAGCCTAGTAGGCTGTATCTCAGTAATCTCCTCGGCAACATTTTCTTTTTCTACTGTAAATACTGACGAAAAATATTCATTTAACGCTTCCCCTATCTCCTCTGATTCCGCACACAACTTCCCACTACTATCCTTGATTGGCCCTGTTCTAACTCTTATCATTCGTTTATTCCTGATATACCTATAGAAAGCCTTAGGGTTTTCTTTGATCCTATCCGCCAATGACTTCTCGTGTCCTCTCCTTGCTCTTCTTAGCCCTCCCTTTAGATCCTTCCTGGCTAGCTTGTAACTCTCAAGCGCCCTAACTGAGCCTTCACGTCTCATCCTAACATAAGCCGCCCTCTTCCTCTTGACAAGCGCTTCAACTTCTTGAGTAAACCACGGCTCCCTCGCTCGACAACTTCCTCCCTGCCTGACAGGTACATACTTATCAAGGACACGCATTAGCTGCTCCTTGAATAAGCTCCACATTTCGTTTGTGCCCATCCCCTGCAGTTTCCTTCCCCATCCTACACATCCTAAATCTTGCCTAATCGCGTCATAATTTCCTTTCCCCCAGCTATAATTCTTGCCCTGCGGTATATACCTGTCCCTGCCCATCGCTAAGGTAAACCTAACCGAATTGTGATCACTATCGCCAAAGTGCTCACCTACATCTAAATCGAACACCTGGCCGGGTTCATTACCCAGTACCAAATCCAATGTGGCATCGCCCCTGGTTGGCCTGTCCACATACTGTGTCAGAAAACCCTCCTGCACACACTGGACAAAAACAGACCCATCTAAAGTACTCGAACTATAGTATTTCCAGTCAATATTTGGAAAGTTAAAGTCCCCCATAACCACTACCCTGTTACTCTCGCTCCTGTCGAGAATCATCTTCGCTATCCTTTCCTCTACATCTCTGGAACTATTCGGAGGTCTATAGAAAACTCCCAACAGGGTGACCTCTCCTCTCCTGTTTCTAACCTCGGCCCATACTACCTCAGTAGACGAGTCCTCAAACGTCCTTTCTGCCGCTGTAATACTTTCCTTGATTAACAATGCCACACCCCCCCCCCCCTCTTTTACCCTCTTCTCTGTTCTTTCTGAAACATCTAAATCCCGGAACCTGCAACATCCATTCCTGCCCCTGCTCTACCCATGTCTCTGAAATGGCCACAACATCAGGATCCCAGGTACCAACCCATGCTGCAAGCTCACCCACCTTATTCCGGATGCTCCTGGCGTTGAAGTAGACACACTTTAAACCAAGTTCTTGCTTGCCAGTGCCCTCTTGCGTCCCTGTAACCTTATCCCCTACCTCACTACTCTCAACAGCCTGTACACTGGAACTACAATTTAGGTTCCCATTCCCCTGCTGATTTAGTTTAAACCCCCCCGAAGAGCACTAACAAATCTCCCCCCCAGGATATTGGTACCCCTCTGGTTCAGGTGAAGACCATCCTGTTTGTAGAGGTCCCACCTACCCCAGAAAGAGCCCCAATTATCCAGGAAATCAAAACCCTCCCTCCTACACCATCCCTGCAGCCACGTGTTCAACTCCAACAAGTCCAAGGGGAAGTAATCTATTTGATGTTAGTCATATAGGAACATTAGCATGGGTTTTGCCATATTGAGATTCGGAGTACATATTGAACAGACTTTCATTATTCGAAATCTGAAACCTGTGTCGATTGCATTATTCATCATCCTTCAGTGTGATTCATGAAGGTAAGCCCAGATCTTCGACTGTAAATAAGTAGGTTCAGTCATGACCAGCAAGGCTGAATGAACCTCACACGATGTGAAACCCCCTACAGAGCGTGGGGCGTGATTTGTATCCGTAGGCATTAACCAAATTACCATTTAAATTTTCTTCTTTAAACCTAAGAAAGCCTGTTTGTGCTCATTTCTTTGCCTTATATTTGAAAAGCGGTGAACAAGGATTCACCAAAGGGGGAGCTCAAAACACGGTGTGTTTAAAAGTAAAGGCTGTTACAGTAAGACCAGGTGAAGGCTGAAGGGGACCCCCAGACTCCTTTCTCACCTGGTCATCACAGAGATTTGGGTGCCTGTGTCCGTAATTTTACCCACAGACAAACAAGAGAAATTGGAAATGGGAAACCTAATTGTTCCCAATCAAAAAGAGCACGTTTTCAATTTTCTCCTAGTTGTGTATGATTGAATACTAACATTTCTGTAACTGAAGTTAGCAGCTCTCCAAGCCAGGGTGAAGTAACTTGGGATAAGTTAAAAGCATGGAGCTCGGTGACCAGTGGTGTTCCACAGGGATCTGTTCTGGGACCTCTGCTCTTTGTGATTTTTATAAATGACTTGGATGAGGAAGTGGAAGGCTGGGTTGGCAAGTTTGCCGATGACACAAAGATTCCAGAGTTGTGGATAGAGTGGAAGGCTGTTGTAGGTTGCAACGGGACATTGACAGGATGCAGAGCTGGGCTGAGAAGTGGCAGATGGAGTTCAACCTGGAAAAGTGTGAAGTGAATCATTTTGGAAGGTCGAATTTGAATGCGGAATACAGGCTTAAAGACAGGATTCTTGGTAGTGTGGAGGAACAGAGGGATCTTGGGGTCCATGTCCATAGATCGCTCAAAGATGCCACCCAAGTTGATCGGGTTGTTAAGAAGGCGTATGGTGTGTTGGCTTTCATTAACAGGGGGATTGAGTTTAAGAGACGCGAGGTTATGCTGCAGCTCTATAAAGCCCTGGTTCGACCACACTTGGAATATTGTGTTCAGTTCTGGTCGCCTCATTATAGGAAGGATGTGGAAGCTTTAGAGAGGGTGCAGAGGAGATTTACCAGGATGCTGCCTGGACTGGAGGGCATGTCTTATGAAGAAAGATTGAGGGAGCTAGGGCTTTTCTCATTGGAGCGAAGAAGGATGAGAGGTGACTTGATAGAGGGGTACAAGATGATGAGAGGCATAGATAGAGTGGATAGTCAGAGACTTTTTCCCAGGGTGGAAAGGGCTATCACCAGGGGGCATAATTTTAAGGTGATTGGAGGAAGATTTCGGGGAGATGTCAGAGGTAGGTTCTTTACACAGAGAGTGGTGGGTGCGTGGAATGCACTGCCAGCGATGGTAGTAGAAGCAGATAGATTAGGGAGATTTAAGCGACTCTTGGATAGTTACATGGATGATAGTAGAATGAAGGGTAGGTAGTTAGTTTGATCTTAGAGTAGGTTAAAGGTTCGGCACAACATCGTGGGCCGAAGGGCCTGTACTGTGCTGTACTGTTCTATGTTCTATGTTCACTGTCTATGGAGGAGTTGAGGAACACGGCTGAGCAATGTGGTACTAGGAAGTCTGAACCATTGTCTCCTTGAATCTGAAGAAGCAGAAACAGGATCAGAAGCAGAATCCAACAGGGTATTGTTAGCAAAGGTACAATTGGAACAGAGGAAACTTGACTTTGAGGAAATAGAGTGGGAGAAGGAGAGAGCCTTCCAAAGGAATGTGAAGAGAAAGAGAGAGCCTTCCAAAAAAGAATAGGAAGAGAAAGAGAGAGCCTTCCAGAAAGGAATGAGAAGAGAATGAAAGGTGAGAGAGAGAGAGTAAGAGAGAACGACAGGAGAAGGAACAAGAGAGAGAGGAGCGAGAGAGAGAAAGAATATTCCAGAAAGAATTCGAAGAAAGAGAGCTGAAGCGGCTTGAGTTAACTCAGGGGTGACAGAGTAACCCCAGTGAAAGCATGGCCAATATGGAGCATAAAATTCAGGCTGGGCAAAAAATTGCTAAAACTCACTTAACCAATTCCAAAATTTAATGATGAAGATGTGGAGGCCTTTTTTGTGCCTTTTGAGAAACTAGCAAGGCAACTAAAATGGCCAGCTGAGACCTGGTCTCTTTCATGACAAAGCAAGCTCACTGGAAAAGCCCATGAGATTTATTCCTTGTTGCCAGATAAGAGATCAGCAAATTATGAACTAACCAAAAAGGCTATCCTTGGGGCATATGAACCCTCAAGAAGCAAGCTAATCAAACCTAGCTGGAGTTTAAAAGAAGTAAGCAGCTGGCTTTTGACCAGTGGCTGAGGACTCTTAAAATACTGCAAAGCTATGTGAATCTCAGAGAAGTAGTTCTGTTGGAGGAATTTTAAAACTCTCTCCCACTCTCAATAAAGATCCATGTAGAGGAGCAGTGCATCCAGAGAGGCTGGCAAGAGGCCATTCTGGCTGATGAGTTTGCTTTAATTTATAGGTCTGTTTCCCAGGGGAAAACCTTTCCTAATCACTCCCACAAATCCGAAAAGGACAAAGGGTGGGAAGGTGATCTCCACCCAGGCAATCCTGGGAGAGAAAGAAAAGCAGGAGACACAGGGGGCCCTCCTCCAGACAAAATGGAAGGTGCAGTGAGCAAGAGTGAGACTCGCAGACCTGTGTGCTTCCATTGTAATAAAGCAGGGCATTTAAAAGCTGACTGCTGGAAACTAAAGGGAAAATCGATAGGGTTAATCAGGGCACACCTGCTCAGTAAAGACGAGGACCTGGTGCAAAACACAGAACAAGCTGTGGCTTGGTGAACACCAGAATGGTGGTGAATGGTGTTGGAAGGCAGTGTATGCCTGTACCTGTACACCGGGTGCACCTGGAGTGCAACGTAGTTTCGGGACCGGTGACCGTAGGGATTGTCCCTAGTTTGTCTGTGGACAAGGTTGACCTGCTCCATGGTAATGATCTGGCGAGGGTGAAGGTGGTAGCCCCACCCCCCCACCAAGTAGTCAAAGAAAGGCCGCAGGAGATCAGAGACACAGGGCAGTGGCAGGAGATGGTCTCCTGCAGTTTCCCTAAATGTGTGGTGGATCAGGCCATGATCAAATTAGCTCCCCCAGAAATTACTGCATTTGCACTGCAGGCAGATGACCTTGAAGTCTGCCTGTCCAGGACTTTCTTTGGAAGGTTAGAAGACCCAGGGAATGAATTAAATGGATTATCTCTAGCTGCGGCTCAGCAAGCCGACCCAGTATTACGAGAGTTAGCATGGGCTGTCTGGGCTGAAAGTCAAGCAAAGAGAGTCCCTGATTGCTACTATTTAAAGAATGAGGTACTGATGAGGAAATAGAGTTCTCCTCACAGGCCTGAGAGCAAGGAGAGGGCAGTAGTTCACCTCTAGTGGTTCCGCGGAGGTACCAGTTGGAAATATTAAGAAGGGCCTACAAGACCACAGTGGCTGTACATGTCAGTATATGAAAGACCAAAGCCCGCATAAGACAACAGTTTGACTGGCCAAAACTGCACAAAGATGTGGTGGAGTACTGGAGGAATTGCTACATATGGCAGATTGAGGGGAAACCCCAACCTACGATGAAACATGCACCCCTAAGTCCTGTACTGGTGTTAGGCAGACCCTCCATCTGAAGGCTGGTGCACTGTAAGGGACCCCCACCAAGAACAAAAAGGGACAGGTAGGTGCAAGGCTGGCAAAAGTTTAGAAACAGAAGGGAAAGAAGTGACCAAGAGGGCAGGTTAAAGGAAGCCCGAGAGAAAGCACCCCACCAGAATTGCTAACATCATTTACAGGAACCCGCATGGACAAAGAGAGACCTCTAGGGGGCTCAGAAACCAAGAGGGTGATGCCTCATCTAGCCGAAGTGCCACAGGAGAATACGGTCAAGTCTGCACAACTATCTACAGGTAGGAGTGTCTCAGGGAACAAAGGGGAGGTTAACAAAGAATCCTCCCCCACAGTCAGAGAAAAAGGGAACCACCCATCCCCTGAAGTCATTGGGCATTAGGAAAACTGAAGAAAAGCTTCCCTAAATAACCTCCTGGTTACTGGGATGCCAAAAAGGGGAAATTAAACCCAGAAAAGACAATTTTAATAAACTTTAAGATTTATGAATGCATAGAAATGAATGAGAGAAATACATGTTTTCATTCTCTCTATATTTCTCTCACACCTTTTAATGAAATGTGTCTTTTTTTCAAATCTCATTTCATTCCCCTGGGTGTGAAGGTGTTGTGCAGGCCCTCACCAGCCAAGAATGAGGCACATTAATTTTGCCACATGGACGTTAAACTTCAAATTGTTGCTGGGAAGAAAAGAGGGCCTATTACAAGGAATTGCCAGGCCCCTAGCCGGAAAGACATTTTTGCACACTAGCAGACAATGTTGGAACAAAGGAACCAGTCCCTTCTCCCAATACACAGAAGACGTGATCAGACCAGTTTAGTCATATGACGAACTAGCTGTTGCAGGTTTTGAACTCGCCACAGAGAATCTGAAGACAGAAAGCTGCTGGCTCCTGGATTGGGAACATTTCTATCTTGTCTCCTCTCGTCTCATTCTCCCCAGCTTTGGAATCCATTGAAGACAATGGAACCCTAAGAGAGCGAGAGAGAGAGACAAAGTTTAAGAAGAATACTGGGCCCCAATGAAAAGCAAGAATTACCTCCAGCAAGAACTGCCCACAAAAGGACTCGACAGTGAGGTCGAAGCACAGTAACAAGAAACTGTTCAGAGATTGCCTCAAACCTCTCCACTTTATCTTTCTTCTGCTCTTTTCTGTCTCTATTTGCATGTGCATATCAGGTATGCATGCTAGTGTGGGGCGCAACGTGTATCCGTAGGCGTTAACTGGATTAGAGTTCCAATTTAAGTTTTAATAAATTTCACTTCTCTTCTTTAAACCTAAGAATGCCTGTTTGTGCTCATTTCTTTGCCTTATAATTGGAAAGCGGTGAACAAGGATTCACCAAGAGGGAGCTCAAAACACAGTGTGTTTCAAATTAAATCCTGCTGCAGTAGTCCAGGTGAAGGTTGAAAAGGACCCCTAGACACCTTTCTCACTTAGTCATAACAATGTATACAAAATACCAGTAAAATATAAAGCTGAACATGAATTCAAAATAAGTGCAACATAAATGGCAATCATAAACTTTTTCCTAATTTCTTGCAGTTGTCCTTTGTTGAAGATAAGTCTGATTCTGTGCCTGCAGAAGAGATTGAAGAACTGGAAAAATAAGAGAAGGCAGGAAAGGTCTGCTGCAGATCTCAAGGGCTATCCCACTACTGATTGGTAGGTCACACCTGCATAAAAAGTTAGTCTCCTCACAGTATAATCCTGCTTCGTGTGTGCATCAAGGTTCCCTCTTTGGGTGCTCTGGGTAGTGTTGAGCACGATTGCGTTTGCAGCCAAGCCATTTCCTCTGTGTCAGGAATTCTCAGGAGAAGGCCAGGGTTCATAGGGTACCAAGCATGGAACACAATGGCCTTCTCTGATATCACCAACTCTGAAAAGCAGGGGAAATGTACATTGGTATTTACACATTCATTTTTATTGTGTTGATTGGATTAAGCATCAAACTATAATCTAGATGTAGAATTATGAATGGCTGAGAGTAATAGGATTAGAATTTGTTGCAAGGATTCAGAATGTATCACAAACCCACAAGAGAAAAGTTTGTAGGTTTACACCATTATTGCATAGGCCCAATAACTGAAAAGAAAAACATTTTTTAATCCATTCTCAGGATATGAGTACTGCTGGCACAACCAGAATTTATTCCCTGTCCTTAGTAACCCCCCGAGAAGATCAGTACTGGCTGCCTTTTTCGTCACAGTTTGATAGAATTGAGTGGCTTGCTAAGCTTCTTCAGAGGGCAGTTAAGGGTCGACCATGCACGGGCCAGGCCAGGTAAGGATATCAGGTTTCCTTTCTTTAAGAACATTAATGAACCAATTGGGTTTTTACTCTGGTCCAACAGTTAAATAGCTATTGAGTTACCACTGCAAAACATTGACAAACCTCATTCTTCCTTCATTGCTGGGTCTGAATCTTGGAATTCCCTACCTAATAAAAATGGGGAAACACCATCATCAAAAAAACAGCAGCGGCTCAATGATAGGGCCTGTCCCACCATCTTCTCAGGGCAATGAGGGATGAACAATAAATGACAACTTTACCAGTGACGCTTGTATCCAGAGAATTTTTTAAAACTCTGACTGCAATAGCATTCCACAGGCACTGGGAATCCTTACCGAATGAGGCCTTCTGCTTGGTGGAATCTGGACAGTGAGAGTTGACAGGATTTTTAATCATGAGCGAATCACAGCCATGAAGGCTGATACTGTCTTCAACTTTTTTCTGGTCTCCACTTTTCACCAGAAAAGGTGGTGGGGAGGGTGTTACTGATTAGCACATTAGGTGCTGAGGACCCCATTGAATTTTCCTGCTTCATCGTCAAGGTGCTCTGCGGCCAACTGAATAAAGATGGTTCTTGATTTCAGTAAAATAACATGTTTAATGTATTGTTGAATAATCAATTTGAATTGCAATGAAGAAACCAGAATAATGCTGATAAATTCTGAATTATTTTTAGTTAAATCCACAATCAACTCCAGATTTGTACGCATGACACAATGTAGCTTTGCGAGGGATTAGCTGACATGAGTCACTAATCTGGAGGAGGCTTTTTGCTTTCATTAGGTGCAGACAAATAGCTGTTTACTGAGTAATGTGAAGCTAAATGACTCCAAGTTGGATCCTGCTTAGTGCAGTTGGGTAAGTTCAATTGTATGAATCTGGATTTTCCCAGCTTTTTGTGAAATATAAATCTGCTGGCAGAGGTTTATGTATCTTTTGGGATAGATTTATCAAATTGAGACAATTTTCACCCCTCACCTTGATCTTGTGAATTGGTCTGTGTGAACTGAGAAGTCTCTGGAGGTTCTGGTTCCAGGGTCTGCTTGGGTGAGGCTCTCTGCAAAATAACAGGTGTCCTATCTTGATCAGTAACATGAAGAAATAGGAAATTAATTACTTTTCATGAATATATTTTATATATAGAGAGAGGAAAAAGTGCAAGACCTTTCCAAAAGACAAGGTTCCCAAGTGTTCTGTCTCAGCAACTTATTCTCAAATTATATGAGAAAAGGCTTCAATATCATCATCTTCAAATTTGGATACGAACCGGGAATAGTGTAAGAAATCAGAGCTTGTCTCTGGACTAGGATCATTCGAATTACCAGCAACTTCTCCACTACGTAAAGACAATTTTTCCCTCACCAATTCAATCTGTCTGATTTCACTGTCTTTTTGTGCTTGTAATTCCTTCTCAAACTTTTCCCTCTGGAAAGCACGCTCTCTCTCTGTCTCTCTCTCTCTCTCCTCTCATGCCTCCTTTCGCACCCGAAATTTTAACTCAAAGCTGTGGTTGTTCTCCTTACAGCAGAGAAGGTGATGTAAAGATTTGATACAGGCTGTAAAGGCTGATTCGCTCAGTAATAAAATGAAAATTCTGACCATTCGTTGCCTTTATACACCCACTCTGCTGGATTAAAAATTCCCATTTCATGTCTTGCAATGGACTGATTCCTTGTTTTCAAATCGACACAAGGGATTAACAAAGGAGGCCTTGAAGCTATGTGAACTTGGGGCATACAGCAGAAGACAGAGGTGTAATAAACAGCACAACATAGTGACGTTATCTTTGAAACAGAAGTAGCTTCCATCTTTATTCATCGCACCACTAAATTTATTAGAATGGCACCAAGAATGAAATACTTCAGTTATGGGCTGGTTGTTGTTAGAGCTTAGAATGTCAGGGGGAGATTTGATGGAGGTGTTCAAAATCATGAAGAATTTGATAACTCCTCCTTATTTACTATGATTCCAGCGGCAGAAGGGCCAGTAAACATATAATTAAAAAAATAATAATTTCATGGTGGAAGAATCAGTGGTAAAAGGAAGAGGGTTTTTTTAAATGCAGCAAGTTATGGTTTGGAATGCACTGCCTGAATGGGTGGTGAATGCAGATTCAATAACAACCTTCAAAAAGGAATTGGTTAATTACTTGAAGGAGGAAAATTTGCAGAGCAATGGAGAATGGGCAAGGGAGGGGGACGCACCGGACAGCACATTCAAAGAGGCTGCACAGACACAATAGGCCAAATGGCCTCTTTCTATGCTGTATCATTCTATAATTCTATACCTTTCCTCCACTCATTGCATGTTGTTGCAGAAATAATCCTGCTTCTATCAGGAGACTTTGCTATAGTTTTGGTCATGAGTTCAGTTTGTGGTAGTTGGTAAATGTTGTGTTTAAATAGATTCTGTTTGCTATAAAATGTTTGCTCTAAGACCTGCCCAGACACGGCTCATTCCAACTCATTGACACCACTCTCAGCCAATACTCACTTGGTAATTATTAAACTCTGACGTACAGAAGTTTACTGTCTGAATGATCGCTTGCCCTGGTAAAGCTAAAAATTTAGCTAACAAATATTTTCTTTGCCAGAACTCATCCAGAGGTTGTGTTGAATTATAATGCTTAAATATCAGAAGAAAGTTTCCAGAAATCACACTGAGCTATTTAGAAACCACAATCAAAGAGGCTTGAAATAATCTTTCCCAACATAAAATATACGAGTGGGTCATTAAGTTAGATGGCCAGCGTGTTACCCATGTGACCAATATTGTTTAGGTTTGAGTAGTCATTTTTGAATCAGTCACATGGTGACAATTCTATTTTGGACTGTACCTTTCTCCACTCCTATTTTTCATTTGCTCTCTTCCCACCTTTGAAACTTCATGTGAGCCAAGGCCAAGGAAGAAAAACTGTTCAAGGCCTCTGCTATTATTACTCAATTAACTAACAGGAGGCACCAGAGGTGCCTGTGGTCAGCTACACCCTCATTGAAGAACCCAGCCTTCAATCTGTACCTGCTTGGTACATTGTTGCAATCAGGTACAAGGATGGGGAGAAATCATAAATTAATCGATTTCAGCTCATTCACTGAATAAGGGTATGAGTGTGCCACACCTTGGTGTGTGGCCTGTATATTTAATGAGTAATGTCAGCAAAACTCAAACAGTGTGACAGCATTCCAAAAGAAAGTTGAAATGATGGCCAAAATACTCGAGACAGAAAAGATATCAACAATGTGGAAATTAGACATTGCGAATTAGCACCAATAGCAGCCAGACCGCCATCTTCAATATGACGAGATGGCAACAAATGGTCTGAGGTAATGTTTTTCTTAAATACAAGAGGAACTTTTTTAAAATGTCTATGAATATATTGACAGAAGCAGCAACCATTAAGCAGCATGAACATGACTAACAGAAACAATCCATGTACTTACCAAAGTGCTGTTGTACAGATGGTCATCCTCTTGGATGTTCCCAATGTTATAGTGCCTGCACCCAGGAAATGTCACTTTAGAAAAGCAGGCTGTCACTGAGGCAGAATACTTGGGAACACAATTTCCTGAAGTTGATCTAACAGAACCCTTCTGTTGGACTTGGTGCTTGGCAACGAACCAGGCCAGGTGGCAGATCTCTCGGTGGGAGAGCATTTCGGTGATAGTGATCACAACTCCCTGACCTTTACTATAGTCATGGAGAGGGACAGGAGCAGACGGGATGGGAAAATATTTAATTGGGGGAAGGGGAATTACAATGCTATTAGGCAGGAACTGGGGAGCATAAATTGGGAACAGATGTTCTCAGGGAAGTGCACGACAGAAATGTGGAGGTTGTTTAGGGAGCACTTACTGCGACTGCTGGATAGGTTTATCCCGATGAGGCAGGGAAGGGATGGTAGGGTGAAGGAACCTTGGATGACAAGAGATGTGGAACAGCTAGTCAAGAGGAAGAAGGAAGCTTACTTAAGGTTGAGGAAGCAAAGATCAGACAGGGCTCTAGAGGGTTACTAGGTAGCCAGGAAGGAACTGAAGAATGGACTTAGGAGAGCTAGAAGGGGACATGAAAAAGTCTTGGCAGGTAGGATTAAGGAAAATCCCAAGGCGTTCTACACTTATGTGAGGAACAAGAGGGTGGCCAGGGTGAGGGTAGGGCCGATCAGGGACAGTGGAGGGAACTTGTGCCTGAAGTCGGAGGAGGTAGGGTAGGTCCTAAATGAATACTTTGCTTCAGTATTCACTAGTGAGAGGAACCTAGTCTTTTGTGAGGACAGCATGGAACAGGCTGATATGCTTGAACAGGTTGAGGTTAAGAGGGAGGAAATGTTGGAAATTTTGAATGATATGAGGACAGATAAGCCCCCGGGGCCAGACGGGATATACTCAATGATATTATGGGAAGTGAGGGAAGAGATTGCTGCACCTTTGGCGATGATCTTTGCGTCTTCACTGTCCACTGGAGTGGTGCCGGATGATTGGAGGGTGGCAAATGTTGTTCCCTTGTTCAAGAAAGGGAATAGGGATAACCCTGGGAATTACAGACCAGTCAGTCTTACGTCGGTAGTGGGCAAATTATTGGAGAGGATTCTGAGAGACAGGGTTTATGATTACTTGGAAAAGCATGTTTTGATTAGAGACAGTCAGCATGGCTTTGTGAGGGGCAGGTCATGCCTCACAAGCCTTATTGAATTCTTTGAAGATGTGACAAAACACATTGATGAAGGAAGAGCAGTGGATGTGGTGTATATGGATTTTAGCAAGGCGTTTGATAAGGTTCCCCATGGTAGGCTCATTCAGAAAGTAAGGAGGCATGGGATACAGGGAAAGTTGGCTGTCTGGATACAAAATTGGCTGGCCCATAGAAGTCAGAGGGTGATAGTAGATGGAAAGTATTCAGCATGGAGCTCGGTGACCAGTGGTGTTCCGCAGGGATCTGTTCTGGGACCTCTGTTCTTTGTGATTTTTATAAATGACTTGGATGAGGAAGTGGAAAGCTGGGTTAGTACGATTGCCGATGACACAAAGGTTGGTGGAGTTGTGGATAGTGTGGAGGTCTGTTGTATATTGCAATGGGACATTGACAGGATGCAGAGCTGGGCTGAGAAGTGGCAGATGGAGTTCAACCTGGAAAAGTGTGAAGTGATTCATTTTGGAAGGTCGAATTTGAATGCAGAATACAGGCTTAAAGACAGGATTCTTGGTAGTGTGGAGGAACAGAGGGATCTTGGGGTCCATGTCCATAGATCGCTCAAAGTTGCCACCCAAGTTGATAGGGTTGTTAAGAAGGCGTATGGTGTGTTGGCTTTCATTAACAGGGGGATTGAGTTTAAGAGCCGCGAGGTTATGCTGCAGCTCTATAAGGCCCTGGTTAGACCACACTTGGAATATTGTGTTCAGTTCTGGTCGCCTCATTATAGGAAGGATGTGGAAGCTTTAGAGAGGGTGCAGAGGAGATTTACCACGATGCTGCCTGGACTGGAGGGCATGTCCTACGAAGAAAGATTGAGGGAGCTAGGGCTTTTCTCATTGGAGCGAAGAAGGATGAGAGGTGACTTGATAGAGGGGTACAAGATGATGAGAGGCATAGATAGAGTGGATAGCCAGAGACTTTTTCCCAGGGCGGAAAGGGCTATCACCAGGGGGCATAATTTTAAGGTGATTGGAGGAAGGTTTCGGGGAGATGTCAGAGGTAGTTTCTTTACACAGAGAGTGGTGGGTGCGTGGAATGCGCTGCCAGCGGTAGTAGGAGAAGCAGATACATTAGGGAGATTTAAGCGACTCTTGGATAGGTACATGGATGATAATAGAATGAAGGGTAGGTAGTTACTTAGATCTTAGAGTAGGTTAAAGATTCGGCACAACATCGTGGGCCGAAGGGCCTTTACTGTGCTGGACTGTTCTATGTTCTATGTTCTATGGATCCAATTACAGACGGCTGCCAGGATGGAATGCTTGGGAACCTTGGGACTGGATGGTGATGATGTTGACGACACACTACTAAGCGAGGATGATACTCGCGAGGAGACGGTGTCCACAGGGTGATTGGGTGACTGAAATGATCATTCAGATGACTGCAGAAATTTGTTTTTGAAAAAGTGTGTCAATGACTATATCTCAGAAAGTTCCCTCTTCCCAGTTACATCTATTGTGCCATGAAACTCCCTGGCACTTACCACACACCCACCAAAAGAAAAATGGAGGCATTGTGGATGCAACAGCTTGGTCTTGAGGAGGGGAGGTAATGCATGATTCCATGATAGTTAAACTGTGAAATCTTTATATTGGTTTTCCTCCCTCGCTCAGCCAAAATCTGCTCCGAAGAATGATGCCGCCATCTCACATCCACTGGTTGATAAGCCAACATTGACAGTTCATCAGTTAGCACGTTTGTAAATTACCCAGTTAGACTGTTAGCACATGGCATGCACAAATTCATCACGGCCATTACATTTGAACACTTATGTTCTTGTTTTAACTCTAAGTTATCAAATAATCCCTTTGCTTTTCAGTTGAACACTCAGTATTTGAACACTCCTATATCTATGCAGATATTTACTTGCCTGCCTCACCCAGTTACTCACTGTAACTTTGCAGCATCCACCTATATAGGATGAAGTTAAAACACATCCTGTGGTGATGCTGGGCTTGAACAAGTCAAGAAAGAGCATGAGTGCAAAAAAGTATTGGTGAGCTTGCCTGAATGAGAAAGCCAGTCAGCGCACAAACAGACAGGAGCGCGAGAGACAGAAAGAGACAGCAAGAACTAAAAAACAGAGAGAGCTAGAAGTAAGGAAATTAGGAGTTAAATCAGTCAGGTCATTCTAATGCAGCTCTTACCAGGTGAGTGCAGAATATTGGTAATGAAGAGGCAATAAAGGCACTGAAGAGGGGGTGTATAAGGACCAAAAGAGGAGAATCCATAAATAGGGAGGGTATTTTAAAACAGAAATAGGACCCTAAAGACGCAGAACAGATATAATAATGGTTAACTGAACTGCTAAACGACTGAATTGCTGAAATTTCCAGGGAACAGGTGAGAGACACTTCCTACGAAAACCAATGATACCAGCTTACTGATAAACCTCCAGGAAACACCAACCTTCTGTAGAGAAGATGCTGAATAGCAACTAAAGGTCAACTATAGAAAAAAACAAAGCCTGCAGTCAAGAGGGAATCTGGTGTGCATGCAGGGAGTTGTATTAAGTTGTTGCGATTTGGGCAGCAGTTTACTAGATTTTATCTCAAAATGCTGTTTTTGATGGACTATGCACTTTAAGCTGCTACAGTCACAGCCCAGATGCTAACTTTATGGTAAACCATGAAGTCATTAATGATCTTTATAACCAAAATCTTTAATTTTAATTCTTTAGTGTGACAATATGTTTTAACACGCAAAGCTTCCTTCCAAAAAGGCTACGGACCAGGTGCTGGAAGATGGGATTAGATTGGGTGGCTGTTTTTTTTTTTGGTCAGCGCAGACATGATGGGCTGAATGGCCACCATCTGTGTCTCTGAATGTGTGGTCATTGCTCGGCAATGGCGTTTGAATGTTGCCCATTTTGATAAAGTGGTGGTATTTCACACTTATTATCTTGGCTTGGAGTTTGGAGTCTCTCTGTCCATGAAGTCATGGTCAACCCAATCCTTGATGATAGGGGCAATTAACATCGAACGGACTGCTTCAATTTCAATCTGCTTTCTCCAGGCTGGTCCAGACAAGATGATGGCTTCCGTCTCCAGCAGTCACTGTATATATTCTCAGTACAGGGGAGGTCACGTGACCTCTTATTCCATTTTGTCTTCTATCAAAGCTGTGCCAATTTTGGAGTTTGATTTATCATTCACTTTATAGTTCATAGTTACTCCTTGCGTGAGCTTGACAACAGATAAGTATAATAGAAACCTTCCAAACAAACATACGGTAAGCGAATGTGAAATGCCTCAAAACAAATAAAAAGAACTTTCTGCTCACACACAGCTCCTTTTGCTCTGTGCATTTCCAGGAACCTAAAGTCTCACTGATATGATAGGATTTAAGTCAGGCATGGAAATTAGGGAGAATCCTTAACATTTTTGGATTACAGCATTTTTTGCTTCAATTAATTTTCGATTCCTTTCCCACCACTCCCTCTCCAGTGAAGGTGGGGAAGGTGCTTCAGTGTGTGTGGGAGGTGTTTCAGTTTGTGTGGAATGGGTTTCAGTGTGTGGGGAAGATGTTTCAGTTTGTGGGGATGTGCTTCAGTGTGTGGGGAAGGATTTCAGTGTGTGGGGAAGGTGTTTCAGTGTGTGGGGAAGGGTTTCAGTGTGTGGGGATGGGTTTCAGTGTGTGGGAATAGGTGTCGTTGTGTGCGGAAGGGGTTTCAGTATGTGGGGAAGGTGTTTCTGTGTGTGGGGATGTGTTTCACTGTTTGGGGAAGTGGTTTCAGTGTGTGGGGAAGGGGTATCAGTGTGTGGGGAAGGGTTTCACTGAGTGCAGATGGGGTTTCAGAGTTTGGGGTAGGGGTTTCAGCGTGTGGGGAAGGTGTTTCAGTGTCTGGGGATGTGTTTCAGTGTGTGTGGAAGGGGTGTCAGAGTGTGGGGAAGGGGTTCCAGAGTGTGGGGAAGGTGTTTCAGTGTGTGCGGAAGGGGTTTCAGTGTGTGCGAAAGGTGTATCAGTGTGTGGGGAAGGGGTTTCCGTGTGTGGGGAAGGTGTTTCATTGTGTGCGGAAGGGGTTTCAGTTTGTGGGGAAGGTGTTTCGGTGTGTGGGGAAGGTGTTTCAGTATGTGGGGAAGGCGTTTCCGTGTGTGGGGAAGGTGTTTCAGTGTGTGGGGAAGGTGTTTCAGTGTGTGGGACGGTGTTTCAATGTGTGGGGAAGGGTTTCAGTGTGTGGGGAATGTGTTTTAGTGTGTGTGGAAGGGGTTTCAGTGTGTGGGGAAGGGGTTTCAGTGTGTGGGGAAGGTGTTTCATTGTGTGGGGAAGGTGTTTCATTGTGTGCGGAAGGGTATTCAGTGTGTGGGGAAGGGGTTTCAGTGTGTGGGGAGGGGGTTTCAGTGTGTGGGGAAGGATTTAACTGTGTGCGGAAGGGGTTTCAGTGTGTGGGGAAGGTGTTTCAGTGTGTGGGGAAGGGGTTTCAGTATGTGGGGAGGCGTTTCAGTGTGTGCGGAAGGGGTTTCAGTGTGTGCGGAAGGTGTTTCAGTGTGTGGGGAAGGGTTTCACTGAGTGCAGATGGGGTTTCAGAGTTTGGGGAAGGGGTTTCAGCGTGTGGGGAAGGTGTTTCAGTGTGTGGGGATGTGTTTCAGTGTGTGTGGAAGGGGTTTCAGAGTGTGGGGAAGGGTTTCCAGTGTGCGGGGAAGGTGTTTCAGTGTGTGCGGAAGGGGTTTCAGTGTGTGCGAAAGGTGTATCAGTGTGTGGGGAAGGGGTTTCTGTGTGTGGGGAAGGTGTTTCATTGTGTGCGGAAGGGGTTTCAGTTTGTGGGGAAGGTGTTTCGGTGTGTGGGGAAGGTGTTTCAGTATGTGGGGAAGGCGTTTCCGTGTGTTGGGAAGGTGTTTCAGTGTGTGGGGAAGGTGTTTCAGTGTGAGGGAAGGTGTTTCAATGTGTGGGGAAGGGTTTCAGTGTGTGGGGAAGGGGTTCCAGAGTGTGGGGAAGGTGTTTCAGTGTGTGCGGAAGGGGTTTCAGTGTGTGCGAAAGGTGTATCAGTGTGTGGGGAAGGGGTTTCCGTGTGTGGGGAAGGTGTTTCATTGTGTGCGGAAGGGGTTTCAGTTTGTGGGGAAGGTGTTTCGGTGTGTGGGGAAGGTGTTTTAGTGTGTGTGGAAGGGGTTTCAGTGTGTGGGGAAGGGGTTTCAGTGTGTGGGGAAGGTGTTTCATTGTGTGGGGAAGGTGTTTCATTGTGTGGGGAAGGTGTTTCATTGTGTGCAGAAGGGTATTCAGTGTGTGGGAAAGGGGTTTCAGTGTGTGGGGAGGGGGTTTCAGTGTGTGGGGAAGGATTTAACTGTGTGCGGAAGGGGTTTCAGTGTGTGGAGAAGGTGTTTCAGTGTGTGGGGAAGAGGTTTCAGTATGTGGGGATGGGGTTTCAGTGTGTGCGGAAGGGGTTTCAGTGTGTGCGGAAGGTGTTTCAGTGTGTGGGGAAGGGGTTTCAGTGTGTGGGGAAGGTGCTTCATTGTGTGCGGAAGGGGTTTCAGTTTGGGGGAAGGGGATTCAATGTGTGGGGAAGGTGTTTCATTGTGTGGGGAAGGTGTTTCGTTGTGTGCGGAAGGGTATTCAGTGTGAGCGGAAGGGGTTTCAGTGTATGGGGAGGGGGTTTCAGTGTGTGGGGAAGAGTTTAACTGTGTGCAGAAGTGGTTTCAGTATTTGGGGAAGCTGTTTCAGTGAGTGGGGAAGGTGTTTCAGTCTGTGGGGTAGGGGTTTCAGTGTGTGGGGTAGGGGTTTCAGTGTGTGGGGAAGTGTTTCAGTGTGTGGGGAAGGATTACAGTGTCTGGGGACGGGGTTTCAGTGTGTGGGGAAGGGTTTCAGTGTGTGGGCAAGGATTACAGTGTCTGGGGATGAGGTGTCAGTGTGTGGGGAAGTGTTTCAGTGCTTGCGGATGTGGTTTCAGTGTGTGGGGAAGGGTTTCAGTTTGTGGGGAAGGTGTTTCAGTGTGTGGGGAAGGGGTTTCAGTGTGTGGGGAAGAGTTTCACTGCTTGCAGATGGGGTTTCAGAGTTTGGGGAAGGGGGTTCAGTGTGTGGGGAAGCTGTTTCAGTGTGTGGGGATGTGTTTCAGTGTGTGGGGAAGGCGTTTCAGTGTGTGGGGATGTATTTCAGTGCGTGGGGAAGGGGTTTCAGTGTGTGGGGAAGTTGTTTCAGTGATTGGGGAAGGGATTTCAGTGTGTGGGGAAGAGTTTCACTGTGTGCGGAAGGTGTTTCAGAGTGTGGGGAAGGTGTTTCAGTGTTTGTGGAAGGTGTTTCAGTGTGTGGGAAGGAGTTACAGTGTGTGGGGAAGGGGTTTCAGTGTGTGGGGAAGGTGTTTCAGCGTGTGCGGAAGGGGTTTCAGTTTGAGCAGAAAGTGTTTCAGTGTGTGGGGAAGGGGCTTCGATGTGTGGGGATGGTGTTTCATTGTGTGCGGAAGGGGTTTCAGTGTGTGGGGAAGGGGATTCTGTGTGTGGGGAAGGTGTTTCATTGTGTGGGGAAGGTGTTTCATTGTGTGCGGAAGGGTATTCAGTGTGTGGGGAAGGGGTTTCAGTGTGTGGGGAGGGGGTTTCAGTCTGTGGGGAATGGTTGAACTGTGTGCGGAAGGGTTTCAGTATGTGGGGAAGATGTTTCAGTGTGTGGGGAAGGGGTTTCAGTATGTGGGGATGGGGTTTCAGTGTGTGGGGATGGGTTTCAGTGTGTGGGTAAGTGTTTCAGTGGGTGGGTAAGGTGTTTCAGTGTGTGGGGAAGGGGTTTCAGTGTGTGTGGAAGTGTTTCAGTGTGTGGGGAAGGGGTTTCAGTGTGTGGGGAAGGGGTTTCAGTGTGTGAGGAAGTGTTTAAGTGTGTGGGGAAGGGTTTCAGTGTGTGGGGAAGGTGTTTCAGTGTCCGGGGAAGGTGTTTGAGTGTGTGGGGAAGGGCTTTCAGTGTGTGGGGGAGGTGTTTCAGTGTGTGGGGACGGGTTTCAGTGTGTGCGGAAGGGGTATCAGTGTGCGGGGAAGGTATTTCAGTGTCTGGGGAAGGTATTTCAGTGTGTGGGGAAGGGATTTCAGTGTGTGGGGAAGGTGCTTCAGTGTGTGTGGGAGGTGTTTCAGTTTGTGTGGAATGCGTTTCAGTGTGTGGGGAAGATGTTTCAGTTTGTGGTGATGTGCTTCAGTGTGTGGGGAAGGATTTCAGTGTGTGGGGAAGGTGTTTCAGTGTGTGGGAAAGGGTTTCAGTGTGTGGGGATGGGTTTCAGTGTGTGGGAATAGGTGTTGTTGTGTGCGGAAGGGGTTTCAGTATGTGCGGAAGGTGTTTCTGTGTGTGGGGATGTGTTTCAGTGTTTGGGGAAGTGGTTTCAGTGTGTGGGGAAGGGGTTTCTGTGTGTGGGGAAGGATTTAACTGTGTGCAGAAGGGGTTTCAGAGTTTGGGGAAGGTGTTTCAGTGTGTGGGGAAGGGGTTTCAGTATGTGGGGAAGGTGTTTCATTGTGTGCGGAAGGGGTTTCAGTTTGTGGGGAAGGTTTTTCGGTGTGTGGGGAAGGTGTTTCAGTATGTGGGGAAGGCGTTTCCGTGTGTGGGGAAGGTGTTTCAGTGTGTGGGGAAGGTGTTTCAGTGTGTGGGAAGGTGTTTCAATGTGTGGGGAAGGGTTTCAGTGTGTGGGGAAGGTGTTTTAGTGTGTGTGGAAGGGGTTTCAGTGTGTGGGGAAGGGGTTTCAGTGTGTGGGGAAGGTGTTTCATTGTGTGGGGAAGGTGTTTCATTGTGTGCGGAAGGGTATTCAGTGTGTGGGGAAGGGTTTTCAGTGTGTGGGGAGGGGGTTTCCGTGTGTGGGGAAGGATTTAACTGTGTGCGGAAGGGGTTTCAGTGTGTGGGGAAGGTGTTTCAGTGTGTGGGGAAGGGGTTTCAGTATGTGGGGAAGGCGTTTCAGTGTGTGCGGAAGGGGTTTCAGTGTGTGCGGAAGGTGTTTCAGTGTGTGGGGAAGGTGTTTCATTGAGTGCAGATGGGGTTTCAGAGTTTGGGGAAGGGGTTTCAGCGTGTGGGGAAGGTGTTTCAGTGTGTGGGGACGTGTTCCAGTGTGTGTGGAAGGGCTTTCAGAGTGTGGGGAAGGGGTTCCAGTGTGTGGGGAAGGTGTTTCAGTGTGTGCGGAAGGGGTTTCAGTGTGTGCGAAAGGTGTATCAGTGTGTGGGGAAGGGGTTTCTGTGTGTGGGGAAGGTGTTTCATTGTGTGCGGAAGGGGTTTCAGTTTGTGGGGAAGGTGTTTTAGTGTGTATGGAAGGGGTTTCAGTGTGTGGGGAAGGGGTTTCAGTGTGTGGGGAAGGTGTTTCATTGTGTGGGGAAGGTGTTTTAGTGTGTGTGGAAGGAGTTTCAGTGTGTGGGGATGGGGTTTCAGTGTGTGGGGAAGGGGTTTCAGTGTGTGGGGAAGGGTTTCAGTGTCTGGGGAAGGATTTAACTGTGTGCGGAAGGGGTTTCAGTGTGTGGGGAAGGTGTTTCAGTGTGTGGGGAAGGGGTTTCAGTATGTGGGGATGGGGTTTCAGTGTGTGCGGAAGGGGTTTCAGTGTGTGCGGAAGGTGTTTCAGTGTGTGGGGAAGGGGTTTCAGTGTATGGGGAAGGTGCTTCATTGTGTGCGGAAGGGGTTTCAGTTTGGGGGAAGGGGATTCAGTGTGTGGGGAAGGTGTTTCATTGTGTGGGGAAGGTGTTTCGTTCTGTGCGGAAGGGTATTCAGTGTGAGCGGAAGGGGTTTCAGTGTGAGCGGAGGGGGTTTCAGTGTGTGGGGAAGAGTTTAACTGTGTGCAGAAGTGGTTTCAGTATTTGGGGAAGCTGCTTCAGTGTGTGGGGAAGGTGTTTCAGTATGTGGGGAAGGGGTTTCAGTGTGTGGGGAAGGGGTTTCAGTGTGTGGGGAAGTGTTTCAGTGTGTGGGGAAGGATTACAGTGTCTGGGGGCGGGGTTTCAGTGTGTGGGGAAGGGGTTTCAGTGTGTGGGGAAGTATTTCAGTGCTTGCGGATGTGGTTTCAGTGTGTGGGGAAGGGGTTTCAGTGTGTGGGGAAGGGTTTCACTGCTTGCAGATGGGGTTTCAGAGTTTGGGGAAGGGGTTTCAGAGTGTGGGGAAGCTGTTTCAGTTTGTGGGGATGTGTTTCAGTGTGTGGGGAAGGCGTTTCAGTGTGTGGGGATGTATTTCAGTGCGTGGGGAAGGGGTTTCAGTGTGTGGGGAAGTTGTTTCACTGATTGGGGAAGGGATTTCATTGTGTGGGGAAGAGTTTCACTGTGTGCCGAAGGTGTTTCAGAGTGTGGGGAAGGGGTTTCAGTGTTTGTGGAAGGTGTTTCAGTGTGTGGGGAAGGAGTTACAGTGTGTGGGGAAGGGGTTTCAGTGTGTGGGGAAGGTGTTTCAGCGTGTGCGGAAGGGGTTTCAGTTTGAGCAGAAAGTGTTTCAGTGTGTGGGGAAGGGGCTTCGATGTGTGGGGATGTTGTTTCATTGTGTGCTGAAGGGGTTTCAGTGTGTGGGGAAGGGTATTCTGTGTGTGGGGAAGGTGTTTCATTGTGTGGGGAAGGTGTTTCATTGTGTGCGGAAGGGTAGTCAGTGTGTGGGGAAGGGGTTTCAGTGTGTGGGGAGGGGGTTTCAGACTGTGGGGAATGGTTGAACTGTGTGCGGAAGGGTTTCAGTATGTGGGGAAGATGTTTCAGTGTGTGGGGAAGGGGTTTCAGTATGTGGGGATGTGGTTTCAGTGTGTGGGGATGGGTTTCAGTGTGTGGGTAAGTGTTTCAGTGGGTGGGTAAGGTGTTTCAGTGTGTGGGGAAGGGGTTTCAGTGTGTGTGGAAGTGTTTCAGTGTGTGGGGAAGGGGTTTCAGTGTGTGGGGAAGGGGTTTCAGTGTGTGGGGAAGTGTTTAAGTGTCTGGGGAAGGGTTACAGTGTGTGGGGACGGGGTTTCAGTGAGTGGGTAAGGGGTTTCAGTGTGTGGGGAAGGGTTTCAGTGTTTGTGGAAGGTGTTTCAGTGTGTGGGGAAGGGTTTCAGTGTGTGGGGAAGGTGTTTCAGTGTCTGGGGAAGGTGTTTGAGTGTGTGGGGAAGGGGCTTCAGTGTTTGGGGGAGGTGTTTCAGTGTGTGGGGAAGGGTTTCAGTGTGTGGGGAAGGGGTATCAGTGTGCGGGGAAGGTATTTCAATGTCTGGGGAAGGTATTTCAGTGTGTGGGGAAGGGATTTCAGTGTGTGGGGAAGGTGCTTCAGTGTGTGTGGGAGGTGTTTCAGTGTGTGTGGAATGGGTTTCAGTGTGTGGGGAAGATGTTTCAGTTTGTGGGGATGTGCTTCAGTGTGTGGGGAAGGATTTCAGTGTGTGGGGAAGGTGTTTCAGTGTGTGGGGAAGGGTTTCAGTGTGTGGGGATGGGTTTCAGTGTGTGGGAATAGGTGTCGTTGTGTGCGGAAGGGGTGTCAGTATGTGGGGAAGGTGTTTCTGTGTGTGGGAATGTGTTTCAGTGTGAGGGGAAGGGGTTTCAGTGTGTGGGGAAGGGGTTTCTGTGTGTTGGGATGGGTTTCAGTATGTGGGGATGGGTTTCAGTGTGTGCGGAAGGGGTTTCAGTGTGTGGGGATGGTGTTTCAGTGTGTGGGGAAGGGTTTCAGAGTGTGGGTAAGGGTTTCATTGTGTGGGGAAGGGGTTTCAGTGAGTGGGGAAGTTGTTTCAGAGTGTGGGGAAGGGTTTCAGTGTGTAATGAAGGGTTTTCAGTGTGTGGGGAAGGGGTTTCAGTGTATGGGGAAGGGGTTTCAGTGTGTGGGGATGTGTTTCAGTGTGTAAGGAAGGCGTTTCAGTGTGTGGGGAAGGGTTTCACTGTGTGCGCAAGTGGTTTCAGTGTTTGGGGAAGGGGATTCAGTGTGTGGGGAAGGAGTTTCAGTGTGTGCTGAAGGGGTTTCAGTGTGTTGGGAAAGGGTTTCAGTGTGTGGGGAAGGTGTTTCACTGTGTGCGGAAGAGGTTTCAGTGTGTGGGGAAGGTGTTTCAGTGTTTGCGGAAGGGTTTTCAGTGTGTGGGGATGGGTTTTAGTGTGTGGGGAAGGGGTTTCAGTGTTTGGGGAAGGTGTTTCAGTGTGTGCGGAAGGGTTTTCAGGGTGTGGGGAAGTGGTTTCAGTGTATGGGGATGTGTTTCTGCTTGTGGGTAAGGGGTTCCAGTGAGTGGGGACGGAGTTTCAGTGTATGGGGTAGGTGTTTCAGTGTGTGGGGAAGGGGTTTCAGTGTGTGGGGATTTGTTTCAATGTGTGGGGAAGGGCTTTCAGTGTGTGGGGATGTGTTTCAGTTTGTGTGGAAGGTGTTTCTGTGTGTGGGGAAGGGGTTTCAGTGTGTGGGGATGTGTTTCAGTGTGTGAGGAAGGCGTTTCAGTGTGTGGGGAAGGGTTTCACTGTGTGCGGAAGAGGTTTCAGTGTGTGGGGAAGGGGATTCAGTGTGTGGGGAAGGGGTTTCAGTGTGTGGGGAGGGGGTTTCAGTGTGTGGGGAATGGTTTAACTGTGTGCAGAAGGGTTTCAGTATTTGGGGAAGGTGTTTCAGTGTGTGGGGAAGGGGTTTCAGTGTGTGGGGATGTGTTTCAGTGTGTGAGGAAGGCGTTTCAGTGTGTGGGGAAGGGTTTCACTGTGCGCGGAAGTGGTTTCAGTGTGCGGGGAAGGGGTTTCAGTGTGTGGCGAAGGTGTTTCAGTGTGTGTGGAAGTGGTTTCAGTGTGTGGGGAAGGGGTTTCAGTGTGTGGGGAAGGTGTTTCACTGTGTGCGGAAGAGGTTTCACTGTGTGCGGTAAGGGTTTCAGTGTGTGGGGAAGGGGTTTCAGTGTGTTTGGAAGGTGTTTCAGTTTGTGTGTAAGGGTTTTCTGTGTTTGTGGATGTGGTTTCAGTGTATGGGGATGTGTTTCAGTGTGTGGGGAAGGGGTTTCAGTGTGCGGGGAAGGGTTTCACTGTGAGCGGAAGGGGTTCCAGTGTGTGGGGAAGGTCTTTCAGTATGTGCGGAAGGTGTTTCAGTGTTGTGGGGAAGGGGTTCCTGTGTGCGGGGAAGGTGTTTCAGTGTGTGCAGAAGGGGTTTCAGTCAGTGCAGAAGGCGTTGCAGTGTGTGCGGAAGGGGTTTCTGTGTGTGGGGAAGGGGTTTCAGTGTGTGGGGAATGTGTTTCAGTGTGTTTGGAAGTGTTTCAGTGTGTGGGCAATGTGTTTCAGTGTGTTGTGAATGGGAATCAATGTTTGGGGAACTGTTTTAGTGTGTGCAGAAGTTTTTTCAGAGTGTGGGGATGTGATGCATATTGTGGGGATGGGGTTTCAGTCTGTGGAGGAGGTGTTTCAGTGTGTGGGGATGGGGTTTCAGAGTGTAGGGAAGGGTTTCCAGTGTGTGGGGAAGGTATTTCAGTGTGTGGGGAAGTGTTTCAGTGTGTGGGGATGGGTTTCAGTGTGTGGGGAAGGGGTTTCTGTGTGTGGGGAAGGGCTTTCAGTATGTGGGGAATGTGTTTCAGTGTGTTTGGAAGAGTGTCAGTGTGTGGGCAATGTGTTTCAGTGTGTGGTGAATGGGAATCAATGTTTATGGAACTGTTTCAGTGTGTGGGGAAGGTGTTTCAGTGTGTGGGGATGTGTTGCATTGTGTGGGGATGGTGATTCAGTGAGTGGAGAAGCTGGTTCAGTGTGTGGGGAAGGGGTTTCAGTGTGTGGGGAAGGGTTTCCAGTGTGTGGGGAAGGTATTTCAGTGTGTGGGGAAGTGTTTCAGTGTGTGGGGAAGGTGTTTCAGTGTGTGGGTAAGGGGTTTCAGTGTGTGGGGAAGGTGTTTCACTGTGTGCGGAAGGGGTTTCAGTGTGTGGGGAAGGTGTTTCGGTGTGTGGGGAAGGTGTTTCAGTTTGTGGGGAAGGGGTTTCAGTGTGTGGGGAAGGTGTTTCAGTGTGTGGGGATGTGTTTCAGTGAGTGGGGAAGGGGTTTCACTGTGTGGGGAAGGTGTTTCAGTGTGTGTGGAAGGGGTTTCAGTGTGTGGGGAAGGTGTTTCAGTGTGTGGGGATGTGCTGCATTGTGTGGGGATGGTGATTCAGTGAGTGGAGAAGCTGGTTCAGTGTGTGGGGAAGGGTTTCCAGTGTGTGGGGAAGGTATTTCAGTGTGTGGGGAAGTGTTTCAGTGTGTGGGGAAGGTGTTTCAGTGTGTGGGGAAGGGTTTCAGTGTGTGGGGAATGTGTTTCAGTGTGTTTGGAAGTGTTTCAGTGTGTGGGCAATGTGTTTCAGTGTGTTGTGAATGGGAACCAATGTTTGGGGAACTGTTTTAGTGTGTGCGGAAGTTTTTTCAGAGTGTGGGGATGTGTTGCATATTGTGGGGATGGGGTTTCAGTCTGTGGAGGAGGTGTTTCAGTGTGTGGGGATGGGGTTTCAGTGTGTAGGGAAGGGTTTCCAGTGTGTGGGGAAGGTATTTCAGTGTGTGGGGAAGTGTTTCAGTGTGTGGGGAAGGGTTTCAGTGTGTGGGGAAGGGGTTTCTGTGTGTGGGGAAGGGCTTTCAGTATGTGGGGAATGTGTTTCAGTGTGTTTGGAAGAGTGTCAGTGTGTGGGCAATGTGTTTCAGTGTGTGGTGAATGGGAATCAATGTTTATGGAACTGTTTCAGTGTGTGGGGAAGGTGTTTCAGTGTGTGGGGATGTGTTGCATTGTGTGGGGATGGTGATTCAGTGAGTGGAGAAGCTGGTTCAGTGTGTGGGGAAGGGGTTTCAGTGTGTGGGGAAGGTTTTCCAGTGTGTGGGGAAGGTATTTCAGTGTGTGGGGAAGTGTTTCAGTGTGTGGGGAAGGTGTTTCAGTGTGTGGGTAAGGGGTTTCAGTGTGTGGGGAAGGTGTTTCACTGTGTGCGGAAGGGGTTTCAGTGTGTGGGGAAGGTGTTTCGGTGTGTGGGGAAGGTGTTTCAGTTTGTGGGGAAGGGGTTTCAGTGTGTGGGGAAGGTGTTTCAGTGTGTGGGGATGTGTTTCAGTGAGTGGGGAAGGGGTTTCACTGTGTGGGGAAGGTGTTTCAGTGTGTGTGGAAGGGGTTTCAGTGTGTGGGGAAGGTGTTTCAGTGTGTGGGGATGTGTTGCATTGTGTGGGGATGGTGATTCAGTGAGTGGAGAAGCTGGTTCAGTGTGTGGGGAAGGGGTTTCAGTGTGTGGGGAAGGGTTTCCAGTGTGTGGGGAAGGTATTTCAGTGTGTGGGGAAGTGTTTCAGTGTGTGGGGAAGGTGTTTCAGTGTGTGGGGAAGGGTTTCAGTGTGTGGGGAAGGTGTTTCACTGTGTGCGGAAGGGGTTTCAGTGTGTGGGGAAGGTGTTTCGGTGTGTGGGGAAGGTGTTTCAGTTTTTGGGGAAGGGGTTTCAGTGTGTGGGGAAGATGTTTCAGTGTGTGGCGAAGGTGTTTCAGTGTGTAGGAAGGGAAATCTGCGTGTGGGGAAGGGTTTCAGTGTGTGGGGAAGGTGTTTCAGTGTGTGGGGAAGGGTTTCAGTGTGTGGGGAAGGTTTTTCAGTGTGTGCGGAAGGAGTTTCAATATGTGGAGAAGGTGTTTCAGCGTGTGGGGAAGGTTTTTCAGTGTGTGGGGAAGGTGTTTCAGTTTGTGGGGAAGGGGCTTCAGAGTGTGGGGAAGGCGTCTCAGTGTGTGCGGATGTATTTCAGTGTGTGCGGAAGGGGTTTCAGAGTGTGGGGATGGTGTTTCAGTGATTGGGGAAGGAATTTCAGTGTGTGGGGAAGAGTTTCACTGTGTGCGGAAGGGGTTTCAGAGTGTGGGGAAGGGTTTTCACTGTGTGGGGAAGATGTTTCAGTGTGTGTGGAAGTTGTTTCAGTGTGTGGGGAAGGAGTTACAGTGTGTGGGGAACGGATTTCAGTGTGTGGGGAAGGTGTTTCAGCACGTGCGGAAGGGGTTTCAGTTTGAGCGGAAGGTGTTTCAGTGTGTGGGGAAGGTGTTTCATTGTGTGCGGAAGGGGCTTCAGTGTGTGGGGAAGGGGATTCTGTGTGTGGGGAAGGTGTTTCATTGTGTGGGGAAGGTGTTTCATTGTGTGCGGAAGGGGCTTCAGTGTGTGGGGAAGGGGATTCTGTGTGTGGGGAAGGTGTTTCATTGTGTGGGGAAGGTGTTTCATTGTGTGCAGAAGCATATTCAGTGTGTGGGGAAGGGGTTTCAGTGTGTGGGGAGGGGGTTTCAGTGTGTGGGGAATGGTTTAACTGTGTGCGGAAGTGTTTCAGTATGTGGGGAAGGTGTTTCAGTGTGTGTGGAAGGGGTTTCAGTATGTGGGGAAGGGGTTTCAGTGTGTGGGGATGGGTTTCAGCGTGTGGGTAAGGGGTTTCAGTGTGTGGGGAAGTGTTTCAGTGTGTGTGGAAGGGGTTTCAGTGCGTGGGGAAGGGGTTTCAGTGTGTGGGGAAGTGTTTAAGTGTGTGGGGAAGGGTTACAGTGTGTGGGGACGGGATTTCAGTGAGTGGGGAAGGGGTTTCAGTGTGTGGGGAAGGGTTTCAGTGTTTGCGGAAGGGGTTTCAGAGTGTGGGCAAGGGTTTAGTGCATGGGGAAGGTGTTATAGTCTGTGCAGAAGGGGTATCAGTGTGTGGGGAAGGTGTTTCAGTGTGTGGGGATGGTGTTTAAGTGTGTGGGGAAGGGGTTTCAGTGTGTGGGGGAGGTGTTTCAGTGTGTGGGGAAGGATTTCAGTGTGTGGGGAAGGTGTTTCATTGTGTGCGGAAGCGTATTCAGTGTGTGGGGAAGGGGTTTCAGTGTGTGGGGAGGGGGTTTCAGTGTGTGGGGAATGGTTTAACTGTGTGTGGAAGTGTTTCAGTATGTGGGGAAGGTGTTTCAGTGTGTGCGGAAGGGGTTTCATTATGTGGGGAAGGGGTTTCAGTGTGTGGGGATGGGTTTCAGCGTGTGGGTAAGTGTTTCAGTGTGTGGGTAAGGTGTTTCAGTGTGTGGGTAAGGGGTTTCAGTGTGTGGGGAAGGGGTTTCAGTGTGTGGGGAAGTGTTTAAGTGTGTGGGGAAGGTTTACAGTGTGTGGGGACGGGGTTTCAGTGAGTGGGGAAGGGGTTTCAGTGTGTGGGGAAGGGTTTCAGTGTTTGCGGAAGGGGTTTCAGAGTGTGGGGAAGGGTTTCAGTGCGTGGGGAAGGTGTTATAGTGTGTGCAGAAGGTGTTTCAGTGTGTGGGGAAGGTGTTTCAGTGTGTGGGGAAGGTGTTTAAGTGTGTGGGGAAGGGGTTTCAGTGTGTGGGCGAGCTGTTTCAGAGTGTGGGGAAGGGTTTCACTGTGTGGGGAAGGGGTAACAGTGTGTGGGGAAGGTATTTCAGTGTCTGGGGAAGGTATTTCAATTTGTGGGGAAGGGATTTCAGTGTGTGGGGAAGGTGTTTCAGTGTGTGTGGGAGGTGTTTCAGTGTGTGCGGAAGGGGTTTCAGTGTGTGGGGAAGTTGTTTCAGTTTGTGGGGATGTGTTTCAGTGTGTTGGGAAGGATTTCAGTGTGTGGGGAAGGTGTTTCAGTGTGTGGGGATGGGTTTCAGTGTGTGGGGATGGGTTTCAGTGTGTGTGAATAGGTGTCACTGTGTGCGGACGGGGTTCCAGTATGTGGGGAATGTGTTTCTGTGTGTGGGGATGTGTTTCAGTGTATGGGGAAGGGGTTTCAGTGTGTGGGGAAGGGGTTTCAGTGTGTGGGGATGGGTTTCAGTATGTGGGGATGGGTTTCAGTGTTTGCGGAAGGGGTTTCAGTTTGTGGGATGGTGTTTCAGTGTGTGGGGAAGTGTTTCAGAGTGTGGGTAAGGGTTTCATTGTGTGGGGAAGGGTTTCAGTGTGTGGGGAAGGGTTTTCAGTGTGTGGGGAAGGGGTTTCAGTGAGTGGGGAAGGGGTTTCAGTGTGTGGGGATGTGTGTCAGTGTGTGAGGAAGGCGTTTCAGTGTGTGGGGAAGGGTTTCAGTGTGTGGGGAATGTGTTTCAGTGTGTTTGGAAGGTTTTCAGTTTGTGGGCAATGTGTTGCATTGTGTGGGGATGGGGTTTCAGTGTGTGGAGAAGGTGTTTCAGTGTGTGGGGATGTGTTGCATTGTGTGGGGATGGGGTTTCAGTGTGTGGAGAAGGTGTTTCAGTGTGTGGGGAAGGGGTTTCAGTGTGTGGGGAAGGGATTCCAGTGAGTGGGGAAGGTATTTCAGTGTGTGGGGAAGTTTTTCAGTCTGTGGGGAAGGTGTTTCAGTGTGTGGGGAAGGGTTTCAGTGTGTGGGGAAGGTGTTTCAGTGTGTGCCGAAGGGGTGTCAGTGTGTGGGGAAGGTGTTTCGGTGTGTGGGGAAGGTGTTTCAGTGTGTGCAGAATAGGGTTTCAGTCAGTGCGGAAGGCGTTTCAGTGTGCGTGGAAGGGGTTTCTGTGTGTGGGGAAGGTGTTTCAGTGTGTGGGGAAGGTTTTTCAGTGTGTGGGGAAGGTGTTTCAGTGTGTGCGGAGGGGGTTTCAATGTGTGGGGAAGGTGTTTCAGTGTGTGGGGAAGGTTTTTCAGTGTGTGCGGAAGGTGTTTCAGTGTGTGGGGAAGGGGTTTCAGTGTGTGGGGAAGCTGTTTCAGTCTGTGGGGAAGGGGTTCAGTGTTTGGGAAAGGTGTTTCATGTGTGGGGTACGGTTCCAGTGTGTGGAGAAGGGGTTTCAGTGTGTGGGAAAAGTGTTTCAGTGTGTGGGGATGGTATTTCAGTGTGTGGGGAAGGTGTTTCAGTGTGTGGGGAAGGTGTTTTAGTGTGTGGGGAAGGGGTCTCAGTGTGTGGGGAAGGTGTTTCAGTGTGTGGGGATGTGTTTCAGTGTGTGGGGATGTGTTTCAGTTTGTGGGGAAGTGGTTCAGTTTGTGGGGAAGGTGTTCCAGTGTGTGGGGATGGGTTTCAGTGTGTGGGGAAGGGTTGCCGTGTGTGGGGATGTGTTTCAGTGTGTGGGGAAGTGTTTCAGTGTGTGGGGAAGGTGTTTCAGTGTGTGGGGAAGGGTTTCAGTATGTGGGGAAGGTGTTTCAGTGTGTGCGGAAGGGGCTTCAGTGTGTGGGGAAGAGGTTTCAGTGTGTGGGGATGGGTTTCAGTGTGTGCGGAAGGAGTTTCAGTGTGTGGGGAAGGTGTTTCAGTGTGTGGGGATGTGTATCAGTGTGTGGGGAAGGGGTTTCAGTGTGTGGGGATGGGTTTCAGTGTGTGGGGATGGGTTTCAGTGTGTGCGGAATGGGTTTCAGAGTGTGGGGAAGGTGTTTCAGTGTGTGGGGAACGGGTTTCAGTGTGTGGGGAAAGTGTTTCAGTGTGTGGGGATGTGTTGCATTGTGTGGGGATGGGGTTTCAGTGTGTGGAGAAGGTGTTTCAGTGTGTGGGGAAGGGGTTTCAGTGTGTGGGGAAGGGATTCCAGTGAGTGGGGAAGGTATTTCAGTGTGTGGGGAAGTTTTTCAGTCTGTGGGGAAGGTGTTTCAGTGTGTGGGGAAGGGATTCAGTGTGTGGGGAAGGTGTTTCAGTGGGTGCCGAAGGGGTGTCAGTGTGTGGGGAAGGTTTTTCGGTGTGTGGGGAAGGTGTTTCAGTGTGTGCAGAAGGGGTTTCAGTCAGTGCGGAAGGCGTTTCAGTGTGTGCGGAAGGGGTTTCTGTGTGTGGGGAAGGTGTTTCAGTGTGTGGGGAAGGTTTTTCAGTCTGTGGGGAAGGTGTTTCAGTGTGTGGGGAAGGAGTTTCAGTGTGTGGGGAAGCTGTTTCAGTGTGTGCGGAGGGGGTTTCAATGTGTGGGGAAGGTGTTTCAGTGTGTGGGGAAGGTTTTTCAGTGTGTGCGGATGGTGTTTCAGTGTGTGGGGAAGGGGTTTCAGTGTGTGGGGAAGCTGTTTCAGTCTGTGGGGAAGGGGTTTCAGTGTTTGGGAAAGGTGTTTCATGTGTGGGGTACGGTTCCAGTGTGTGGGGAAGGGGTTTCAGTGTGTGGGAAAAGTGTTTCAGTGTGTGGGGATGGTATTTCAGTGTGTGGGGAAGGTGTTTCAGTGTGTGGGGAAGGTGTTTTAGTCTGTGGGGAAGGGGTCTCAGTGTGTGGGGAAGGTGTGTCAGTGTGTGGGGATGTGTTTCAGTGTGTGGGGATGTGTTTCAGTGTGTGGGGAAGTGTTTCAGTTTGTGGGGAAGGTGTTTCAGTGTGTGGGGATGGGTTTCAGTGTGTGGGGGAGGGTTGCAGTGTGTGGGGATGTGTTTCAGTGTGTGGGGAAGTGTTTCAGTGTGTGGGGAAGGTGTTTCAGTGTGTGGGGAAGGGTTTCAGTATGTGGGGAAGGTGTTTCAGTGTGTGCGGAAGGGGCTTCAGTGTGTGGGGAAGGGGTTTCAGTGTGTGGGGATGGGTTTCAGTGTGTGCGGAAGGAGTTTCAGTGTGTGGGGAAGGTGTTTCAGTGTGTGGGGAACGGGTTTCAGTGTGTGGTGAAGGGGTTTCAGTGTGTGGGGAAGTTGTTTCAGTGGGTGGGGAAGGGGTTTCAGTGTGTAGGGAAGGGGTTTCAGAATGTGGGGAAGATGTTTCAGTGTGTGGGGAAGGGGTTTCAGTGTGTGGGGAAGGGTTTCAGATGGGGGGAAGGGGTTTCAGTGTGTGGGGAAGGGGATACAGTGCGTGGGGAAGGCGTTTCAGTGCGTGGGGATGTGTTTCAGAGTGTGGGGAAGGGGTTTCAGTGTGTGGGGAAGCGGCTTCAGTGTGCAGGGAAGCGTTTCACTGTGTGCGGAAGGGGTTTCAGTGTGTGGGGAAAGGGTTTATGTGTGTGGGGAAGTTGTTTCAGTGTGTGCGGAAGGGGTTTCAGTGTGTGGGGAAGGTGTATCAGTGTGTGCGGAAGGGGTTTCAGTGTTTGTGGAAGGTGTATCAGTGTGTGCGGAAGGGGTTTCAGGGTGTGCGGAAGGGATTTCAGTTTGTGGGGAAGGGGTTTCAGTGTGTGGGGAAGGTGTTTCAGTGTTTGCGGAAGGGGATTTCAGTGTATGGGGAAGGGGTTTCCGTGTGTGGGGATGTGTTTCAGTGTTTGGGGAAGGGGTTTCAGTCTGTGGGAAGGGTTTCACTGTGTGCGGAAGGGGTTTCAGTGTGTGGGAAAAGGGTTTCAGTGTGTGGGGAAGGTGTTTCAGTGTATGGGGATGTGTATACTTGTGTGGGCAAGGGTTTGCAGTGTGTGGGGAAAGGGTTTCAGTGTGTGGGGATGTGTTTCTGCGTTGGGGAATGCGTTTCAGTGTGTGGGGAAGAGTTTCACTGTGTGCGGAAGGGATTTCAGTGCGTGGGGAATGGGTTTCAGTGTGTGGGGATGGTGTTTCAGTGTGTGTGGAAGGGGTTTCAGTGTGTGGGGAAGGGGTTTCCGGGTGCGGGGAAGGTGTTTCCGTGTGTGCGTAAGGGGTTTCAGTGTGTGCGGAAGGTGTTTCATTGTGTGTGGAAGGGGTTTCAGTTTGTGGGGAAGGGGATTCAGTGTGTGGGGAAGTTGTTTCACTGTGTGGGGAAGGTGTTTCTTGTACACGCAAGTTTATTCAGTGTGAGGAGAAGGTTTTTCAGTGTGTGGGGAGGGGGCTTCAGTGTGTGGGGTAGGGTTTAACAGTGTGCGGAAGGGGTTTCAGTGTTTGGGGAAGGTGTTTCAGTGTGTGGGGAAGGGGTTTCAGTATGTAGGGAAGGGGTTTCAGTGTGTGGAGAAGGTTTTCAGTGTGTGGGGTAGGGTTTCAGTGTGTGATGAAGGTTCTCAGTGTGTGGGGAAGGGGATTCAGTGTGTGGGGAAGGGGTTTCAGTGTGTGGGGAAGGGTTTCGGTGTGTGGGAAGGGGTTTCAGTGTGTGGGGAAGTGTTTCAGTGTGTGGGGAAGGATTACAGTGTCTGGGGACGGGGTTTCAGTGTGTGGGGAAGGGGTTTCAATGTGTGGGGATGTGTTTCAGTGTGTGCGGAAGGGGTTTCAGTGTGTGGGGAAGGGGTTTCAGTGTGTGGGGATGTGTTTCAGTGTTTGGGGAATGCGTTTCAGTGTGTGGAGAAGGGTTTCACTGTGTGTGGAAGGGATTTCAGTGTGTGGGAATGGGTTTCAGTGTGTGGGGATGGTTTTTCAGTGTGTGCGGAAGGGGTTTCAGTGTGTGGGGAAGGGGTTTCCGTGTGTGCGGAAGGTGTTTCCGTGAGTGCTTAAGGGGTTTCAGTGTGTGCGGAAGGTGTTTCAGTGTGTGGGGAAGGGGTTTCAGTGTGTGGGGAAGGTGTTTCATTGTGTGCAGAAGGGGTTTCAGTTTGTGGGGAAGGGGATTCAGTGTGTGGGGAAGTTGTTTCACTGTGTGGGGAAGGTGTTTCATTGTACACGGAAGTTTATTCTGTGTGAGGGGAAGGGTTTTCAGTGTGTGGGGACGGGGTTTCAGTGTGTGTGGAAGGGTTTAACTTTGTGCAGAAGGGGTTTCAGTGTGTGGGGAAGGTTTTCAGTGTGTGGGGTAGGCTTTCAGTGTGTGATGAACGTTTTCAGTGTGTGGGGAAGGGGTTTCAGTGTGTGGGGAAGGGGTTTCACTGTGTGGGGAGGTGTTTCACTGTGTGGGGAATGGGCTTCAGTGTGTGGGGAAGGGGTTTCAGTGTGTGGGGAAGTGTTTCAGTGTGTGGGGAAGGATTACAGTGTCGGGGGACGGGGTTTCAGTGTGTGGGGAAGCGTTTCAGTGTGTGGGGAAGGTGTTTCAGTGTGTGGGGAAGGGGTTTCAGTGTGTGGGGAAGGGTTTCACTGAGTGCGGATGGGGTTTCAGTGTTTGGGGAAGGGGTTTCAGTGTGTGGGGAAGGTGTTTCAGTGTGTGGGGATGTGTTTCAGTGTGTGGGGAAGGCGTTTCAGTATGTGGGGATGTGTTTCAGTGTTTGGGGAAGGGGTTTCAGTGTGTGGGGATGTGTTTGTGTGTGTGGAAGGCGTTTCAGTGTGTTGGGGGAAGAGTTTCACTGTCTGCAGAATGGGTTTCAGTGTGTGGGGAAGGGGTTTCAGTGTGTGGGGATGTGTTTCAGTGTCTGGGGAAGGGGTTTCAGTGTGTGGGGAAGAGTTTCACTGTGTGCAGAAGGGGTTTCAGTGTGTGGGGAAGGGGTTTCAGTGTGTGGGGAAGGTGTTTCAGTGTGTGTAGAAGGGGTTTCCGTGTGTGGGGAAGGGGTTTCAATGTGTGGGGAAGGTGTTTCATTGTGTGCGGAAGGGGGTTCTGTGTGTGGGGAAGATGTTTCATTGTGTGGGGAAGGTGTTTGATTGTGTGCGGAAGGGTATTCAGAGCGTGGGGAAGGGGTTTCAGTGTGTGGGGTGGGGGTTTCAGTGTGTGGGGAAGGGTTTGACTGTCTGCGGAAGGGGTTTCAGTGTGTGGGGAAGGTGTTTCAGTGTGTGGGGAAGGGGTTTCAGTGTGTGGGGAAGGGTTTCAGTGTGTGGGCAAGGGTTTCAGTGTTTGGGGAAGGAGTTTCAGTGTGTGGGGAAGGGTTTTCAGTGTGTGGGGAAGGGTTTCACTGAGTGCGGAAGGGGTTTCAGTGTGTGGGGAATGGGTTTCAGTGTGTGGGTAAGGTGTTTCAGTGTGTGTGGAAGGGGTTTCAGTGTGTGGGGAAGGGGTTTCAGTGTGTGGGGAAGGTCTTTCAGTGTGTGCGGAAGGCGTTTCAGTGTGTGCGGAATGTGTTTCAGTGTGTGGGGAAGGGGTTTCAGTGTGTGGGGAAGGTGTTTCATTGAGTGCGGAAGGGGTTTCAGTTTGTGGGGAAGGGGATTAAGTGTGTGGGGAAGGTGTTTCAGTGTGTGGGGAAGGTGTTTCATTGTGTGAAGAAGGGTATTCTGTGTGAGGGGAAGGGGTTTCAGTGTGTGGGGAGGGTGTTTCAGTGTGAGGGGAAGGGTTTAACTGTGTGCGGAAGGGTTTTCTGTGTGTGGGGAAGGTGTTTCAGTTTGTGGGGAAGGGGTTTCAGTATGGGGGAAGGGGTTTCAGTGTGTGGGGAAGTGTTTCAGTGTGTGGTGAAGGGTTTCAGTGTGTGGGGAAGGGGTTTCAGTGTGTGGGGAAGGGGTTTCAGTGTGTGCGGAAGGGGTTTCAGTTTGTGCGGAAGGTGTTTCAGTGTGTGGGGCAGGGGTTTCCATGTGTGGGTAAGGTGCTTCATTGTGTGCGGAAGGGGTTTCAGTGTGTGGGGAAGGGGATTCTGTGTGTGGGGAAGGTGTTTCATTGTGTGGGGAAGGTGTTTCATTGTGTGCGGAAGGGTATTCACTGTGTGGGGAAGGGGTTTCAGCGTGTGGGGAAGGTGTTTCAGTATGTGGGGAAGGGTTTCAGTGTGTGGGGAAGGGTTTCAGTGTGTGGGGAAGGGGTTTCAGTGTGTGGGGAAGGGTTTCACTGTGGGTGGAAGGTGTTTCATTGTGTGGGGAATGGGTTTCAGTGTGTGGGGAAGCTGTTTCAGTGTCTGTGGAAGGGGTTTCAGTCTGTGGGGAATGGGTTTCAGTGTGTGCAGAAGGTGTTGCAGTGAGTGCGGAAGGGGTTTCAGTGTGTGCGGAAGGTGTTTCAGTGTGTGGGGAATGGGTTTCAGTGTGTGGGGTAGGTATTTCATTGTGTGCGGAAGGGGTTTCAGTTTGTGGGGAAGAGGATTCAGTGTGTGGGGAAGGTGTTTCATTGTGTGTGGAATGTGTTTCTTTGTGCACGGAAGGGTATTCCGTGTGAGGGGAAGGGGTTTCAGTGTGTGCGGAAGGGGTTTCAGTTTGTGGGGAAGGGGATTAAGTGTGTGGGGAAGGTGTTTCAGTGTGTGGGGAAGGTGTTTCATTGTGTGGGGAAGGGGTTTCAGTCTGTGGGGAAGGGGTTTCAGTGTGTGGGGAAGTGTTTCAGTGCGTGGTGAATGGTTTCAGTGTGTGGGGAAGGGGTTTCAGTGTGTGGGGAAGGTGTTTCAGTGTGTGCGGAAGGGGTTTCAGTTTGTGCGGAAGGTGTTTCAGTGTGTGGGGAAGGGGTTTCCATGTGTGGGTAAGGTGTTTCATTGTGTGCGGAAGGGGTCTCAGTGTGTGGGGAAGGAGATTCTGTGTGTGGGGAAGGTGTTTCATTGTGTGGGGAAGGTGTTTCATTGTGTGCGGAAGGGTATTCACTGTGTGGCGAAGGGGTTTCAGTGTGTGGGGAGGGGTTTTCAGTGTGTGGGGAAGGGTTTAACTGTGTGCGGAAGGGGTTTCAGTGTGTGGGGAAGGTGTTTCAGTGTGTGTGGAACGATTTCAGTGTGTGGGGAAGGGGTTTCAGTGTGTGGGGAAGGGTTTCACTGTGTGCGGAAGGAGTTTCATTGTGTGGGGAATGGGTTTCAGTGTGTGGGGAAGCTGTTTCAGTGTGTGTGGAAGGGGTTTCAGTGTGTGGGCAATGGGTTTCAGTGTGTGCAGAAGGTGTTTCAGTGTGTGCGGAAGGGGTTTCAGTGTGTGCGCAAGGTGTTTCAGTGTGTGGGGAAGGGGTTTCAGTGTGTGGGGTAGATGTTTCATTGTGTGCGGAAGGGGTTTCAGTTTGTGGGGAAGAGGATTCAGTGTGTGGGGAAGGTGTTTAATTGTGTGGGGAAGGTGTTTTTTTGTGCACGGAAGGGTATTCAGTGTGAGGGCAAGGGGTTTCAGTGTGTGGGGAGGGGGTTTCAGTGTGTGTGGAAAGGTTTAACTGTGTGCGGAAGGGGTATCAGTGTGTCGTGAAGGTGCTTTAGGGTGTGGGGAGGGGGTTTCAGTATGTGGGGAAGGGGTTTCAGTGTGTGGGGAAGGGTTTCAGTGTGTGGTGAAGTGTTTCAGTGTGTGCGGAGGGGTTTCAGTGTGTGGGGAAGGGTTTTCAGTGTCTGGGGAGGGGTTTCAGTGTGTGGGGAAGGGGTTTCAGTGTGTGGGGAAGGGGTTTCTGTGTGTGGGGAAGTGTTTCAGTGTGTGGGGAAGAATTACAGTGTCTGGGGACGGGGTTTCAGTGTGTGGGGAAGGGGATTCAGTGTGTGGGGAAGTGTTTCAGTGTGTGCGGAAGTGGTTTCAGTGTGTGGGGAAGTGTTTCAGTGTGTGGGGAAGGTGTTTCAGTGTGTGGGGAAGGGGTTTCAGTGTGTGGGGAAGGGTTTCACTGAGTGTGGAAGGTGATTCAGTGTATGGGGAAGGGGTTTCAGTGTGTGGGCAAGGTGTTTCATTGTGTGCGGAAGGGGTTTCAGTTTGTTGGGAATGGGATTCAGTGTGTGGGGAAGTTGTTTCACTGTGTGAGGAAGGTGTTTCATTGTACACGGAAGTTTATTCAGTGTGAGGGAAGGGTTTTCAGTGTGTGGGGAGGGGGTTTCAGTGTGTGGGGAAGGGTTTAACTGTGTGCGGAATGGGTGTCAGTGTGTGGGGAAGGTATTTCAGTGTGTGGGGAGCGGGTTTCAGTATGTGGGGAAGGGGTTTCAGTGTGTGGGGAAGGTTTTTAGTGTGTGGGGTATGGTTACAGTGTGTGATGAAGGTTTTCAGTGTGTGGGGAAGGGGTTTCAGTGTGTGGGTAAAGGGTTTCACTGTGTGGGGAAGGGTTTCAGTGTGTGGGTAATGGGCTTCAGTGTGTGGGGAAGGTGTTTCAGTGCGTGGTGAAGGGTTTCAGTGTGTGGGGAAGGGGTTTCAGTGTGTGGGGAAGGTGTTTCAGTGTGTGCGGAAGGGGTTTCAGTTTGTGCGGAAGGTGTTTCAGTGTGTGGGGAAGGGGTTTCCATGTGTGGGTAAGGTGTTTCATTGTGTGCGGAAGGGGTCTCAGTGTGTGGGGAAGGAGATTCTGTGTGTGGGGAAGGTGTTTCATTGTGTGGGGAAGGTGTTTCATTGTGTGCGAAGGGTATTCACTGTGTGGCGAAGGGGTTTCAGTGTGTGGGGAGGGGTTTTCAGTGTGTGGGGAAGGGTTTAACTGTGTGCGGAAGGGGTTTCAGTGTGTGGGGAAGGTGTTTCAGTGTGTGTGGAACGATTTCAGTGTGTGGGGAAGGGGTTTCAGTGTGTGGGGAAGGGTTTCACTGTGTGCGGAAGGAGTTTCATTGTGTGGGGAATGGGTTTCAGTGTGTGGGGAAGCTGTTTCAGTGTGTGTGGAAGGGGTTTCAGTGTGTGGGCAATGGGTTTCAGTGTGTGCAGAAGGTGTTTCAGTGTGTGCAGAAGGGGTTTCAGTGTGTGCGGAAGGTGTTTCAGTGTGTGGGGAAGGGGTTTCAGTGTGTGGGGTAGATGTTTCATTGTGCACGGAAGGGTATTCAGTGCGAGGGCAAGGGGTTTCAGTGTGTGGGGAGGGGGTTTCAGTGTGTGTGGAAAGGTTTAACTGTGTGCGGAAGGGGTATCAGTGTGTCGTGAAGGTGCTTTAGTGTGTGGGGAGGGGGTTTCAGTATGTGGGGAAGGGGTTTCAGTGTGTGGGGAAGGGTTTCAGTGTGTGGTGAAGTGTTTCAGTGTGTGCGGAGGGGTTTCAGTGTGTGGGGAAGGGTTTTCAGTGTCTGGGGAGAGGTTTCAGTGTGTGGGGAAGGGGTTTCAGTGTGTGGGGAAGGGGTCTCTGTGTGTGGGGAAGTGTTTCAGTGTGTGGGGAAGAATTACAGTGTCTGGGGACGGGGTTTCAGTGTGTGGGGAAGGGGTTCCAGTGTGTGAGGATGTGTTTCAGTGTGTGGGGAAGGGGTTTCAGTGTGTGGGGATGTGTTTCAGTGTGTGGGGAAGGGGTTTCAGTGTGTGGGGATGTGTTTCAGTGTGTGCGGAAGGTGTTTCAGTGTGTGGGAAGGGATTTCAATGTGTGGGGAAGGTGTTTCATTGTGTGCGGAAGGGGATTCTGTGTGTGGGGAAGATGTTTCATTGTGTGGGGAATGTGTTTCATTGTGTGTGGAAGGGTATTCAGTGCGTGGGGAAGGGGTTTCAGTGTGTGGGGTGGGGGATTCAGTGTGTGGGGAAGGGTTTAACTGTCTGCGGAAGGGGTTTCAGTGTGTGGGGAAGGTGTTTCAGTGTGTGGGGAAGGGGTTTCAGTGTGTGGGGAAGGGGTTTCAGTGTGTGGGGAAGGGATTCAGTGTGTGGGGAAGGGTTTCAGTATTTGGGGAAGGTGTTCCAGTGTGTGGGGAAGGGTTTTCAGTGTGTGGGGAAGGGTTTCACTGTGTGCGGAAGGGGTTTCAGTGTGTGGGGCATGGGTTTCAGTGTGTGGGGAAGGTGTTTCAGTGTGTGTGGAAGGGGTTTCAGTGTGTGGGGAAGGGGTTTCAGTGTGTGGGGAAGAGTTTCACTGTGTGCAGAACGGGTTTGAGTGTGTGGGGAAGGGGTTTCAGTGTGTGGGGATGTGTTTCCGTGTGTGGGGAAGGGGTTTCAGTGTGTGGGGAAGAGTTTCACTGTGTGCAGAAGGGGTTTCAGTGTGTGGGGAAGGGGTTTCAGTGTGTGGGGAAGGTGTTTCAGTGTGTGTGGAAGGGGTTTCAGTGTGTGGGGAAAGGGTTTCAGTGTGTGGGGAAGTTGTTTCAGTATGTGCGGAAGGGGTTTCAGTTTGTGCAGAAGATGTTTCAGTGTGTGGGAAGGGGTTTCAATGTGTGGGGAAGGTGTTTCATTGTGTGCGGAAGGGGATTCTGTGTGTGGGGAAGATGTTTCATTGTGTGGGGAAGGTGTTTCATTGTGTGCGGAAGGGTATTCAGTGCGTGGGGAAGGGGGTTCAGTGCGTGGGGTGGGGGTTTCAGTGTGTGGGGAAGGGTTTAACTGTCTGCGGAAGGGGTTTCAGTGTGTGGGGAATATGTTTCAGTATGTGGGGAAGGGGTTTCAGTGTGTGGGGAAGGGTTTCAGTGTGTGGGGAAGGGTTTCAGTGTTTGGGGAAGGTGTTTCAGTGTGTGGGGAAGGGTTTTCAGTGTGTGGGGAAGGGTTTCACTGTGTGCGGAAGGGGTTTCAGTGTGTGGGGCATGGGTTTCAGTGTGTGGGGAAGGTATTTCAGTGTGTGTGGAAGGGGTTTCAGTGTGTGGGGAAGGGGTTTCAGTGTGTGGGGAAGGTCTTTCAGTGTGTGCGGAAGGGGTTTCAGTGTGTGCGGAATGTGTTTCAGTGTGTGGGGAAGGGGATTAAGTGTGTGGGGAAGGTGTTTCAGTGTGTGGGGAAGGTGTTTCATTGTGTGTAGAAGGGTATTCTGTGTGAGGGGAAGGGGTTTCAGTTTGTGGGGAGGGGGTTTCAGTGTGTGGGGAAGGGTTTAACTGTGTGCGGAAGGGTTTTCAGTGTGTGGGGAAGGTGTTTCAGTGTGTGGGGAAGGGGTTTCAGTATGTGGGGAACGGGCTTCAGTGTGTGGGGAAGTGTTTCAGTGTGTGGTGAAGGGTTTCAGTGTGTGGGGAAGGGGTTTCAGTGTGTGGGGAAGGGGTTTCAGTGTGTGGGGAAGGGTTTCAGTGTGTGGGGAAGGGTTTCAGTGTCTGGCGAAGGTGTTTCAGTGTGTGGGGAAGGGTTTTCAGTGTGTGGGGAAGGGTTTCACGGTGTGCGGAAGGGGTTTCAGTGTGTGGGGCATGGGTTTCAGTGTGTGAGGAAGGTGTTTCAGTGTGTGTGGAAGGGGTTTCAGTTTCTGGGGAAAGGGTTTCAGTGTGTGGGGAAGTTGTTTCAGTGTGTGCGGAAGGGGTTTCAGTTTGTGCAGAAGGTGTTTCAGTATGTGGGAAGGGATTTCAATGTGTGGGGAAGGTGTTTCATTGTGTGCGGAAGGGGATTCTGTGTGTGGGGAAGATGTTTCATTGTGTGGGGAAGGTGTTTCATTGTGTGTGGAAGGGTATTCAGTGCGTGGGGAAGGGGTTTCAGTGTGTGGGGTGGGGGATTCAGTGTGTGGGGAAGGGTTTAACTGTCTGCGGAAGGGGTTTCAGTGTGTGGGGAAGGTGTTTCAGTGTGTGGGGAATGGGTTTCAGTGTGTGGGGAAGGGGTTTCAGTGTGTGGGGAAGGGATTCAGTGTGTGGGGAAGGGTTTCAGTATTTGGGGAAGGTGTTCCAGTGTGTGGGGAAGGGTTTTCAGTGTGTGGGGAAGGGTTTCACTGTGTGCGGAAGGGGTTTCAGTGTGTGGGGCATGGTTTTCAGTGTGTGGGGAAGGTGTTTCAGTGTGTGTGGAAGGGGTTTCAGTGTGTGGGGAAGGGGTTTCAGTGTGTGGGGAAGAGTTTCACTGTGTGCAGAACGGGTTTGAGTGTGTGGGGAAGGGGTTGCAGTGTGTGGGGATGTGTTTCCGTGTGTGGGGAAGGGGTTTCAGTGTGTGGGGAAGAGTTTCACTGTGTGCAGAAGGGGTTTCAGTGTGTGGGGAAGGGGTTTCAGTGTGTGGGGAAGGTGTTTCAGTGTGTGTGGAAGGGGTTTCAGTGTGTGGGGAAAGGGTTTCAGTGTGTGGGGAAGTTGTTTCAGTGTGTGCGGAAGGGGTTTCAGTTTGTGCAGAAGATGTTTCAGTGTGTGGGAAGGGGTTTCAATGTGTGGGGAAGGTCTTTCATTGTGTGCGGAAGGGGATTCTGTGTGTGGGGAAGATGTTTCATTGTGTGGGGAAGGTGTTTCATTGTGTGCGGAAGGGTATTCAGTGCGTGGGGAAGGGGTTTCAGTGTGTGGGGTGGGGGTTTCAGTGTGTGGGGAAGGGTTTAACTGTCTGCGGAAGGGGTTTCAGTGTGTGGGGAATGTGTTTCAGTGTGTGGGGAAGGGGTTTCAGTGTGTGGGGAAGGGGTTTCAGTGTGTGGGGAAGGGTTTCAGTGTGTGTGGAAGGGTTTCAGTGTTTGGGGAAGGTGTTTCAGTGTGTGGGGAAGGGTCTTCAGTGTGTGCGGAATGTGTTTCAGTGTGTGGGGAAGGGGTTTCAGTATGTGTGGAACGGGCTTCAGTGTGTGGGGAAGTGTTCCAGTGTGTGGTGAAGGGTTTCAGTGTGTGGGGAAGGGGTTTCAGTGTGTGGGGAAGGGGTTTCAGCGTGTGGGGAAGGGTTTCAGTGTGTGGGGAAGGGTTTCAGTGTCTGGGGAAGGTGTTTCAGTGTGTGGGGAAGGGTTTTCAGTGTGTGGGGAAGGGTTTCTCGATGTGCGGAAGGGGTTTCAGTGTGTGGGGCATGGGTTTCAGTGTGTGAGGAAGGTGTTTCAGTGTGTGTGGAAGGGGTTTCAGTGTGTGAAGAAGGGGTTTCAGTGTGTGGGGAAGGTCTTTCTGAGTGTGCGGAAGGGGCTTCAGTGTGTGCGGAATGTGTTTCAGTGTGTGGGGAAGGGGTTTCAGTGTGTGGGGAAGGTGTTTCATTGTGTGCGGAAGGGGTTTCAGTTTGTGGGGAAGGGGATTAAGTGTGTGGGGAAGGTGTTTCAGTGTGTGGGGAAGGTGTTTCATTGTGTGCAGAAGGGTATTCTGTGTGAGGGGAAGGGGTTTCAGTGTGTGGGGAGGGGGTTTCAGTGTGTGGGGAAGGGTTTAACTGTGTGCGGAAGGGTTTTCAGTGTGTGGGGAAGGTGTTTCAGTTTGTGGGGAAGGGGTTTCAGTGTGTGGGGAAGTGTTTCAGTGTGTGGTGAAGGGTTTCAGTGTGTGGGGAAGGGGTTTCAGTGTGTGGGGAAGGGGTTTCAGTGTGTGGGGAAGGTGTTTCAGTGTGTGCGGAAGGGGTTTCAGTTTGTGCGGAAGGTGTTTCAGTGTGTGGGGAAGGGGTTTCCATGTGTGGGTAAGGTGTTTCATTGTGTGCGGAAGGGGTTTCAGTGTGTGGGGAAGTGGATTCTGTGTGTGGGGAAGGTGTTTCATTGTGTGGGGAAGGTGTTTCATTGTGTGCGGAAGGGTATTCCCTGTGTGGGGAAGGGGTTTCAGTGTGTGGGGAGGGGTGTTCAGTGTGTGGGGTAGGGTTTAACTGTTTGCGGAAGGGGTGTCAGTGTGTGGGGAAGGTGTTTCAGTGTGTGGGGAAGGGTTTCAGTGTGTGGGGAAGGGTTTCAGTGTGTGGGGAATGGGTTTCAGTGTGTGGGGAAGGGGTTTCAGTGTGTGGGGAAGGGGTTTCAGTGTGTGGGGAAGGGTTTCCCTGTGTGCGGAAGGTGTTTCATTGTGTGGGGAATGGGTTTCAGTGTGTGGGGAAGCTGTTTCAGTCTGTGTGCAAGGGGTTTCAGTGTGTGGGGAATCGGTTTCAGTTTGTGCAGAAGGTGTTTCAGTGTGTGCGGAAGGGGTTTCAGTGTGTGCGGAAGGTGTTTCAGTTTGTGGGGAAGGGGTTTGAGTGTGTGGGGTAGGTGTATCATTGTGTGCGGAAGGGGTTTCAGTTTGTGGGGAAGAGGATTCAGTGTGTGGGGAAGGTGTTTCATTGTGTGGGGAAGGTGTTTCTTTGTGTACGGAAGGGTATTCAGTGTGAGGGGAAGGGGTTTCAGTGTGTGGGGAGGGGGTTTCTGTGTGTGTGGAAAGGTTTAACTGTGTGTGGAAGGGGTATCAGTGTGTGGTGAAGGTGTTTTAGTGTGTGGGGAACGGGTTTCAGTATGTGGGGAAGGGGTTTCAGTGTGTGGGGGTGGGGTTTCAGTGTGTGGGGAAGGGTTTTCAGTGTCTGGGGAAGGGTTTCAGTGTGTGGGGAAGGGGTTTCAGTGTGTGGGGAAGGGGTTTCTGTGTGTGGGGAAGTGTTTCAGTCTGTGGGGAAGGATTACAGTGTCTGGGGACGGGGTTTCAGTGTGTGGGGAAGGGGTTCCAGTGTGTGGGTAAGTGTTTCAGTGTGTGCGGAAGTGGTTTCAGTGTGTGGGGCAGTGTTTCAGTGTGTGGGGAAGGTGTTTCAGTGTGTGGGGAAGGGGTTTCAGTGTGTGGGGAAGGGTTTCACTGAGTGTGGAAGCTGATTCAGTGTTTGGGGAAGCGGTTTCAGTGTGTGGGCAAATTGTTTCATTGTGTGCGGAAGGTGTTTCAGTTTGTTGGGAAGGGAATTCAGTGTGTGGGGATGTGTTTCAGTGTGTGGGGAAGGGGTTTCAGTGTGTGGGGAAGCGTTTCACTGTGTGCAGAACGCGTTTCAGTGTGTGGGGAAGGGGTTTCAATGTGTGGGGATGTGTTTCAGTGTGTGGGGAAGGGGTTTCAGTGTGTGGGGAAGAGTTTCACTGTGTGCAGAAGGGGTTTCAGTGTGTGGGGAAGGGGTTTCAGTGTGTGGGGAAGGTGTTTCAGTGTGTGTGGAAGGGGTTTCAGTGTGTGGGGAAGGGGTTTCAGTGTGTGCGGAAGGGGTTTCAGTGTGTGGGGAAGTTGTTTCAGTGTGTGCGGAAGGGGTTTCAGTTTGTGCAGAAGGTGTTTCAGTGTGTGGGGAAGGGGTTTCAATGTGTGGGGAAGGTGTTTCATTGTGTGCGGAAGGGGATTCTGTGTGTGGGGAAGACGTTTCATTGTGTGGGTAAGGTGTTTCATTGTGTGCGGAAGGGTATTCAGTGCGTGGGGAAGGGGTTTCAGTGCGTGGGGTGGGGGTTTCAGTGTGTGGGGAAGCTGTTTCAGTGTGTGGGGAAGGGGTTTCAGTGTGTGGGGACGGGGTTTCAGTGTGTGGGGAAGGGTTTCAGTGTGTGGGGAAGGGGTTTCAGTGTTTGGGGAAGGTGTTTCAGTGTGTGGGGAAGGGTTTTCAGTGTGTGGGGAAGGGTTTCACTGTGTGCGGAAGGGGTTTCAGTGTGTGGGGAATGGGTTTCAGTGTGTGGGGAAGGTGTTTCAATGTGTGTGGAAGGGGTTTCAGTGTGTGGGGAAGGGTTTTCAGTGTGTGGGGAAGGTGTTTCAGTGTGTGGGGAAGCGGTTTCAGTATGTGGGGAACGGGCTTCAGTGTGTGGGGAAGTGTTTCAGTGTGTGGTGAAGGGTTTCACTGTGTGGGGAAGGGGTTTCAGTGTGTGGGGAAGGGGTTTCAGTGTGTGGGGAAGGGTTTCAGTGTGTGGGGAAGGGTTTCAGTGAGAGGGGAAGGTGTTTCAGTGTGTGGGGAAGGGTTTTCAGTGTGTGGGGAAGGGTTTCACGGTGTGCGGAAGGGGTTTCAGTGTGTGGGGCATGGGTTTCAGTGTGTGAGGAAGGTGTTTCAGTGTGTGTGGAAGGGGTTTCAGTTTGTGGGGAAAGGGTTTAAGTGTGTGGGGAAGTTGTTTCAGTGTGTGCGGAAGTGGTTTCAGTTTGTGCAGAAGGTGTTTCAGTGTGTGGGAAGGGATTTCAATGTATGGGGAATGTGTTTCATTGTGTGCGGAAGGGGATTCTGTGTGTGGGGAAGATGTTTCATTGTGTGGGGAAGGTGTTTCATTGTGTGTGGAAGTGTATTCAGTGCGTGGGGAAGGGGTTTCAGTGTGTGGGGTGGGGGATTCAGTGTGTGGGGAAGGGTTTAACTGTCTGCGGAAGGGGTTTCAGTGTGTGGGGAAGGTGTTTCAGTGTGTGGGGAAGGGGTTTCAGTGTGTGGGGAAGGGGTTTCAGTGTGTGGGGAAGTGATTCAGTGTGTGGGGAAGGGTTTCAGTATTTGGGGAAGGTGTTCCAGTGTGTGGGGAAGGGTTTTCAGTGTGTGGGGAAGGGTTTCACTGTGTGCGGAAGGGGTTTCAGTGTGTGGGGCATGGGTTTCAGTGTGTGGGGAAGGTGTTTCAGTGTGTGTGGAAGGGGATTCTGTGTGTGGGGAAGATGTTTCATTGTGTGGGGAAGGTGTTTCATTGTGTGTGGAAGTGTATTCAGTGCGTGGGGAAGGGGTTTCAGTGTGTGGGGTGGGGGATTCAGTGTGTGGGGAAGGGTTTAACTGTCTGCGGAAGGGGTTTCAGTGTGTGGGGAAGGTGTTTCAGTGTGTGGGGAAGGGGTTTCAGTGTGTGGGGAAGGGGTTTCAGTGTGTGGGGAAGTGATTCAGTGTGTGGGGAAGGGTTTCAGTATTTGGGGAAGGTGTTCCAGTGTGTGGGGAAGGGTTTTCAGTGTGTGGGGAAGGGTTTCACTGTGTGCGGAAGGGGTTTCAGTGTGTGGGGCATGGGTTTCAGTGTGTGGGGAAGGTGTTTCAGTGTGTGTGGAAGGGGTTTCAGTGTGTGGGGAAGGGGTTTCAGTGTGTGGGGAAGAGTTTCACTGTGTGCAGAACGGGTTTGAGTGAGTGGGGAAGGGGTTTCAGTGTGTGGGGATGTGTTTCCGTGTGTGGGGAAGGGGTTTCAGTGTGTGGTAAGAGTTTCACTGTGTGCAGAAGGGGTTTCAGTGTGTGGGGAAGGGGTTTCAGTGTGTGGGGAAGGTGTTTCAGTGTGTGTGGAAGGGGTTTCAGTGTGTGGGGAAAGGGTTTCAGTGTGTGGGGAAGTTGTTTCAGTGTGTGCGGAAGGGGTTTCAGTTTGTGCAGAAGATGTTTCAGTGTGTGGGAAGGGGTTTCAATGTGTGGGGAAGGTCTTTCATTGTGTGCGGAAGGGGATTCTGTGTGTGGGGAAGATGTTTCATTGTGTGGGGAAGGTGTTTCATTGTGTGCGGAAGGGTATTCAGTGCGTGGGGAAGGGGTTTCAGTGTGTGGGGTGGGGGTTTCAGTGTGTGGGGAAGGGTTTAACTGTCTGCGGAAGGGGTTTCAGTGTGTGGGGAATGTGTTTCAGTGTGTGGGGAAGGGGTTTCAGTGTGTGGGGAAGGGGTTTCAGTGTGTGGGGAAGGGTTTCAGTGTGTGTGGAAGGGTTTCAGTGTTTGGGGAAGGTGTTTCAGTGTGTGGGGAAGGGTCTTCAGTGTGTGGGGAAGGTTTTCACTGTGTGCGGAAGGGGTTTCAGTGTGTGGGGCATGGGTTTCAGTGTGTGGGGAAGGTGTTTCAGTCTGTGTGGAAGGGGTTTCACTGTGTGGGGAAGGGGTTTCAGTGTGTGGGGAAGGTCTTTCAGTGTGTGCGGAAGGGGTTTCAGTGTGTGCGGAATGTGTTTCAGTGTGTGGGGAAGGGGATTAAGTGTGTGGGGAAGGTGTTTCAGTGTGTGGGGAAGGTGTTTCATTGTGTGCAGAAGGGTATTCTGTGTGAGGGGAAGGGGTTTCAGTTTGTGGGGAGGGGGTTTCAGTGTGTGGGGAAGGGTTTAACTGTGTGAGGAAGGGTTTTCAGTGTGTGGGGAAGGTGTTTCAGTGTGTGGCGAAGGGGTTTCAGTATGTGGGGAACGGGCTTCAGTGTGTGGGGAAGTGTTTCAGTGTGTGGTGAAGGGTTTCAGTGTGTGGGGAAGGGGTTTCAGTGTGTGGGGAAGGGGTTTCAGCGAGTGGGGAAGGGTTTCAGTGTGTGGGGAAGGGTTTCAGTGTCTGGGGAAGGTGTTTCAGTGTGTGGGGAAGGGTTTTCAGTGTGTGGGGAAGGGTTTCACGGTGTGCGGAAGGGGTTTCAGTGTGTGGGGCATGGGTTTCAGTGTGTGAGGAAGGTGTTTCAGTGTGTGGGGAAGGTCTTTCAGTGTGTGCGGAAGGGGCTTCAGTGTGTGCGGAATGTGTTTCAGTGTGTGGGGAAGGGGTTTCAGTGTGTGGGGAAGGTGTTTCATTGTGTGCGGAAGGGGTTTCAGTTTGTGGGGAAGGGGATTAAGTGTGTGGGGAAGGTGTTTCAGTGTGTGGGGAAGGTGTTTCATTGTGTGCAGAAGGGTATTCTGTGTGAGGGGAAGGGGTTTCAGTGTGTGGGGAGGGGGTTTCAGTGTGTGGGGAAGGGTTTAACTGTGTGCGGAAGGGTTTTCAGTGTGTGGGGAAGGTGTTTCAGTTTGTGGGGAAGGGGTTTCAGTGTGTGGGGAAGTGTTTCAGTGTGTGGTGAAGGGTTTCAGTGTGTGGGGAAGGGGTTTCAGTGTGTGGGGAAGGGGTTTCAGTGTGTGGGGAAGGTGTTTCAGTGTGTGCGGAAGGGGTTTCAGTTTGTGCGGAAGGTGTTTCAGTGTGTGGGGAAGGGGTTTCCATGTGTGGGTAAGGTGTTTCATTGTGTGCGGAAGGGGTTTCAGTGTGTGGGGAAGTGGATTCTGTGTGTGGGGAAGGTGTTTCATTGTGTGGGGAAGGTGTTTCATTGTGTGCGGAAGGGTATTCCCTGTGTGGGGAAGGGGTTTCAGTGTGTGGGGAGGGGTGTTCAGTGTGTGGGGTAGGGTTTAACTGTTTGCGGAAGGGGTTTCAGTATGTGGGGAAGGTGTTTCAGTGTGTGGGGAAGGGTTTCAGTGTGTGGGGAAGGGTTTCAGTGTGTGGGGAATGGGTTTCAGTGTGTGGGGAAGGGGTTTCAGTGTGTGGGGAAGGGGTTTCAGTGTGTGGGGAAGGGTTTCCCTGTGTGCGGAAGGTGTTTCATTGTGTGGGGAAGGTGTTTCATTGTGTGCGGAAGGGTATTCACTGTGTGGGGAAGGGGTTTCAGTGTGTCGGGAGGGGTTTTCAGTGTGTGGGGAAGGGTTTAACTGTGTGCCGAAGGGGTTTCAGTGTTTGGGGAAGGTGTTTCAGTGTGTGGGGATGGGTTTCAGTGTGTGGGGAAGTGTTTCAGTGTGTGGGGAAGGGGTTTCAGTGTGTGGGGAAGGGGTTTCAGTGTGTGGGGAAGGTGTTTCAGTGTGTGTGGAAGGGGTTTCAGTGCGTGGGGAAGGGGTTTCAGTGTGTGCGGAAGGTCTTTCAGTGTGTGCGGAAGGGGTTTCAGTGTGTGCGGAAGGTGTTTCAGTGTGTGGGGAAGGGGTTTCAGTGTGCGGGCAAGGTGTTTCATTGTGTGCGGAAGGGGTTTCAGTTTGTGGGGAAGAGGTTTCAGTATGTGGGGAATCGGTTTCAGTTTGTGCAGAAGGTGTTTCAGTGTGTGCGGAAGGGTTTTCAGTGTGTGCGGAAGGTGTTTCAGTTTGTGGGGAAGGGGTTTGAGTGTGTGGGGTAGGTGTATCATTGTGTGCGGAAGGGGTTTCAGTTTGTGGGGAAGAGGATTCAGTGTGTGGGGAAGGTGTTTCATTGTGTGGGGAAGGTGTTTCTTTGTGTACGGAAGGGTATTCAGTGTGAGGGGAAGGGGTTTCAGTGTGTGGGGAGGGGGTTTCTGTGTGTGTGGAAAGGTTTAACTGTGTGCGGAAGGGGTATCAGTGTGTGGTGAAGGTGTTTTAGTGTGTGGGGAACGGGTTTCAGTATGTGGGGAAGGGGTTTCAGTGTGTGGGGAAGGGTTTCAGTGTGTGGTGAAGTGTTTCAGTGTGTGGGGGAGGGGTTTCAGTGTGTGGGGAAGGGTTTTCAGTGTCTGGGGAAGGGTTTCAGTGTGTGGGAATGGGGTTTTAGTGTGTGGGGAAGGGGTTTCTGTGTGTGGGGAAGTGTTTCAGTCTGTGGGGAAGGATTACAGTGTCTGGGGACGGGGTTTCAGTGTGTGGGGAAGGGGTTCCAGTGTGTGGGGAAGTGTTTCAGTGTGTGCGGAAGTGGTTTCAGTGTGTGGGGCAGTGTTTCAGTGTGTTGGGAAGGTGTTTCAGTGTGTGGGGAAGGGGTTTCAGTGTGTAGGGAAGGGTTTCACTGAGTGTGGAAGCTGATTCAGTGTTTGGGGAAGCGGTTTCAGTGTGTGGGCAAATTGTTTCCTTGTGTGCGGAAGGTGTTTCAGTTTGTTGGGAAGGGAATTCAGTGTGTGGGGAAGGGGTTTCAGTGTGTGGGGATGTGTTTCAGTGTGTGGGGAAGGGGTTTCAGTGTGTGGGGAAGCGTTTCACTGTGTGCAGAACGCGTTTCAGTGTGTGGGGAAGGGGTTTCAATGTGTGGGGATGTGTTTCAGTGTGTGGGGAAGGGGTTTCAGTGTGTGGGGAAGAGTTTCACTGTGTGCAATAGGGGTTTCAGTGTGTGGGGAAGGGGTTTCAGTGTGTGGGGAAGGTGTTACAGTGTGTGTGGAAGGGGTTTCAGTGTGTGGGGAAGGGGTTTCAGTGTGTGCGGAAGGGGTTTCAGTGTGTGGGGAAGTTGTTTCAGTGTGTGCGGAAGGGGTTTCAGTTTGTGCAGAAGGTGTTTCAGTGTGTGGGGAAGGGGTTTCAATGTGTGGGGAAGGTGTTTCATTGTGTGCGGAAGGGGATTCTGTGTGTGGGGAAGACGTTTCATTGTGTGGGTAAGGTGTTTCATTGTGTGCGGAAGGGTATTCAGTGCGTGGGGAAGGGGTTTCAGTGCGTGGGGTGGGGGTTTCAGTGTGTGGGGAAGGTGTTTCAGTGTGTGGGGAAGGGGTTTCAGTGTGTGGGGACGGGGTTTCAGTGTGTGGGGAAGGGTTTCAGTGTGTGGGAAAGGGTTTCAGTGTTTGGGGAAGGTGTTTCAGTGTGTGGGGAAGGGTTTTCAGTGTGTGGGGAAGGGTTTCACTGTGTGCGGAAGGGGTTTCAGTGTGTGGGGAATGGGTTTCAGTGTGTGGGGAAGGTGTTTCAATGTGTGTGGAAGGGGTTTCAGTGTGTGGGGAAGGGTTTCAGTGTGTGGGGAAGGTCTTTCAGTGTGTGCGGAAGGGGTTTCAGTGTGTGCGGAATGTGTTTCAGTGTGTGGGGAAGGGGTTTCAGTGTGTGGGGAAGGTGTTTCATTGTGTGCGGAAGGGGTTTCAGTTTGAGGGGAAGGGGATTAAGTGTGTGGGGAAGGTGTTTCAGTCTGTGGGGAAGGTGTTTCATTGTGTGCAGAAGGGTATTCTGTGTGAGGGGAAGGGGTTTCAGTGTGTGGGGAGGGGGTTTCAGTGTGTGGGGAAGGGTTTAACTGTGTGCGGAAGGGTTTTCAGTGTGTGGGGAAGGTGTTTCAGTGTGTGGGGAAGGGGTTTCAGTATGTGGGGAAGGGGTTTCAGTGTGTGGGGAAGTGTTTCAGTGTGTGGTGAAGGGTTTCAATGTGTGGGGAAGGGGTTTCAGAGTGTGGGGAAGGGGTTTCAGTGTGTGGGGAAGGTATTTCAGTGTGTGCGGAAGGGATTTCAGTTTGTTCGGAAGGTGTTTCAGTGTGTGGGGAAGGGGTTTCCATGTGTGGGTAAGGTGTTTCATTGTGTGCGGAAGGGGTTTCAGTGTGTAGGGAAGGGGATTCTGTGTGTGGGGAAGGTGTTTCATTGTGTGGGGAAGGTGTTTCATTGTGTGCGGAAGGGTATTCACTGTGTGGGGAAGGGGTTTAAGTGTGTCGGGAGGGGTTTTCAGTGTGTGGGGAAGGGTTTAACTGTGTGCCGAAGGGGTTTCAGTGTTTGGGGAAGGTGTTTCAGTGTGTGGGGATGGGTTTCAGTGTGTGGGGAATTGTTTCAGTGTGTGGGGAAGGGGTTTCAGTGTGTGGGGAAGGGGTTTCAGTGTGTGTGGAAGGTGTTTCAGTGTGTGTGGAAGGGGTTTCAGTGCGTGGGGAAGGGGTTTCAGTGTGTGCGGAAGGTCTTTCAGTGTGTGCGGAAGGGGTTTCAGTGTGTGCGGAAGGTGTTTCAGTGTGTGGGGAAGGGGTTTCAGTGTGCGGGCAAGGTGTTTCATTGTGTGCGGAAGGGGTTTCAGTTTGTGGGGAAGAGGTTTCAGTATGTGGGGAAGGGGTTTCAGTGTGTGGGGAAGGTTTTCAGTGTGTGGGGTAGGGTTTCAGTGTGTGATGAAGGCTTTCGGTGTGTGGGGAAGGGGTTTTAGTGTGTGGAGAAGGGATTTCAGTGTGTGGGGAAGGGTTTCAGTGTGTGCAGAATGGGCTTCAGTGTGAGGGGAAGGGGTTTCAGTTTCTGGGGAAGGGATTGCACTGTGTGGGGTAGGTGTTTCAGTGTGTGGGGAAGGCGTTTCAGTGTGTGTGGAAGGGGTTTCAGTGCGTGGGGAAGGGGTTTCAGTGTGTAGGGAAGGTCTTTCAGTGTGTGCGGAAGGGGTTTCAGTTTGTGGTGAAGGGGATTAAGTGTGTGGAGAAGGTGTTTCATTGTGTGGGGAAGGTGTTTCATTGTGTGCAGAAGGGTATTCTGTGTGAGGGGAAGGGTTTCAGTGTGTGGGGAGGGGGTTTCAGTGTGCGGGGAAGGGTTTAACTGTGTGCGGAAGTGTTTTCAGTGTGTGGGGAAGGTGTTTCAGTGCGTGGGGAAGGGGTTTCAGTATTTGGGGAAAGGGTTTCAGTGTGTGGGGAAGTGTTTCAGTGTGTGGTGAAGGGTTTCAGTGTGTGCGGAAGGGGTTTCAGTGTGTGGGGAAGGGGTTTCAGTGTGTGGGGAAGATGTTTCAGTGTGTGCGGAAGGGGTTTCAGTTTGTGCGGAAGGTTTTTCAGTGTGTGGGGAAGGGGTTTCCATGTGTGGTTAAGTTGTTTCATTGTGTGCAGAAGGGGTTTCAGTATGTGGGGAAGTGGATTCTGTGGGTGGGGAAGGTGTTTCATTGTGTGGGGAAGTTGTTTCATTGTGTGCGGAAGGGTATTCAGTGTGTGGGGAAGGGGGTTCAGTGTGTGGGGATGGGTTTTCAGTGTGTGGTGAAGGGTTTAACTGTGTGCAGAAGGGGTTTCAGTGTGTGGGGAAGAGTTTCAGTGAGAGGGGAAGCGTTTCAGTGTTTGGGGAAGGGTTTCAGTGTGTGGGGAATTTGTTTCAGTGTGTGGGGAAGGGGTTTCAGTGTGTGGGGAAGAGTTTCACTGTGTGCGGAAGGTGTTTCATTGTGTGGGGAATGGGTTTCAGTGTGTGGGGAAGGTGTTTCAGTGTGTGCGGAAGTTGTTTCAGTGTGTGGGGAAGGTGTATCAGTGTGTGGGGAAGGGTTTCACTGAGTGCGGAAGGGGTTTCAGTGTTTGGGGAAGGTGTTTCAGTGTGTGGGGTAAGTGGTTCAGTGTGTGGGGATGTGTTTCAGTGTGTGGGGAAGGGGTTTCAGTGTGTGGGGATGTGTTTCAGTGTGTGGGGAAGGGGTTTCACTGTGTGGGGAAGAGTTTCACTGTGTGCAGAACGGGTGTCAGTGAGTGGGGAAGGGGTTTCAGTGTGTGGGGATGTGTTTCAGTGTGTGGGGAAGGGGTTTCAGTGTATGGGGAAGAGTTTCACTGTGTGCAGATGGGGTTTCAGAGTGTGGGGAAGGGGATTCAGTTTGTGGGGAAGGTGTTTCAGTGTGTGTGGAAGGGGTTACAGTGTGTGGGGAAGGGGTTTCAGTGTGTGGGGAAGGGGTTTCAGTGCGTGGGAAAGGTGTTTCAGTTTGTGCGGAAGGGGTTTCAGTTTGTGCGGAAGGTGTTTCAGTGTGTGGGGAAGGAGTTTCAATGTGTGGGGAAGGGTTTCAGTGTGTGGGGAAGGGTTTCACTGTGTGCAGAAGGGGTTTCAGTGTGTGGGGAAGGGGATTCAGTGTGTGGGGAAGGTGTTTCAGTGTGTGTGGAAGGGGTTACAGTGTGTGGGGAAGGGGTTTCAGTGTGTGGGGAAGGGGTTTCAGTGCGTGGGAAAGGTGTTTCAGTTTGTGCGGAAGAGGTTTCAGTTTGTGCGGAAGGTGTTTCAGTGTGTGGGGAAGGAGTTTCAATGTGTGGGGAAGGGTTTCAGTGTGTGGGGAAGGGTTTCAGTGTTTGGGGAAGGTGTTTCAGTGTGTGGGGAAGGGTTTTCAGTGTGTGCGGAAGTTGTTTCAGTGTGTGGCGAAGGTGTTTCAATGTGTGTGGAAGGGGTTTCAGTGCGTGGGGAAGGGGTTTCAGTGTGTGGGGAAGGTCTTTCAGTGTGTGTGGAAGGGGAATCAGTGTGTGCGGAAGGTGTTTCAGTGTGTGGGGAAGGGGTTTCAGTGTGTGGGGAAGGTGTTTCATTGCGTGCGGAAGGGGTTTCGGTTTGTGGGGAAGGGGTTTCAGTATGTGGGGAAGTGGTTTCTGTGTGTGGGGAAGGTTTTCAGTGTGTGGCGTAGGGTTTCAGTGTGTGATGAAGGTTTTCGGTGTGTGGGGAAGGGGTTTCAGCGTGTGGGGAAGGGGTTTCAGTGTGTGGGGAAGGGGTTTCAGTTTGTGGGGAAGTGTTTCAGTGTGCGGGGAAGGATTACAGTGTCTGGGGACGGGGTTTCAGTGTGTGGGGAAGGGGTTTCAGTGTGTGGGGATGTATTTCAGTGTGTGCGGAAGGGGCTTCAGTGTGTGGGGAAGGGTTTCAGTGTGTGGGGAAGGTGTTTCAGTGTATGGGGAAGGTGTTTCATTGTATGGGGAAGGATTTCACTGAGTGCGGAAGGGGTTTCAGTGTTTGGGGAAGGGGTTTCAGTGTGTGGGGTAGGTGTTTCAGTGTGTGGGGATGGGTTTCAGTGTGTGGGGAATGCGTTTCAGTGTGTGGGGATGTGTTTCAGTTAGTGGGGAAGGGGTTTCAGTGTGTGGGGAAGAGTTTCACTGTGTGCTGAATGGGTTTCAGTGTGTGGGGAAGGTGTTTCAGTGTGTGGGGAAGGTGTTTCAGTGTGTGTGGAAGGGGTTTCAGTGTGTGGGGAAGGGGTTTCAGTGTGTGGGGAAGGGGTTTCAGTGCGTGGGGAAGGTGTTTCAGTTTGTGCGGAAGGGGTTTCAGTTTGTGCGGAAGATGTTTCAGTGTGTGGTAAAGGGGTTTCAATGAGTGGGGAAGGTGTTTCATTGTGTGCGGAAGGGGATTCTGTGTGTGGGGAAGATGTTTCATTGTGTGTGGAAGGTGTTTCGTTGTGGGCGGAAGGGTATTCAGTGTGTGGGGAAGGGGTTTCAGTGTGTGGGGACGGGGTTTCAGTGTGTGGGGTAGGGTTTAACTGTCTGCGGTAGGGATTTAAGTGTGTGGGGAAGGTGTTTCTGTGTGTGGGGAAGGGGTTTCAGTCTGTGGGGAAGGGGTTTCAGTGTGTGGGGAAGGGTTTCAGTGTGTGGGGAAGGGTTTCAGTGTTTCGGGAAGGTGTATCAGTGTGTGGGGAAGGGTTTTCAGTGTGTGGGGAAGGGTTTCACTGTGTGCGGAAGGGGTTTCAATGTGTGGGGAATGGGTTTCAGTGTGTGGGGAAGGTGTTTCAAAGTGTGTGGAAGGGGTTTCAGTGCGTGGGGAAGGGGTTTCAGTGTGTGGGGTAGGTCTTTCAGTGTGTGCGGAAGGGGTTTCAGTGTGTGCGGAAGGTGTTTCAGCGTGTGGGGAAGGGGTTTCAGTTTGTGGGGAAAGTATTTCATTGTGTGCGGAAGGGGTTTCAGTTTGTGGGGAAGGGGATTAAGTGTGTGGGGAAGGTGTTTCATTGTGTGGTGAAGGTGTTTCATTGTTTGCAGAAGGGTATTCTGTGTGAGGGGAAGGGTTTCAGTGTGTGGGGAGGGGGTTTCAGTGTGTGGGGAAGGGTTTAACTGTGTGCGGAAGTATTTTCAGTGTGTGGGGAAGGTGTTTCAGAGTGTGGAGAAGGGGTTTCAGTATGTGGGGAAAGGGTTTCAGTGTGTGGGGATGTGTTTCAGTGTGTGGTGAAGGGTTTCAGTATGTGGGGAAGGGGTTTCAGTGTGTGGGAAAGATGTTTCAGTGTGTGCAGAAGGGGTTTCAGTTTGTGCGGAATGTTTTTCATTGTGTGGGGAAGGGGTTTCCATGTGTGGTTAAGGTGTTTCATTGTGTGCGGAAGGGGTTTCAGTATGTGGGGAAGGGGATTCTGTGTGTGGGGAAGGTGTATCATTATGTGGGGAAGGTGTTTCATTGTGTGCGGAAGGGTATTGAGTGTGTTGGGAAGGGGTTTCAGTGTGTGGGGAGGGGTTTTCAGTCTGTGGGGAAGGGTTTAACTGTGTGCAGAAGGGGTTTCCGTGTGTGGGGAAGGGGTTTCAGTGTGTGGGGAAGCGTTTCAGTGTGTGGGGAAGTGTTTCAGTGTGTGGGGAAGTTGTTTCAGTGTGTGGGGAAGGGGTTTCAGTGTGTGGGGAAGGTGTTTCATTGTGTGCGGAAGGGGTTTCAGTGTGTGAGGAAGTTGTTTCAGTGAGTGGGGAAGGGGTTTCAGTGTGTGGGGAAGGTGTTTCATTGTGTGCGGAAGGGGTTTCAGTTTGTGCGGAAGCGGATTCAGTGTGTGGGGAAGGTGTTTCATTGTGTTGGGAAGGTGTTTCTTTGTGCACGGAAGGGTATTCAGTGTGAGGGGAGGGGGTTTCAGTGTGTGTGGAGGGGGTATCAGTGTGTGTGGAAAGGTTTAACTGTGTGCGGAAGGGGTATCAGTGTGTGGTGAAGGTGTTTTAGTGTGCGGGGAAGGGGTTTCAGTATGTGAGGAAGGTGTTTCAGTGTGTGGGGAAGGGTTTCAGTGTGTTTTGAATGGTTTCGGTGTGTGGGGAAGGGGTTTCAGTGTGTGGGGAAGGGGTTTCAGTGTCTGGGGAAGGGTTTCAGTGTGTGGGGAAGGGGTTTCAGTGTGTGGGGAAGGGGTTTCTGTGTGTGGGGAAGTGTTTCAGTGTGTGGGGAAGGATTACAGTGTCGCGGAAAGTGATTTCAGTGTGTGGAGAAGGGTTTCACTGAGTGTGGAAGGGGTTTCAATGTTTGGGGAAGGGGTTTCAGTGTGTGGGGAAGGTGTTTCAGTGTGTGGGGATGTGCTTCAGTGTGTGGGGAAGGCGTTTCAGTGTTTGGGGATGTATTTCAGTGTGTGGGGAAGGGTTTCAGTGTGTTTTGAATGGTTTCGGTGTGTGGGGAAGGGGTTTCAGTGTGTGGGGAAGGGGTTTCAGTGTCTGGGGAAGGGTTTCAGTGTGTGGGGAAGGGGTTTCAGTGTGTGGGGAAGGGGTTTCTGTGTGTGGGGAAGTGTTTCAGTGTGTGGGGAAGGATTACAGTGTCGCGGAAAGGGATTTCAGTGTGTGGGGAAGGGTTTCACTGAGTGTGGAAGGGGTTTCAATGTTTGGGGAAGGGGTTTCAGTGTGTGGGGAAGGTGTTTCAGTGTGTGGGGATGTGCTTCAGTGTGTGGGGAAGGCGTTTCAGTGTTTGGGGATGTATTTCAGTGTGTGGGGAAGGGGTTTCAGTGTGTAGGGAAGGTGTTTCAGCGTGTGCGGAAGGGGTTTCAGTATGTGGGGAAGGTGTTTCAGTGTGTGGGGAAGGTGTTTCAGTGTGTGGGGAAGGGTTTTCAGTGTGTGGGGAAGGGTTTCACTGAGTGCGGAAGGGGTTTCAGTGTTTGGGGAAGGGGTTTCAGTGTGTGGGGAAGGTGTTTCAGTGTGTGGGGATGTGTTTCAGTGTGTGGGGAAGGGGTTTCAGAGTGTGGGGATGTGTTTCAGTGTGTGGGGAAGGGGTTTCAGTGTGTGGGGAAGAGTTTCACTGTGTGCAGAAGGGGTTTCAGTGTGTGGGGAAGGGGTTTCAGTGTGTGGGGATGTGTTTCATGGTTTTGGGAATGGTTTTCAGTGTGTGGGGAAGAGTTTCCCTGTGTGCAGAAGGGGTTTAAATGTGTGGGGAAGGGGTTTCAGTGTGTGGGGAATGTGTTTCAGTGTGTGTGGAAGGGGTTTCCTTGTGTGGGGAAGGGGTTTCAGTGTGTGGGGAAGGGGTTTCAGTTTGTGGGGAAGGTGTTTCAGTGTGTGCGGAAGGGTTTTCAGTTTGTGCGGAAGGTGTTTCAGTGTGTGGGGAAGGGGTTTCAATGAGTGGGGAAGGTGTTTCATTGTTTGCGGAAGGGGATTCTGTGTGTGGGGAAGATGTTTCATTGTGTGGGGAAGGTGTTCCATTGTGTGCGGAAGGGTACTCAGTGTGTGAGAAAGGGCTTTCAGTGTGTGGGGAAGTGGTTTCAGTGTGTGGGGAAGGGTTTCAGTGTGTGGGGAAGGGTTTCAGTGTGTGGGGATGGGTTTCACTGTGTGCAGAAGGGGTTTCAGTGTGTGCGGAAGGTGTTTCAGTGTGTGGGGAAGGGGGTTCAGTTTTTGGGGAAGGTGTTTTATTGTGTGCGGAAAAGGGTTCAGTTTGTGGGGAAGGGGATTCAGTGTGTGGGGAAGGTGTTTCATTGTGTGGCGAAGGTGTTTCTTTGTGCACGGAAGGGGATTCAGTGTGAGGGGAAGGGGTTTCAGTGTGTGGGGAGGGGGTTTCTGTGTGTGTGGAACGGTTTAACTGTGTGTGGAAGGGGTATCAGTGTGTGGTGAAGGGGTTTCAGTGTGTGGGGAAGGATTACAGTGTCTGGGGAAGGGGTTTCAGTGTGTGGGGAAGGGTTTCACTGAGTGTGGAAGGGGTTTCAGTGTTTGGGGAAGGGGTTTCAGTGTGTGGGGAAGGTGTTTCAGTGTGTGGGGATGTGCTTCAGTGTGTGGGGAAGGCGTTTCAGTGTGTGGGGATGTGTTTCAGTGTGTGGGGAAGGGGTTTCAGTGTGTGGGAAAGGGGTTTCAGTGTGTGTGGGTGGGGTTTCAGTGTTTGGGGAAGGGGTTTCAGTGTGTGGGGAAGGTGCTTCAGCGTGTGCGGAAGGGGTTTCCATATGTGGGGAAGGAGTTTCAGTGTGTGGGGAAGGTGTTTCAGTGTGTGGGGAAGGGGTTTCAGTGTGTGGGGAAGGGTTTCACTGAGTGCGGAAGGGGTTTCAGTGTTTGGGAAGGGGTTTCAGTGTGTGGTGAAGGTGTTTCAGAGTGTGGGGATGTGTTTCAGTGTGTGGGGAAGGGGTTTCAGATTGTGGGGATGTGTTTCAGTGTGTGTGGAAGGGGTTTCAGTGTGTGGGGAAGAGTTTCACTGTGTGCAGAAGGGGATCCGGTGTGTGGGGAAGGGGTTTCAGTGTGTGGGGATGTGTTTCAGTGTGTGGGGAAGGGGTTTCAGTGTTTGGGGAAGAGTTTCACTGTGTGCAGAAGGGGTTTCAATGTGTGGGGAAGGGGTTTCAGTGTGTGGGGAAGGTGTTTCAGTGTGTGTGGAAGGGGTTTCAGTGTGTGGGGAAGGGTTTCACTGAGTGCGGAAGGGGTTTCAGTGTTTGGGAAGGGGTTTCAGTGTGTGGGGAAGGTGTTTCAGTGTGTGGGGATGTGTTCCAGTGTGTGGGGAAGGGGTTTCAGATTGTGGGGATGTGTTTCAGTGTGTAGGGAAGGGGTTTCAGTGTGTGTGGAAGAGTTTCACTGTGTGCAGAAGGGGTTTAATAGTCTGCGGAAGGGGTTTCAGTGTGTGGGGATGTGTTTCAGTTTGTGGGGAAGGGGTTTCAGTGTGTGGGGGAGGGGTTTCAGTGTGTGGAGAAGGGGCTTCAGTGTGTGGGGAAGGGTTTCACTGAGTGCGGAAGGGGTTTCAGTGTTTGGGGAAGGGGTTTCAGTGTGTGGGGAAGGTGTTTCAGTGTGTGGGGATGTGTTTCAGTGTGTGGGGAAGGGGTTTCAGAGTGTGGGGATGTGTTTCAGTGTGTGGGGAAGGGGTTTCAGTGTGTGGGGAAGAGTTTCACTGTGTGCAGAAGGGGTTTCAGTGTGTGGGGAAGGGGTTTCAGTGTGTGGGGATGTGTTTCATGGTTTTGGGAATGGTTTTCAGTGTGTGGGGAAGAGTTTCCCTGTGTGCAGAAGGGGTTTAAATATGTGGGGAAGGGGTTTCAGTGTGTGGGGAATGTGTTTCAGTGTGTGTGGAAGGGGTTTCCTTGTGTGGGGAAGGGGTTTCAGTGTGTGGGGAAGGGGTTTCAGTTTGTGGGGAAGGTGTTTCAGTGTGTGCGGAAGGGTTTTCATTTTGTGCGGAAGGTGTTTCAGTGTGTGGGGAAGGGGTTTCAATGAGTGGGGAAGGTGTTTCATTGTGTGCGGAAGGGGATTCTGTGTGTGGGGAAGATGTTTCATTGTGTGGGGAAGGTGTTCCATTGTGTGCGGAAGGGTACTCAGTGTGTGGGGAAGGGGTTTCAGTGTGTGGGGAAGTGGTTTCAGTGTGTGGGGAAGGGTTTCAGTGTGTGGGGAAGGGTTTCAGTGTGTGGGGATGGGTTTCACTGTGTGCGGAAGGGGTTTCAGTGTGTGCGGAAGGTGTTTCAGTGTGTGGGGAAGGGGGTTCAGTTTTTGGGGAAGGTGTTTTATTGTGTGCGGAAAAGGGTTCAGTTTGTGGGGAAGGGGATTCAGTGTGTGGGGAAGGTGTTTCATTGTGTGGCGAAGGTGTTTCTTTGTGCACGGAAGGGGATTCAGTGTGAGGGGAAGGGGTTTCAGTGTGTGGGGAGGGGGTTTCTGTGTGTGTGGAACGGTTTAACTGTGTGTGGAAGGGGTATCAGTGTGTAGTGAAGGGGTTTCAGTGTGTGGGGAAGGATTACAGTGTCTGGGGAAGGGGTTTCAGTGTGTGGGGAAGGGTTTCACTGAGTGTGGAAGGGGTTTCAGTGTGTGGGGAAGGGGTTTCAGTGTGTGGGGAGGGGGTTTCTGTGTGTGTGGAACGGTTTAACTGTGTGTGGAAGGGGTATCAGTGTGTGGTGAAGGGGTTTCAGTGTGTGGGGAAGGATTACAGTGTCTGGGGAAGGGGTTTCAGTGTGTGGGGAAGGGTTTCACTGAGTGTGGAAGGGGTTTCAGTGTTTGGGGAAGGGGTTTCAGTGTGTGGGGAAGGCGTTTCAGTGTGTGGGGATGTGTTTCAGTGTGTGGGGAAGGGGTTTCAGTGTGTGGGAAAGGGGTTTCAGTGTGTGTGGGTGGGGTTTCAGTGTTTGGGGAAGGGGTTTCAGTGTGTGGGGAAGGTGCTTCAGCGTGTGCGGAAGGGGTTTCCATATGTGGGGAAGGAGTTTCAGTGTGTGGGGAAGGTGTTTCAGTGTGTGGGGAAGGGGTTTCAGTGTGTGGGGAAGGGTTTCACTGAGTGCGGAAGGGGTTTCAGTGTTTGGGAAGGGGTTTCAGTGTGTGGGGAAGGTGTTTCAGAGTGTGGGGATGTGTTTCAGTGTGTGGGGAAGGGGTTTCAGATTGTGGGGATGTGTTTCAGTGTGTGTGGAAGGGGTTTCAGTGTGTGGGGAAGAGTTTCACTGTGTGCAGAAGGGATTCCGGTGTGTGGGGAAGGGGTTTCAGTGTGTGGGGTTGTGTTTCAGTGTGTGGGGAAGGGGTTTCAGTGTTTGGGGAAGAGTTTCACTGTGTGCAGAAGGGGATTCAATGTGTGGGGAAGGGTTTCAGTGTGTGGGGAAGGTGTTTCAGTGTGTGTGGTAGGGGTTTCAGTGTTTGGGGAAGGGGTTTCAGTGTGTGGGGCAAGGTTTAACTGTGTGTGGAAGGGGTATCAGTGTGTGGTGAAGGTGTTTTAGTGTGTGGGGAAGGGGCTTCTGTGTGTGGGGAAGTGTTTCAGTGTGTGGGGAAGGATTACAGTGTCTGGGGAAGGAGTTTCAGTGTGTGGGGAAGGGTTTCTCTGAGTGTGGAAGGGGTTTCAGTGTTTGGGGAAGGGGTTTCAGAGTGTGGGGAAGGTGTTTCAGTGTGTGGGGATGTGCTTCAGTGTGTGGGGATGGCGTTTCAGTGTGTGGGGATGTGTTTCAGTGTGTGGGGAAGGGGTTTCAGTGTGTGGGGAAGGTGTTTCAGTGAGTGGGGGTGGGGTTTCAGTGTGTGGGGAAGGGGTTTCAGTGTGTGGGGACGGCGTTTCAGCGTGTGCGGAAGGGGTTTCAGTATGTGGGGAAGGAGTTTCAGTGTGTGGGGAAGGTGTTTCAGTGTGTGGGGAAGGGGTTTCAGTGTGTGGGGAAGGGTTTCACTGAGTGCGGAAGGGGTTTCAGTGTTTGGGAAGGGGTTTCAGTGTGTGGGGAAGGTGTTTCAGTGTGTGGGGATGTGTGTCAGTGTGTGGGGAAGGGGTTTCAGATTGTGGGGATGTGTTTCAGTGTGTAGGGAAGGGGTTTCAGTGTGTGTGGAAGAGTTTCACTGTGTGCAGAAGGGGTTTAACTGTCTGCGGAAGGGGTTTCAGTGTGTGGGGATGTGTTTCAGTTTGTGGGGAAGGGGTTTCAGTGTGTGGGGGAGGGGTTTCAGTGTGTGGGGAAGGGTTTCAGTGTGTGGGGAAGGGTTTCAGTGTTTGGGGAAGGTGTTTCAGTGTGTGGGGAAGGGTTTTCAGTGTGTGGGGAAGGGTTTCACTGTGTGCGGAAGGTGTTTCAGTGTGTGGGGAATGGGTTTCAGTGTGTGGGGAAGTTGTTTCAGTGTGTGTGGAAGGGGTTTCAGTGTGTGGGGAAGGGGTTTCAGTGTGTGGGGAAGGTCTTTCAGTGTGTGCGGAAGGGGTTTCAGTGTGTGCGGAAGGTGTTTCAGTGTGTGGGGAAGGGGTTTCAGTGCGTGGGGAAGATGTTTAATTGTGTGCGGAAGGGGTTTCAGTTTGTGGGGAAGGGGATTAAGTGTGTGGGGAAGGTGTTTCATTGTGTGGGGAAGGTGTTTCATTGTGTGCGGAAGGGTATTCTGTGTGAGTGGAAGTGGTTTCAGTGTGTGGGGAGGGGGTTTCAGTGTGTGGGGAAGGGTTTAACTGTGTGCGCAAAGGGTTTTCAGTGTGTGCGGAAGGTGTTTCAGTGTGTGGGGAAGGGGTTTCAGTATGTGGGGAAGGGGTTTCAGTGTGTGGGGAAGTGTTTCAGTGTGTGGTGAAGGGCTTCAGTGTGTGGGGAAGGGGTTTCAGTGTGTGGGGAAGGTGTTTCAGTGTGTGGGGAAGGTGCTTCAGCGTGTGCGGAAGGGGTTTCCATATGTGGGGAAGGAGTTTCAGTGTGTGGGGAAGGTGTTTCAGTGTGTGGGGAAGGGGTTTCAGTGTGTGGGGAATGGTTTCACTGTGTGCGGAAGGGGTTTCAGTGTTTCGGAAGGGGTTTCAGTGTGTGGGGAAGGTGTTTCAGTGTGTGGGGATGTGTTTCAGTGTGTGGGGAAGGGGTTTCAGATTGTGGGGATGTATTTCAGTGTGTGTGGACGGGGTTTCAGTGTGTGGGGAAGAGTTTCACTGTGTGCAGAAGGGGTTCCGGTGTGTGGGGAAGGGGTTTCAGTGTGTGGGGATGTGTTTCAGTGTGTGGGGAAGGGGTTTCAGTGTTTCGGGAAGAGTTTCACTGTGTGCAGAATGGGTTTCCATGGGTGGGGAAGGGGTTTCAGTATGTTGGGAAGGTGTTTCAGTGTGTGTGGAAGGGGTTTCAGTGTTTGGGGAAGGGGTTTCAGTGTGTGGGGAAAGGTTTAACTGTGTGTGGAAGGGGTATCAGTGTGTGGTGAAGGTGTTTTAGTGTGTGGGGAAGGGGCTTCTGTGTGTGGGGAAGTGTTTCAGTGTGTGGGGAAGGATTACAGTGTCTGGGGAAGGAGTTTCAGTGTGTGGGGAAGGGTTTCACTGAGTGTGGAAGGAGTTTCAGTGTTTGGGGAAGGGGTTTCAGTGTGTGGGGAAGGTGTTTCAGTGTGTGGGGATGTGCTTCAGTGTGTGGGGAAGGCGTTTCAGTGTGTGGGGATGTGTTTCAGTGTGTGGGGAAGGGGTTTCAGTGTGTGGGGAAGGTGTTTCAGTGTGTGGGGGTGGGGTTTCAGTGTGCGGGGAAGGGGTTTCAGTATGTGAGGAAAGTGTTTCAGTGTGTGGGGAAGGGTTTCAGTGTGTTTTGAATGGTTTCAGTGTCTGGGGAAGGGTTTCAGTGTGTGGGGAAGGGGTTTCAGTGTGTGGGGAAGGGGTTTCTGTGTGTGGGGAAGTGTTTCAGTGTGTGGGGAAGGATTACAGTGTCGCGGAAAGGGGTTTCAGTGTGTGGGGAAGGGTTTCACTGAGTGTGGAAGGGGTTTCAATGTTTGGGGAAGGGGTTTCAGTGTGTGGGGAAGGTGTTTCAGTGTGTGGGGATGTGCTTCAGTGTGTGGGGAAGGCGTTTCAGTGTTTGGGGATGTATTTCAGTGTGTGGGGAAGGGGTTTCAGTGTCTAGGGAAGGTGTTTCAGCGTGTGCGGAAGGGGTTTCAGTATGTGGGGAAGGTGTTTCAGTGTGTGGGGAAGGTGTTTCAGTGTGTGGGGAAGGGGCTTCAGTGTGTGGGGAAGGGTTTCACTGAGTGCGGAAGGGGTTTCAGTGTTTGGGGAAGGGGTTTCAGTGTGTGGGGAAGGTGTTTCAGTGTGTGGGGATGTGTTTCAGTGTGTGGGGAAGGGATTTCAGAGTGTGGGGATGTGTTTCAGTGTGTGGGGAAGGGGTTTCAGTGTGTGGGGAAGAGTTTCACTGTTTGCAGAAGGGGTTTCAGTGTGTGGGGAAGGGGTTTCAGTGTGTGGGGATGTGTTTCATGGTTTTGGGAATGGTTTTCAGTGTGTGGGGAAGAGTTTCCCTGTGTGCAGAAGGGGTTTAAATGTGTGGGGAAGGGGTTTCAGTGTGTGGGGAATGTGTTTCAGTGTGTGTGGAAGGGGTTTCCTTGTGTGGGGAAGGGGTTTCAGTGTGTGGGGAAGGGGTTTCAGTTTGTGGGGAAGGTGTTTCAGTCTGTGCGGAATGGTTTTCAGTTTGTGCGGAAGGTGTTTCAGTGTGTGGGGAAGGGGTTTCAATGAGTGGGGAAGGTGTTTCATTGTGTGCAGAAGGGGATTCTGTGTGTGGGGAAGATGTTTCATTGTGTGGGGAAGGTGTTCCATTGTGTGCGGAAGGGTACTCAGTGTGTGGGGAAGGGGTTTCAGTGTGTGGGGAAGTGGTTTCAGTGTGTGGGGAAGGGTTTCAGTGTGTGGGGAAGGGTTTCAGTGTGTGGGGATGGGTTTCACTGTGTGCGGAAGGGGTTTCAGTGTGTGCGGAAGGTGTTTCAGTGTGTGGGGAAGGGGGTTCAGTTTTTGGGGAAGGTGTTTTATTGTGTGCGGAAAAGGGTTCAGTTTGTGGGGAAGGGGATTCAGTGTGTGGGGAAGGTGTTTCATTGTGTGGCGAAGGTGTTTCTTTGTGCACGGAAGGGGATTCAGTGTGAGGGGAAGGGGTTTCAGTGTGTGGGGAGGGGGTTTCTGTGTGTGTGGAACGGTTTAACTGTGTGTGGAAGGGGTATCAGTGTGTGGTGAAGGGGTTTCAGTGTGTGGGGAAGGATTACAGTGTCTGGGGAAGGGGTTTCAGTGTGTGGGGAAGGGTTTCACTGAGTGTGGAAGGGGTTTCAGTGTTTGGGGAAGGGGTTTCAGTGTGTGGGGAAGGTGTTTCAGTGTGTGGGGATGTGCTTCAGTGTGTGGGGAAGGCGTTTCAGTGTGTGGGGATGTGTTTCATTGTGTGGGGAAGGGGTTTCAGTGTGTGGGAAAGGGGTTTCAGTGTGTGTGGGTGGGGTTTCAGTGTTTGGGGAAGGGGTTTCAGTGTGTGGGGAAGGTGCTTCAGCGTGTGCGGAAGGGGTTTCCATATGTGGGGAAGGAGTTTCAGTGTGTGGGGAAGGTGTTTCAGTGTGTGGGGAAGGCGTTTCAGTGTGAGGGGAAGGGTTTCACTGAGTGTGGAAGGGGTTTCAGTGTTTGGGAAGGGGTTTCAGTGTGTGGGGAAGGTGTTTCAGAGTGTGGGGATGTGTTTCAGTGTGTGGGGAAGGGGTTTCAGATTGTGGGGATGTGTTTCAGTGTGTGTGGAAGGGGTTTCAGTGTGTGGGGAAGAGTTTCACTGTGTGCAGAAGGGGTTCCGGTGTGTGGGGAAGGGGTTTCAGTGTGTGGGGATGTGTTTCAGTGTGTGGGGAAGGGGTTTCAGTGTTTGGGGAAGAGTTTCACTGTGTGCAGAAGGGGTTTCAATGTGTGGGGAAGGGGTTTCAGTGTGTGGGGAAGGTGTTTCAGTGTGTGTGGAAGGGGTTTCAGTGTGTGGGGAAGGGTTTCACTGAGTGCGGAAGGGGTTTCAGTGTTTGGGAAGGGGTTTCAGTGTGTGGGGAAGGTGTTTCAGTGTGTGGGGATGTGTTTCAGTGTGTGGGGAAGGGGTTTCAGATTGTGGGGATGTGTTTCAGTGTGTAGGGAAGGGGTTTCAGTGTGTGTGGAAGAGTTTCACTGTGTGCATAAGGGGTTTAACTGTCTGCGGAAGGGGTTTCAGTGTGTGGGGATGTGTTTCAGTTTGTGGGGAAGGGGTTTCAGTGTGTGGGGGAGGGGTTTCAGTGTGTGGGGAAGGGGTTTCAGTGTGTGGGGAAGGGTTTCACTGAGTGCGGAAGGGGTTTCAGTGTTTGGGGAAGGGGTTTCAGTGTGTGGGGAAGGTGTTTCAGTGTGTGGGGATGTGTTTCAGTGTGTGGGGAAGGGGTTTCAGAGTGTGGGGATGTGTTTCAGTGTGTGGGGAAGGGGTTTCAGTGTGTGGGGAAGAGTTTCACTGTGTGCAGAAGGGGTTTCAGTGTGTGGGGAAGGGGTTTCAGTGTGTGGGGATGTGTTTCATGGTCTTGGGAATGGTTTTCAGTGTGTGGGGAAGAGTTTCCCTGTGTGCAGAAGGGGTTTAAATGTGTGGGGAAGGGGTTTCAGTGTGTGGGGAATGTGTTTCAGTGTGTGTGGAAGGGGTTTCCTTGTGTGGGGAAGGGTTTTCAGTTTGTGCGGAAGGTGTTTCAGTGTGTGGGGAAGGGGTTTCAATGAGTGGGGAAGGTGTTTCATTGTGTGCGGAAGGGGATTCTGTGTGTGGGGAAGATGTTTCATTGTGTGGGGAAGGTGTTCCATTGTGTGCGGAAGGGTACTCAGTGTGTGGGGAAGGGGTTTCAGTGTGTGGGGAAGTGGTTTCAGTGTGTGGGGAAGGGTTTCAGTGTGTGGGGAAGGGTTTCAGTGTGTGGGGATGGGTTTCACTGTGTGCGGAAGGGGTTTCAGTGTGTGCGGAAGGTGTTTCAGTGTGTGGGGAAGGGGGTTCAGTTTTTGGGGAAGGTGTTTTATTGTGTGCGGAAAAGGGTTCAGTTTGTGGAGAAGGGGATTCAGTGTGTGGGGAAGGTGTTTCATTGTGTGGCGAAGGTGTTTCTTTGTGCACGGAAGGGGATTCAGTGTGAGGGGAAGGGGTTTCAGTGTGTGGGGAGGGGGTTTCTGTGTGTGTGGAACGGTTTAACTGTGTGTGGAAGGGGTATCAGTGTGTGGTGAAGGGGTTTCAGTGTGTGGGGAAGGATTACAGTGTCTGGGGAAGGGGTTTCAGTGTGTGGGGAAGGGTTTCACTGAGTGTGGAAGGGGTTTCAGTGTTTGGGGAAGGCGTTTCAGTGTGTGGGGATGTGTTTCAGTGTGTGGGGAAGGGGTTTCAGTGTGTGGGAAAGGGGTTTCAGTGTGTGTGGGTGGGGTTTCAGTGTTTGGGGAAGGGGTTTCAGTGTGTGGGGAAGGTGCTTCAGCGTGTGCGGAAGGGGTTTCCATATGTGGGGAAGGAGTTTCAGTGTGTGGGGAAGGTGTTTCAGTGTGTGGGGAAGGGGTTTCAGTGTGTGGGGAAGGGTTTCACTGAGTGCGGAAGGGGTTTCAGTGTTTGGGAAGGGGTTTCAGTGTGTGGGGAAGGTGTTTCAGAGTGTGGGGATGTGTTTCAGTGTGTGGGGAAGGGGTTTCAGATTGTGGGGATGTGTTTCAGTGTGTGTGGAAGGGGTTTCAGTGTGTGGGGAAGAGTTTCACTGTGTGCAGAAGGGGTTCCGGTGTGTGGGGAAGGGGTTTCAGTGTGTGGGGATGTGTTTCAGTGTGTGGGGAAGGGGTTTCAGTGTTTGGGGAAGAGTTTCACTGTGTGCAGAAGGGGTTTCAATGTGTGGGGAAGGGGTTTCAGTGTGTGGGGAAGGTGTTTCAGTGTGTGTGGAAGGGGTTTCAGTGTTTGGGGAAGGGGTTTCAGTGTGTGGGGAAAGGTTTAACTGTGTGTGGAAGGGGTATCAGTGTGTGGTGAAGGTGTTTTAGTGTGTGGGGAAGGGGCTTCTGTGTGTGGGGAAGTGTTTCAGTGTGTGGGGAAGGATTACAGTGTCTGGGGAAGGAGTTTCAGTGTGTGGGGAAGGGTTTCACTGAGTGTGGAAGGGGTTTCAGTGTTTGGGGAAGGGGTTTCAGAGTGTGGGGAAGGTTTTTCAGTGTGTGGGGATGTGCTTCAGTGTGTGGGGATGGCGTTTCAGTGTGTGGGGATGTGTTTCAGTGTGTGGGGAAGGGGTTTCAGTGTGTGGGGAAGGTGTTTCAGTGAGTGGGGGTGGGGTTTCAGTGTGTGGGGAAGGGGTTTCAGTGTGTGGGGACGGCGTTTCAGCGTGTGCGGAAGGGGTTTCAGTATGTGGGGAAGAAGTTTCAGTGTGTGGGGAAGGTGTTTCAGTGTGTGGGGAAGGGGTTTCAGTGTGTGGGGAAGGGTTTCACTGAGTGCGGAAGGGGTTTCAGTGTTTGGGAAGGGGTTTCAGTGTGTGGGGAAGGTGTTTCAGTGTGTGGGGATGTGTTTCAGTGTGTGGGGAAGGGGTTTCAGATTGTGGGGATGTGTTTCAGTGTGTAGGGAAGGGGTTTCAGTGTGTGTGGAAGAGTTTCACTGTGTGCAGAAGGGGTTTAACTGTCTGCGGAAGGGGTTTCAGTGTGTGGGGATGTGTTTCAGTTTGTGGGGAAGGGGTTTCAGTGTGTGGGGGAGGGGTTTCAGTGTGTGGGGAAGGGTTTCAGTGTGTGGGGAAGGGTTTCAGTGTTTGGGGAAGGTGTTTCAGTGTGTGGGGAAGGGTTTTCAGTGTGTGGGGAAGGGTTTCACTGTGTGCGGAAGGTGTTTCAGTGTGTGGGGAATGGGTTTCAGTGTGTGGGGAAGTTGTTTCAGTGTGTGTGGAAGGGGTTTCAGTGTGTGGGGAAGGGGTTTCAGTGTGTGGGGAAGGTCTTTCAGTGTGTGCGGAAGGGGTTTCAGTGTGTGCGGAAGGTGTTTCAGTGTGTGGGGAAGGGGTTTCAGTGCGTGGGGAAGATGTTTAATTGTGTGCGGAAGGGGTTTCAGTTTGTGGGGAAGGGGATTAAGTGTGTGGGGAAGGTGTTTCATTGTGTGGGGAAGGTGTTTCATTGTGTGCGGAAGGGTATTCTGTGTGAGTGGAAGTGGTTTCAGTGTGTGGGGAGGGGGTTTCAGTGTGTGGGGAAGGGTTCAACTGTGTGCGCAAAGGGTTTTCAGTGTGTGCGGAAGGTGTTTCAGTGTGTGGGGAAGGGGTTTCAGTATGTGGGGAAGGGGTTTCAGTGTGTGGGGAAGTGTTTCAGTGTGTGGTGAAGGTTTTCAGTGTGTGGGGAAGGGGTTTCAGTGTGTGGGGAAGGGGTTTCAGTGTGTGGGGAAGGTGCTTCAGCGTGTGCGGAAGGGGTTTCCATATGTGGGGAAGGAGTTTCAGTGTGTGGGGAAGGTGTTTCAGTGTGTGGGGAAGGGGTTTCAGTGTGTGGGGAATGGTTTCACTGTGTGCGGAAGGGGTTTCAGTGTTTTGGAAGGGGTTTCAGTGTGTGGGGAAGGTGTTTCAGTGTGTGGGGATGTGTTTCAGTGTGTGGGGAAGGGGTTTCAGATTGTGGGGATGTATTTCAGTGTTTGTGGACGGGGTTTCAGTGTGTGGGGAAGAGTTTCACTGTGTGCAGAAGGGGTTCCGGTGTGTGGGGAAGGGGTTTCAGTGTGTGGGGATGTGTTTCAGTGTGTGGGGAAGGGGTTTCAGTGTTTCGGGAAGAGTTTCACTGTGTGCAGAAGGGGTTTCCATGTGTGGGGAAGGGGTTTCAGTATGTGGGGAAGGTGTTTCAGTGTGTGTGGAAGGGGTTTCAGTGTTTGGGGAAGGGGTTTCAGTGTGTGGGGAAAGGGTTAACTGTGTGTGGAAGGGGTATCAGTGTGTGGTGAAGGTGTATTAGTGTGTGGGGAAGGGGCTTCTGTGTGTGGGGAAGTGTTTCAGTGTGTGGGGAAGGATTACAGTGTCTGGGGAAGGAGTTTCAGTGTGTGGGGAAGGGTTTCACTGAGTGTGGAAGGAGTTTCAGTGTTTGGGGAAGGGGTTTCAGTGTGTGGGGAAGGTGTTTCAGTGTGTGGGGATGTGCTTCAGTGTGTGGGGAAGGCGTTTCAGTGTGTGGGGATGTGTTTCAGTGTGTGGGGAAGGGGTTTCAGTGTGTGGGGAAGGTGTTTCAGTGTGTGGGGGTGGGGTTTCAGTGTGTGGGGAAGGCGTTTCAGTGTGTGGGGACGGCGTTTCAGCCTGTGCGGAAGGTGTTTCAGTATGTGGGGAAGGAGTTTCAGTGTGTGGGGAAGGAGTTTCAGTGTGTGGGGTAGGGGTTTCAGTGTGTGGGGAAGGGTTTCACTGAGTGCGGAAGGGGTTTCAGTGTTTGGGAAGGGGTTTCAGTGTGTGGGGAAGGTGTTTCAGTATGTGGGGAAGGGGTTTCAGTGTGTGGGGAAGGGGTTTCAGTGTGTGGGGATGTGTATCACTGAATGTGGAAGGGGTTTCAGTGTTTGGGGAAGGGGTTTCAGTGTGTGGGGAAGGTGTTTCAGTGTGTGGGGATGTGCTGCAGTGTGTGCGGAAGGGGTTTCTGTGTGTGGGGAATGGGTTTCAGTGTGTGGGGCAGGTGTTTCAGTGTGTGTGGAAGGGGTTTCTGTGTGTGGGGAATGGTTTTCAGTGTGTGCAGAAGGTGTTTCAGTGTGTGTGGAAGGGGTTTCAGTGTGTGCGGAAGGTTTTTCAGTTTGTGGGGAAGGGGATTCAGTGTGTGGAGAAGGTGTTTCATTGTGTGCGGAAGGGGTTTCAGTTGGTGGGGAAGGGGATTCAGTGTGTGGGGAAGGTGTTTCATTGTGTGGGGAAGGTGTTTCTTTGTGCATAGAAGGGTATTCAGTGTGAGGGGAAGGGGTTTCAGTGTGTGGGGAGAGGGTTTCAGTGTGTGGGGAAAGGATAAACTGTGTGCATAAGGGGTTTCAGTGTGTGGTGAAGGTGTTTCAGTTTGTGGGGAAGGGGTTTCAGTATGTGGGGAAGGAGTTTCAGTGTGTGGGGAAGGGTTTCAGTGTGTGGTGAAGGGTTTCAGTGTGTGGGGAAGGGGTTTCTGTGTGTGGGGAAGTGTTTCAGTGTGTGGGGAAGGATTACAGTGTCTGGGGACGGGGTTTCAGTGTTTGGGGAAGGGATTTCAGTGTGTGGGGAAGTGTTTCAGTGTGTGGGGAAGGGGATTCAGTGTGTGGGGAAGGTGTTTCATTGTGTGCGGAAGGGGTTTCAGTTGGTGGGGTAGGGGATTCAGTGTGTGGGGAAGGTGTTTCATTGTGTGGGGAAGGTGTTTCTTTGTGCATAGAAGGGTATTCAGTGTGAGCGGAAGGGGTTTCACTGTGTGAGGAGAGGGTTTCAGTGTGTGGGGAAAGGATTAACTGTGTGCATAAGGGGTTTCAGTGTGTGGTGAAGGTGTTTCAGTTTGTGGGGAAGGGGTTTCAGTATGTGGGGAAGGGGTTTCAGTGTGTGGGGAAGGGTTTCAGTGTGTGGTGAAGGGTTTCAGTGTGTGTGGAAGGGGTTTCTGTGTGTGGGGAAGTGTTTCAGTGTGTGGGGAAGGATTACAGTGTCTGGGGACGGGGTTTCAGTATGTGGGGAAGGGATTTCAGTGTGTGGGGAAGTGTTTCAGTGAGCGCGGAAGTGGTTTGAGTGTGTGGGGAAGTGTTTCAGTGTGTGGGGAAGGTGTTTCAGTGTGTGCAAAAGGGGTTTCAGTGTGTGGGGATGTGTTTCACTGAATGTGGAAGGGGTTTCAGTGTTTGGGGAAGGGGTTTCAGTGTGTGGGGAAGGTGTTTCAGTGTGTGGGGATGTGCTGCAGTGTGTGCGGAAGGGGTTTCAGTGTGTGGGGAATGGGTTTCAGTGTGTGGGGCAGGTGTTTCAGTGTGTGTGGAAGGGGTTTCAGTGTGTGGGGAATGGGTTTCAGTGTGTGCAGAAGGTGTTTCAGTGTGTGCGGAAGGGGTTTCAGTGTGTGCGGAAGGTTTTTCAGTGTGTGGGGAAGGGGATTCAGTGTGTGGGGAAGGTGTTGCATTGTGTGCGGAAGGGGTTTCAGTTTGTGGGGAAGGGGATTCAGTGTGTGGGGAAGGTGTTTCATTGTGTGGGGAAGGTGTTTCTTTGTGCATAGAAGGGTATTCAGTGTGTGGGGAGGGGGTTTCAGTGTGTGGGGAAAGGATTAACTGTGTGCATAAGGTGTTTCAGTGTGTGGTGAAGGTGTTTCTGTGTGTGGGGAAAGGGTTTCAATATGTGGGGAAGGGGTTTCAGTGTGTGGGGAAGGGTTTCAGTGTTTGGTGAAGGGTATCAGTGTGTGGGGAAGGGGTTTCTGTGTGTGGGGAAGTGTTTCAGTGTGTGGGGAAGGATTACAGTGTCTGGGGACGGGGTTTAAGTGTGTGGGGAAGGGGTTTCAGTGTGTGGGGAAGTGTTTCAGTGTGTGCGGAAGTGGTTTGAGTGTGTGGGGAAGTGTTTCAGTGTGTAGGGAAGGTGTGTCAGTGTGTGGGGAAGGGGTTTCAGTGTGTGGGGAAGTGTTTCACTGAATGTGGAAGGGGTTTCAGTGTTTGGGGAAGGGGTTGCAGTGTGTGGGGAAGGTGTTTCAGTGTGTGGGGATGTGCTGCAGTGTGTGGGGAAGGCGTTTCAGTGTGTGGCGATGTGTTTCAGTGTGTGGGGAAGGGGTTTCAGTGTGTGGGGAAGGTGTTTCTATGTGTGGGGAAGGGGTTTCAGTGTGTGGGGAAGGGGTTTCAGAGTGTGGGGAAGGTGTTTCAGCGTGTGCGGAAGGGGTTTCAGAATTTGGGGAACGAGTTTCAGTGTGTGGGGATGTGCTGCAGTGTGTGGGGAAGGCGTTTCAGTGTGTGGGGATGTGATTCAGTGTGTGGGGAAGGGGTTTCAGTGTGTGGGGAGGGTGTTTCAGTTTGTGGAGACGGGGTTTCAGTGAGTGGGGAAGGGGTTTCAGTGTGTGTGGAAGGGTTTCAGTGTGTGCGGAAGGGGTTTCAGTGTGTGGGGAAGGGTTTCAGTGTATGGGGAAGGTGTTTCAGTGTGTGCGGAAGGGGTTTCAGTGTGTGGGGAAGGGGTTTCAGTATGTGGGGAAGGTGTTTCAGTATGTGGGGAAGGGTTTCAGTGTGTGGTGAAGGGTTTCAGTGTGTGGGGAATGGGTTTCAGTGTGTGGGGAAGGGGTTTCAATATGTGGGGAAGGGGTTTCAGTGTGTGGGGCAGGGTTTCAGTGTTTGGTGAAGGGTATCAGTCTGGGGGAAGGGGTTTCTGTGTGTGGGGAAGTGTTTCAGTGTGTGGGGAAGGATTACAGTGTCTGGGCACGTGGTTTAAGTGTGTGCGGAAGGGGTTTCAGTGTGTGGGGAAGTGTTTCAGTGTGTGCGGAAGTGGTTTGAGTGTGTGGGGAAGTGTTTCAGTGTGTAGGGAAGGTGTTTCAGTGTGTGGGGAAGGGGTTTCAGTGCGTGGGGAAGTGTTTCACTGATTGTGGAAGGGGTTTCAGTGTTTGGGGAAGGGGTTGCAGTGTGTGGGGAAGGTGTTTCAGTGTGTGGGGATGTGCTGCAGTGTGTGGGGAAGGCGTTTCAGTGTGTGGGGATGTGTTTCAGTGTGTGGGGAAGGGGTTTCAGTGTGTGGGGAAGGTGTTTCTATGTGTGGGGAAGGGTTTCAGTGTGTGGGGAAGGGGTTTCAGAGTGTGGGGAAGGTGTTTCAGCGTGTGCGGAAGGGGTTTCAGAATTTGGGGAACGAGTTTCAGTGTGTGGGGATGTGCTGCAGTGTGTGGGGAAGGCGTTTCAGTGTGTGGGGATGTGATTCAGTGTGTGGGGAAGGGGTTTCAGTGTGTGGGGAGGGTGTTTCAGTGTGTGGAGACGGGGTTTCAGTGAGTGGGGAGGGGGTTTCAGTGTGTGTGGAAGGGTTTCAGTGTGTGCGGAAGTGGTTTCAGTGTGTGGGGAAGGGTTTCAGTGTATGGGGATGGTGTTTCAGTGTGTGCGGAAGGGGTTCAGTGTGTGGGGAAGGGGTTTCAGTCTGTGGGGAAGGTGTTTCAGTATGTGGGGAAGGGTTTCAGTGTGTGGTGAAGGGTTTCAGTGTGTGGGGAAGGGGTTTCAGTGTGTGGGGAAGTGGTTTCAGTGTGTGGGGACGGGGTTCAGTGTGTGGGGAAGGGGTTTCAGTGTGTGGGGAAGGGTTTTCTGTGTGTGGGGAAGTGTTTCAGTGTGTGGGGAAGGATTACAGTGTCTGGGGATGGGGTTTCAGTGTGTGGGGAAGGGGTTGCAGTGTGGGGGGAAGTGTTTCAGTGTGTGCGGAAGTGGTTTCAGTGTGTGGGGAAGTGTTTCAGTGTGTGGGGAAGGTGTTTCAGTGTGTGGGGAAGGGGTTGCAGTGTGTGGGGAAGTGTTTCACTGATTGTTGAAGGGGTTGCAGTGTTTGGGGAAGGGGTTTCAGTGTGTGGGGAAGGTGTTTCAGCGTGTGCAGAAGGGGTTTCAGTATGTGGGGAAGGAGTTTCAGTGTGTGGGGAAGCTGTTTAAGTGTGTGCGGAAGGGGTTTCAGTGTGTGGGGAAGGGTTTCACTGAGTGTGCAAGGGGTTTCAGTGTTTGGGGAAGGGGTTTCAGTGTGCGGGGAAGGTGTTTCAGTGTGTGGGGATGTGTTTCAGTTTGTGGGGAAGGGGTTTCAGTGTGTGGGGAAGAGTATCTCTGTGTGCAGAAGGGGTTTCAGTGTGTGGGGAAGGGATTTCGGTGTGTGGGGATGTTTTTCATGGTGTGGGGAATGGTTTTCAGTGTGTGGGGAAGAGTTTCCCTGTGTGCAGAAGGGGTTTCAATGAGTGGGGAAGGGGTTTCAGTGTGTGTGGAAGGGGTTTCAGTTTGTGGGGAAGGGGTTTCAGTGTGTGGGGAAGGTGTTTCAGTGTGTGGGGAAGGTGATTCAGTGTGTGCGGAAGGGTTTTCAGTTTGTGCGGAAGGTGTTTCAGTGTGTGGGGAAGGGGTTTCAATGAGTGGGGAAGGTGTTTCCTTGTGTGTGGAAGGGGATTCTGTTTGTGGGGAAGGGGTTTCAGAATGGGGGAAGGTGATCCAGTGTGTGGGGAAGGGTTTCAGTGTGTGGGGAAGGGTTTCAGTGTGTGGGGAAGGTGTTTCAGTGTGTGGGGAAGGGGATTCAGTGTGTGGGGAAAGGTTTCACTGTGTGCAGAAGGGGTTTCAGTGTGTGGGGAATGGGTTTCCGTGTGTGGGGAAGGTGTTCCAGTGTGTGTGGAAGGGGTTTCAGTGTGTGGGGAATGGGCTTCAGTGTGTGCAGAAGGTGTTTCAGTGTGTGCGGAAGGGGTTTCAGTGTGTGCGGAAGGTGTTTAGTGTGTGGGGAAGGGGTTTCAGTGTGTGGGGAAGGTGTTTCATTGTGTGCGGAAGGGGTTTCAGTTTGTGGGGAATGGGTTTCAGTGTGTGGGGCAGGTGTTTCAGTGTGTGTGGAAGGGGTTTCAGTGTGTGGGGAATGGGTTTCAGTGTGTGCAGAAGGTGTTTCAGTGTGTGCGGAAGGGGTTTCAGTGTGTGCGGAAGTTTTTTCAGTGTGTGGGGAAGGGGATTCAGTGTGTGGGGAAGGTGTTTCATTGTGTGCGGAAGGGTTTTCAGTTTTTGGTGAAGGGGTTTCAGTGTGTGCGGAAGGTTTTTCAGTGTGTGGGGAAGGGGATTCATTGTGTGGGGAAGGTGTTTCATTGTGTGCGGAAGGGTATTCTGTGTGAGTGGAAGTGGTTTCAGTGTGTGGGGAGGGGGTTTCAGTGTGTGGCGAAGGGTTTAACTGTGTGCGCAAAGGGTTTTCAGTGTGTGCGGAAGGTGTTTCAGTGTGTGGGGAAGTGTTTCAGTGTGTGCGGAAGTGGTTTCAGTGTATGGGGAAGTGTTACAGTGTGTGGGGAAGGTGTTTCAGTGTGTGGGGAAGGGGTTGCAGTGTGTGGGGAAGTGTTTCACTGATTGTGGAAGGGGTTTCAGTGCTTGGGGAAGGGGTTTCAGTGTGTGGGGAAGGTGTTTCAGAGTGTGCAGAAGGGGTTTCAGTATGTGGGGAAGGAGTTTCAGTGTGTGGGGAAGGTGTTTCAGTGTGTGCGGAAGGGGTTTCAGTGTGTGGGGAAGGGTTTCACTGAGTGCGCAAGGGGTTTCAGTGTTTGGGGAAGGGGTTTCAGTGTGCGGGGAAGGTGTTTCAGTGTGTGGGGATGTGTTTCAGTTTGTGGGGAAGGGGTTTCAGTGTGTGGGGAAGAGTTTCACTGTGTGCAGAAGGGGTTTCAGTGTGTGGGGAAGGGATTTCGGTGTGTGGGGATGTTTTTCATGGTGTGGGGAATGGTTTTCAGTGTGTGGGGAAGAGTATCCCTGTGTGCAGAAGGGGTTTCAATGTGTGGGGAAGGGGTTTCAGTGTGTGGGGAAGGTGTTTCAGTGTGTGTGGAAGGGGTTTCAGTTTGTGGGGAAGGGGTTTCAGTGTGTGGGGAAGGTGTTTCAGTGTGTGGGGAAGGTGTTTCAGTGTGTGCGGAAGGGTTTTCAGTTTGTGCGGAAGGTGTTTCAGTGTGTGGGGAAGGGGTTTCAATGAGTGGGGAAGGTGTTTCCTTGTGTGTGGAAGGGGATTCTGTTTGTGGGGAAGGGGTTTCAGAATGGGGGGAAGGTGTTCCAGTGTGTGGGGAAGGGTTTCAGTGTGTGGGGAAGGGTTTCAGTGTGTGGGGAAGGTGTTTCGGTGTGTGGGGAAGGGGATTCAGTGTGTGGGGAAAGGTTTCACTGTGTGCAGAAGGGGTTTCAGTGTGTGGGGAATGGGTTTCCGTGTGTGGGGAAGGTGTTTCATTGTGTGCGGAAGGGTTTTCAGTTTTTGGTGAAGGGGTTTCAGTGTGTGCGGAAGGTTTTTCAGTGTGTGGGGAAGGGGATTCATTGTGTGGGGAAGGTGTTTCATTGTGTGCGGAAGGGTATTCTGTGTGAGTGGAAGTGGTTTCAGTGTGTGGGGAGGGGGTTTCAGTGTGAGGCGAAGGGTTTAACTGTGTGCGCAAAGGGTTTTCAGTGTGTGCGGAAGGTGTTTCAGTGTGTGGGGAAGGGGTTTCAGTATGTGGGGAAGGGGTTTCAGTGTGTGGGGAAGTGTTTCAGTGTGTGGTGAAGGGTTTCAGTGTGTGGGGAAGGGGTTTCAGTGTGTGGGGAAGTGGTTTCAGTGTGTGGGGAAGGTGTTTCAGTGTGTGCAGACGGGGTTTCAGTGTGTGCGGAAGGTGTTTCAATGTGAGGGGAAGGGGTTTCCATGTGTGGGTAAGGTGTTTCATTGTGGGCGGAAGGGTTGTCAGTGTGTGGGGAAGGTGTTTCATCGTGTGGGGAAGGTGTTTCATTGTGTGCGGAAGGGTTTCAGTGTGTGTGGAAGGGGTTTCAGTGTGTGGTGAATGGGTTTCAGTGTGTGTGGAAGGGGTTTCAGTGTGTGCGGAAGGTGTTTCAGTGTGTGGGGAAGGGGATTCAGTGTGTGGGGAAGGTGTTTCATTGTGTGCGGAAGGGGTTTCAGTTTGTGGGGAAGGGGATTCAGTGTGTGGGGAAGGTGTTTCATTGTGTGGGGAAGGGGTTTCAGTTTGTGGGGAAGGGGATTCAGTGTGTGGGGAAGGTGTTTCATTGTGTGGGGAAGGTGTTTCTTTGTGCATAGAAGGGTATTCAGTGTGAGTGGAAGGGGTTTCAGTGTGTGGGGAGAGGGTTTCAGTGTGTGGGGAAAGGATTAACTGTGTGCATAAGGGGTTTCAGTGTGTGGTGAAGGTGTTTCAATTTGTGGGGAAGGGGTTTCAGTATGTGCGGAAGGTGTTTCAGTGTGTGGGGAAGGGGATTCAGTGTGTGGGGAAGGTGTTTCATTGTGTGCGGAAGGGGTTTCAGTTTGTGGCGAAGGGGATTCAGTGTGTGGGGAAGGTGTTTCATTGTGTGGGGAAGGTGTTTCTTTGTGCATAGAAGGGTATTCAGTGTGAGCGGAAGGGGTTTCAGTGTGTGGGGAGAGGGTTTCAGTGTGTGGGGAAAGGATTAACTGTGTGCATAAGGGGTTTCAGTGTGTGGTGAAGGTGTTTCAGTTTGTGGGGAAGGGGTTTCAGTATGTGGGGAAGGGGTTTCAGTGTGTGGGGAAGGGTTTCAGTGTGTGGTGAAGGGTTTCAGTGTCTGGGGAAGGGGTTTCTGTGTGTGGGGAAGTGTTTCAGTGTGTGGGGAAGGATTACAGTGTCTGGGGACGGGGTTTCAGTGTGTGGGGAACGGGTTTCAGTGTGTGGGGAAGTGTTTCAGTGTGCGCGGAAGTGGTTTGATTGTGTGGGGAAGTGTTTCAGTGTGTGGGGAAGGGGTTTCAGTGTGTGGGGAAGGGGTTTCAGTGTGTGGGGATGTGTATCACTGAATGTGGAAGGGGTTTCAGTGTTTGGGGAAGGGGTTTCAGTATGTGGGGAAGGGGTTTCAGTGTGTGGGGAAGGGTTTCAGTGTGTGGTGAAGGGTTTCAGTGTCTGGGGAAGGGGTTTCTGTGTGTGGGGAAGTGTTTCAGTGTGTGGGGAAGGATTACAGTGTCTGGGGACGGGGTTTCAGTGTGTGAGGAACGGGTTTCAGTGTGTGGGGAAGTGTTTCAGTGTGCGCGGAAGTGGTTTGATTGTGTGGGGAAGTGTTTCAGTGTGTGGGGAAGGGGTTTCAGTGTGTGGGGAAGGGGTTTCAGTGTGTGGGGATGTGTATCACTGAATGTGGAAGGGGTTTCAGTGTTTGGGGAAGGGGTTTCAGTGTGTGGGGAATGGGTTTCAGTGTGTGGGGCAGGTGTTTCAGTGTGTGTGGAAGGGGTTTCAGTGTGTGGGGAATGGGTTTCAGTGTGTGCAGAAGGTGTTTCAGTGTGTGTGGAAGGGGTTTCAGTGTGTGCGGAAGGTTTGACAGTGTGTGGGGAAGGGGATTCAGTGTGTGGGGAAGGTGTTTCATTGTGTGGGGAAGGTGTTTCTTTGTGCATAGAAGGGTATTCAGTGTGAGCGGAAGGGGTTTCACTGTGTGGGGAGAGGGTTTCAGTGTGTGGGGAAAGGATTAACTGTGTGCATAAGGGGTTTCAGTGTGTGGTGAAGGTGTTTCAGTTTGTGGGGAAGGGGTTTCAGTATGTGGGGAAGTGGTTTCAGTGTGTGGGGAAGGGTTTCAGTGTGTGGTGAAGGGTTTCAGTGTATGGGGAAGGGGTTTCTGTGTGTGGGGAAGTGTTTCAGTGTGTGGGGAAGGATTACAGTGTCTGGGGACGTGGTTTGAGTGTGTGGGGAAGTGTTTCAGTGTGTGGGGAAGGTGTTTCAGTGTGTGGGGAAGGGGTTTCAGTGTGTGGGGATGTGTTTCACTGAATGTGGAAGGCGTTTCAGTGTTTGGGGAAGGGGTTTCAGTGTGTGGGGAAGGTGTTTCAGTGTGTGGGGATGTGCTGCAGTGTGTGCGGAAGGGGTTTCAGTGTGTGGGGAATGGGTTTCAGTGTGTGGGGCAGGTGTTTCAGTGTGTGTGGAAGGGGTTTCAGTGTGTGGGGAATGGGTTTCAGTGTGTGCAGAAGGTGTTTCAGTGTGTGCAGAAGGGGTTTCAGTGTGTGTGGAAGGTTTTTCAGTGTGTGGGGAAGGGGATTCAGTGTGTGGGGAAGGTGTTTCATTGTGTGCGGAAGGGGTTTCAGTTTGTGGGGAAGGGGATTCAGTGTGTGGGGAAGGTGTTTCATTGTGTGGGGAAGGTGTTTCTTTGTGCATAGAAGGGTATTCAGTGTGAGGGGAAGGGGTTTCAGTTTGTGGGGAGGGGGTTTCAGTGTGTGGGGAAAGGATTAACTGTGTGCATAAGGGGTTTCAGTGTGTGGTGAAGGTGTTTCTGTGTGTGGGGAAGGGGTTTCAATATGTGGGGAAGGGGTTTCAGTGTGTGGGGAAGGGTTTCAGTGTGTGGTGAAGGGTATCAGTGTGTGGGGAAGGGGTTTCTGTGTGTGGGGAAGTGTTTCAGTGTGTGGGGAAGGATTACAGTGGATGGGGATGGCGTTTCAGTGTGTGGGGAAGGGGTTTCAGTGTGTGGGGAAGTGTTTCAATGTGTGCGGAAGTGGTTTGCTTGTGTGGGGAAGTGTTTCAGTGTGTAGGGAAGTTGTTTCAGTGTGTGGGGAAGGGGTTTCAGTGTGTGGGGAACTGTTTCACTGATTGTGGAAGGGGTTTCAGTGTGTGGGGAAGGTGTTTCAGTGTGTGGGGATGTGCTGCAGTGTGTGGGGAAGGCGTTTCAGTGTGTGGGGATGTGTTTCAGTGTGTGGGGAATGGCTTTCAGTGTGTGGGGAAGGTGTTTCTATGTGTGGGGAAGGGGTTTCAGTGTGTGGGGAAGGGGTTTCAGAGTGTGGGGAAGGTGTTTCAGCGTGTGCGGAAGGGGTTTCAGAATTTGGGGAACGAGTTTCAGTGTGTGGGGATGTGCTGCAGTGTGTGGGGAAGGCGTTTCAGTGTGTGGGGATGTGATTCAGTGTGTGGGGAAGTGGTTTCAGTGTGTGGGGAGGGTGTTTCAGTGTGTGGGGACGGGGTTTCAGTGAGTGGGGAAGGGGTTTCAGTGTGTGGGGAAGGGTTTCAGTGTTTGCGGAAGGTGTTTCAGTGTGTGGGGAAGGGTTTCAGTGTATGGGGAAGGTGTTTCAGTGTGTGCGGAAGGGGTTTCAGTGTGTGGGGAAGGGGTTTCAGTATGTGGGGAAGGTGTTTCAGTATGTGGGGAAGGGTTTCAGTGTGTGGTGAAGGGTTTCAGTGTGTGGGGAAGGGGTTTCAGTGTGTGGGGAAGGGGTTTCAGTGTGTGGGGACGGGGTTCAGTGTGTGGGGAAGGGGTTTCACTGTGTGGAGAAGGGGTTTCTGTGTGTGGGGAAGTGTTTCAGTGTGTGGGGAAGGATTACAGTGTCTGGGGATGGGGTTTCAGTGTGTGGGGAAGGGGTTTCAGTGTGCGGGGAAGTGTTTCAGTGTGTGCGGAAGTGGTTTCAGTGTGTGGGGAAGTGTTTCAGTGTGTGCGGAAGTGGTTTCAGTGTGTGGGGAAGTGTTTCAGTGTGTGGGGAAGGTGTTTCAGTGTGTGGGGAAGGGGTTGCAGTGTGTGGGGAAGGCGTTTCAGCGTGTGCAGAAGGGGTTTCAGTATGTGGGGAAGGAGTTTCAGTGTGTGGGGAAGGTGTTTCAGTGTGTGGGGAAGGGGTTTCAGTATGTGGGGAAGGGTTTCACTGAGAGCGCAAGGGGTTTCAGTGTTTGGGGAAGGGGTTTCAGTGTGCGGGGAAGGTGTTTCAGTGTGTGGGGATGTGTTTCAGTGTGTGGGAAGGGGTTTCAGTGTGTGGGGAAGAGGTTCACTGTGTGCAGAAGGGGTTTCAGTGTGTGGGGAAGGGTTTTCGGTGTGTGGGGTTGTGTTTCATGGTGTGGGGAATGGTTTTCAGTGTGTGGGGAAGAGTTTCCCTGTGTGCAGAAGGGGTTTCAATGTGTGGGGAAGGGGTTTCAGTGTGTGGGGAAGTTGTTTCAGTGTGTGTGGAAGGGGTTTCAGTGTGTGGGGAAGGGGTTTCAGTGTGTGGGGAAGGTGTTTCAGTGTGTGGGGAAGGTGTTTCAGTGTGTGCGGAAGGGTTTTCAGTTTGTGCGGAAGGTGTTTCAGTGTGTGGGGAAGGGGTTTCAATGAATGGGGAAGGTGTTTCATTGTGTGTGGAAGGGGATTCTGTTTGTGTGGAAGGGTTTCAGATGTGGGGAAGGTGTTTCAGTGTGTGGGGAAGGGTTTCAGTGTGTGGGGAAGGGTTTCAGTGTGTGCGGAAGGTGTTTCGGTGTGTGGGGAAGGGGATTCAGTGTGTGGGGAAAGGTTTCACTGTGTGCACAAGGGGTTTCAGTGCGTGGGGAATGGGTTTCCGTGTGTGGGGAAGGTGTTCCAGTGTGTGTGGAAGGGGTTTCAGCGTGTGGGGAATGGGCTTCAGTGTGTGCAGAAGGTGTTTCAGTGTGTGCGGAAGGGGTTTCATTGTGTGCAGAAGGTGTTTAGTGTGTGGGGAAGGGGTTTCAGTGTGTGGGGAAGGTGTTTCATTGTGTGCGGAAGGGGTTTCAGTTTGTGGGGAATGGGTTTCAGTGTGTGGGGCAGGTGTTTCAGTGTGTGTGGAAGGGGTTTCAGTGTGTGGGGAATGGGTTTCAGTGTGTGCAGAAGGTGTTTCAGTGTGTGCGGAAGGGGTTTCAATGTGTGCGGAAGGTTTTTCAGTCTGTGGGGAAGGGGATTCAGTGTGTGGGGAAGGTGTTTCATTGTGTGCGGAAGGGTTTTCAGTTTGTGGGGAAGGGGATTCAGTGTGTGGGGAAGGTGTTTCATTGTGTGGGGAAGGTGTTTCTTTGTGCATAGAAGGGTATTCAGTGTGAGGGGAAGGGGTTTCAGTTTGTGGGGAGGGGGTTTCAGTGTGTGGGGAAAGGATTAACTGTGTGCATAAGGGGTTTCAGTGTATGGTGAAGGTGTTTCAGTGTGCGGGGAAAGGGTTTCAATATGTGGGGAAGGGGCTTCAGTGAGTGGGGAAGGGTTTCAGTGTGTGGTGAAGGGTATCAGTGTGTGGGGAAGGGGTTTCTGTGTGTGGGGAAGTGTTTCAGTGTGTGGGGAAGGATTACAGTGTGTGGGGAAGGGGTTGCAGTGTGTGGGGAAGGGGTTTCAGAGTGTGGGGAAGTGTTTCAGTGTTTGCGGAAGTGGTTTGAGTGTGTGGGGAAGTGTTTCAGTGTGTAGGGAGGTGTTTCAGTGTGTGGGGAAGGGGTTTCAGTGTGTGGGGAAGTGTTTCACTGAATGTGGAAGGGGTTTCAGTGTTTGAGGAAGGGGTTGCAGTGTGTGGGGAAGGTGTTTCCGTGTGTGGGGATGTGCTGCAGTGTGTGGGGAAGGCGTTTCAGTGTGTGGGGATGTGTTGCAGTGTGTGGGGAAGGGGTTTCATTGTGTGGGGAAGGTGTTTCTATGTGTGGGGAATGGGTTTCAGTGTGTGGGGAAGGGGTTTCAGAGTGTGGGGAAGGTGTTTCAGCGTGTGCGGAAGGGGTTTCAGTGTGTGGGGAACGCGTTTCAGTGTGTGGGAATGTGCTGCAGTGTGTGGGGAAGGCGTTTCAGTGTGTGGGGATGTGATTCAGTGTGTGGGGAAGGGGATTCAGTGTGTGGGGAGGGTGTTTCAGTGTGTCGGGACGGGGTTTCAGTGAGTGGGGAAGGGGTTTCAGTGTGTGGGGAAGGGTTTCAGTGTGTGCAGAAGGGGTTTCAGTGTGTGGGGAAGGGTTTCAGTGTATGGGGAAGGATTACAGTGTCTGGGGACGGGGTTTCAGTGTGTGGGGAACGGGTTTCAGTGTGTGGGGAAGTGTTTCAGTGTGCGCGGAAGTGGTTTGAGTGTGTGGGGAAGTGTCTCAGTGTGTGGGGAAGGTGTTTCAGTGTGTGGGGAAGGGGTTTCAGTGTGTGGGGATGTGTATCACTGAATGTGGAAGGGGTTTCACTGTTTGGGGAAGGGGTTTCAGTGTGTGGGGAAGGTGTTTCAGTGTTTTGGGCTGTGCTGCAGTGTGTGCGGAAGGGGTTTCAGTGTGTGGGGAATGGGTTTCAGTGTGTGGGGCAGGTGTTTCAGTGTGTGTGGAAGGGGTTTCAGTGTGTGGGGAATGGGTTTCAGTGTGTGCAGAAGGTGTTTCAGTGTGTGTGGAAGGGGTTTCAGTGTGTGCAGAAGGTTTTTCAGTGTGTGGGGAAGGGTTTCAGTGTGTGGGGAAGGGTTTCAGTGTGTGCGGAAGGTGTTTCGGTGTGTGGGGAAGGGGATTCAGTGTGTGGGGAAAGGTTTCACTGTGTGCGCAAGGGGTTTCAGTGCGTGGGGAATGGGTTTCCGTGTGTGGGGAAGGTGTTCCAGTGTGTGTGGAAGGGGTTTCAGCGTGTGGGGAATGGGCTTCAGTGTGTGCAGAAGGTGTTTCAGTGTGTGCGGAAGGGGTTTCATTGTGTGCAGAAGGTGTTTAGTGTGTGGGGAAGGGGTTTCAGTGTGTGGGGAAGGTGTTTCATTGTGTGCGGAAGGGGTTTCAGTTTGTGGGGAATGGGTTTCAGTGTGTGGGGCAGGTGTTTCAGTGTGTGTGGAAGGGGTTTCAGTGTGTGGGGAATGGGTTTCAGTGTGTGCAGAAGGTGTTTCAGTGTGTGCGGAAGGGGTTTCAGTGTGTGCGGAAGGTTTTTCAGTCTGTGGGGACGGGGATTCAGTGTGTGGGGAAGGTGTTTCATTGTGTGCGGAAGGGTTTTCAGTTTGTGGGGAAGGGGATTCAGTGTGTGGGGAAGGTGTTTCATTGTGTGGGGAAGGTGTTTCTTTGTGCATAGAAGGGTATTCAGTGTGAGGGGAAGGGGTTTCAGTTTGTGGGGAGGGGGTTTCAGTGTGTGGGGAAAGGATTAACTGTGTGCATAAGGGGTTTCAGTGTATGGTGAAGGTGTTTCAGTGTGCGGGGAAAGGGTTTCAATATGTGGGGAAGGGGCTTCAGTGAGTGGGGAAGGGTTTCAGTGTGTGGTGAAGGGTATCAGTGTGTGGGGAAGGGGTTTCTGTGTGTGGGGAAGTGTTTCAGTGTGTGGGGAAGGATTACAGTGTGTGGGGAAGGGGTTTCAGTGTGTGGGGAAGGGGTTTCAGAGTGTGGGGAAGTGTTTCAGTGTGTGCGGAAGTGGTTTGAGTGTGTGGGGAAGTGTTTCAGTGTGTAGGGAAGGTGTTTCAGTGTGAGGGGAAGGGGTTTCAGTGTGTGGGGAAGTGTTTCACTGAATGTGGAAGGGGTTTCAGTGTTTGAGGAAGGGGTTGCAGTGTGTGGGGAAGGTGTTTCCGTGTGTGGGGATGTGCTGCAGTGTGTGGGGAAGGCGTTTCAGTGTGTGGGGATGTGTTGCAGTGTGTGGGGAAGGGGTTTCATTGTGTGGGGAAGGTGTTTCTATGTGTGGGGAATGGGTTTCAGTGTGTGGGGAAGGGGTTTCAGAGTGTGGGGAAGGTGTTTCAGCGTGTGCGGAAGGGGTTTCAGTGTGTGGGGAACGCGTTTCAGTGTGTGGGAATGTGCTGCAGTGTGTGGGGAAGGCGTTTCAGTGTGTGGGGATGTGATTCAGTGTGTGGGGAAGGGGATTCAGTGTGTGGGGAGGGTGTTTCAGTGTGTCGGGACGGGGTTTCAGTGAGTGGGGAAGGGGTTTCAGTGTGTGGGGAAGGGTTTCAGTGTGTGCGGAAGGGGTTTCAGTGTGTGGGGAAGGGTTTCAGTGTATGGGGAAGGATTACAGTGTCTGGGGACGGTGTTTCAGTGTGTGGGGAACGGGTTTCAGTGTGTGGGGAAGTGTTTCAGTGTGCGCGGAAGTGGTTTGAGTGTGTGGGGAAGTGTCTCAGTGTGTGGGGAAGGTGTTTCAGTGTGTGGGGAAGGGGTTTCAGTGTGTGGGGATGTGTATCACTGAATTTGGAAGGGGTTTCACTGTTTGGGGAAGGGGTTTCAGTGTGTGGGGAAGGTGTTTCAGTGTTTTGGGCTGTGCTGCAGTGTGTGCGGAAGGGGTTTCAGTGTGTGGGGAATGGGTTTCAGTGTGTGGGGCAGGTGTTTCAGTGTGTGTGGAAGGGGTTTCAGTGTGTGGGGAATGGGTTTCAGTGTGTGCAGAAGGTGTTTCAGTGTGTGTGGAAGGGGTTTCAGTGTGTGCGGAAATTTTTTCAGTGTGTGGGGAAGGGGATTCAGTGTGTGGGGAAGGTGTTTCATTGTGTGCGGAAGGGGTTTCAGTTGGTGGGGAAGGGGATTCAATGTGTGGGGAAGGTGTTTCATTGTGTGGGGAAGGTGTTTCTTTGTGCATGGAAGGGTATTCAGTGTGAGCGGAAGGGTTTTCTGTGTGTGGGGAGAGGGTTTCAGTGTGTGGGGAAAGGATTAACTGTGTGCATAAGGGGTTTCAGTGTGTGGTGAAGGTGTTTCAGTTTGTGGGGAAGGGGTTTCAGTATGTGGGGAAGGGGCTTCAGTGTGTGGGGAAGGGTTTCAGTGTGTGGTGAAGGGTATCAGTGTGTGGGGAAGGGGTTTCTGTGTGTGGGGAAGTGTTTCAGTGTGTGGGGAAGGATTACAGTGTGTGGGGAAGGGGTTTCAGTGTGTGGGGAAGGGGTTTCAGTGTGTGGGGAAGTGTTTCAGTGTGTGCGGAAGTGGTTTGAGTGTGTGGGGAAGTGTTTCAGTGTGTAGGGAAGGTGTTTCAGTTTGTGGGGAAGGGGTTTCAGTGTGTGGGGAAGTGTTTCACTGAATGTGGAAGGGGTTTCAGTGTTTGTGGAAGGGGTTGCAGTGAGTGGGGAAGGTGTTTCAGTGTGTGGGGATGTGCTGCAGTGTGTGGGGAAGGCGTTTCAGTGTGTGGGGATGTGTTGCAGTGTGTGGGGAAGGGGTTTCAGTGTGTGGGGAAGGAGTTTCTATTTGTGGGGAATGGGTTTCAGTGTGTGGGGAAGGGGTTTCAGAGTGTGGGGAAGGTGTTTCAGCGTGTGCGGAAGGGGTTTCAGTATGTGGGGAACGCGTTTCAGTGTGTGGGAATGTGCTGCAGTGTGTGGGGAAGGCGTTTCAGTGTGTGGGGATGTGATTCAGTGTGTGGGGAAGGGGTTTCAGTGTGTGGGGAGGGTGTTTCAGTGTGTCGGGACGGGGTTTCAGTGAGTGGGGAAGGGGTTTCAGTGTGTGGGGAAGGGTTTCAGTGTGTGCGGAAGGGGTTTCAGTGTGTGGGGAAGGGTTTCAGTGTATGGGGAAGGATTACAGTGTCTGGGGACGGGGTTTCAGTGTGTGGGGAAGGGGTTTCAGTGTGTGGGGAAGTGTTTCAGTGTGCGCGGAAGTGGTTTGAGTGTGTGGGGAAGTGTCTCAGTGTGTGGGGAAGGTGTTTCAGTGTGTGGGGAAGGGGTTTCAGTGTGTGGGGATGTGTATCACTGAATGTGGAAGGGGTTTCACTGTTTGGGGAAGGGGTTTCAGTGTGTGGGGAAGGTGTTTCAGTGTTTTGGGCTGTGCTGCAGTGTGTGCGGAAGGGGTTTCAGTGTGTGGGGAATGGGTTTCAGTGTGTGGGGCAGGTGTTTCAGTGTGTGTGGAAGGGGTTTCAGTGTGTGCAGAAGGTGTTTCAGTGTGTGCAGAAGGTGTTTCAGTGTGTGTGGAAGGGGTTTCAGTGTGTGCGGAAATTTTTTCAGTGTGTGGGGAAGGGGATTCAGTGTGTGGGGAAGGTGTTTCATTGTGTGCGGAAGGGGTTTCAGTTGGTGGGGAAGGGGATTCAATGTGTGGGGAAGGTGTTTCATTGTGTGGGGAAGGTGTTTCTTTGTGCATGGAAGGGTATTCAGTGTGAGCGGAAGGGTTTTCTGTGTGTGGGGAGAGGGTTTCAGTGTGTGGGGAAAGGATTAACTGTGTGCATAAGGGGTTTCAGTGTGTGGTGAAGGTGTTTCAGTTTGTGGGGAAGGGGTTTCAGTGTGTGTCAGGAAGGTGTTTCAGTGTGTGGGGATGGGGTTTCAGTGTGTGGGGAAGGGTTTCAGAGTTTGGGGAAGGGGTTTCAGTGTGTGGGGAAGGGTTTCAGTGAGTGGGGAACGTGTTTCAGTGTGTGCGGAAGGGCTTTCAGCGTGTGGTGAAGGTGTTTTCAGTGTGTGGGGAAGGTGTTTCAGTGAGTGGGGAAGGTGTTTCAGTGTGTGGGGAAGGGGTTTCTGTGTTTGGGGAAGCTGTTTCAGTGTGTGGGGAAGCTGTTTCAGTGTGTGGGGAAGCTGGTTCAGTGTGTGGGGAAGGGGTTTCAGTGTTTGAGTAAGGTGTTTCAGTGTGTGGGGAGGGGTTCCGGTGTCTGGGGAAGTGGTTTCAGTGTGTGGGAAAGGTTTTTCTGTGTGTGGGGATGGCATTTCAGTGTGTGGGGAAGGTGTTTCAGTGTGTGGGCAAGGTGTTTCAGTGGGTGGGGTATGGGTTTCACAGTGTGCGGAAGGGTTTCAGTGTGAGGGGAAGGGATTTCAGTATGTGGGGAAGGTGTTTCTGTGTGTGGGGAAGGTGTTTCAGTGTGTGGGGAAGGGGTTTATGTGTGTGGGGAAGGTGTTTCAGTGCGTGGGGATGTGCTTTAGTGTCTGGGGATGTGTTTCAGTGTGTGGGGAAGGGTTTCAGTGTGTGGGGAAGGTGTTTCAGTGTGTGGGGATGGGTTTCATTGTGTGGGGATGGGTTTCAGTGTGTGCGGAAGGGGTTTCAGTGTGTTGGGATGTGTTTCAGGGTGTGGGGAAGGGACTTCATTGTGTGGGGAAGGGGTTTCAGTGTGTGGGGATGGGTTTCAGTGTGTGGGGATGGGTTTCAGTGAGTGGGAAGGGGTTTCAGGGTGTGGGGAAGGGGATTCAGTGTGTGGGGACGTGTTTCAGTGTGCGGGGAAGGTGTTTCAGTGTTTGGGGAAGGGGTTTCAGTGTGTGCGGAAGGGGTTTTAGTGTGTGGGGAATTTGTTTCAGTGTGTGGGGAAGGTTTTCAGTGTGTGGGAATGTGTTTCAGTGTGTTGTGAATGGGTTGCAGTGTTTGGGGGAGGGTTTCAGTTTTGGGGAAGGGGTTTCAGTGTGTGGGGAATGTGTTTCAGTATGTGGGGATGTGTTTCAGTGTGTGCGGATGGGGTTTCAGTGTGTGGGGAAGTTGTTTCAGTGTGTGGGTAAGGGGTTTCAGTGTGTGGGGAAGGGGTTTCAGTGTGTGGGGAAGGTGTTTCCATGTGTGGGGTAGTGTTTCAGTGTGTGGGGAAGGGGTTTCAGTGTGTGTCAGGAAGGTGTTTCAGTGTGTGGGGATGGGGTTTCAGTGTGTGGGGAAGGGTTTCAGAGTTTGGGGAAGGGGTTTCAGTGTGTGGGGAAGGGTTTCAGTGAGTGGGGAACGTGTTTCAGTGTGTGCGGAAGGGCTTTCAGCGTGTGGTGAAGGTGTTTTCAGTGTGTGGGGAAGGTGTTTCAGTGAGTGGGGAAGGTGTTTCAGTGTGTGGGGAAGGGGTTTCTGTGTTTGGGGAAGCTGTTTCAGTGTGTGGGGAAGCTGTTTCATTGTGTGGGGAAGCTGGTTCAGTGTGTGGGGAAGGGGTTTCAGTGTTTGAGTAAGGTGTTTCAGTGTGTGGGGAGGGGTTCCGGTGTCTGGGGAAGTGGTTTCAGTGTGTGGGAAAGGTTTTTCTGTGTGTGGGGATGGCATTTCAGTGTGTGGGGAAGGTGTTTCAGTGTGTGGGCAAGGTGTTTCGGTTTGTGCGGAAGGTGTTTGAGTGTGTGGGGAAGGGGTTTCAGTGTGTGGGGATGGTTTCAACTGGTGGGGATGTGTTTCAGTGTGCTGGGAAGTTGTTTCATTGTGTGGGGAAGTGTTTCAGTGTGTGGGGAAGGTGTTTCAGTGTGTGGGGTAGGGGTTTCACAGTGTGGGGAAGGGTTTCAGTGTGAGCGGAAGGGATTTCAGTGTGTGTGGAACGTGTTTCAGTGTGTGGGGAAGGGCTTTCAGTGTGTGGGGAAGGTGTTTCAGTGCGTGGAGATGTGCTTCAGTGTGTGGGGATGTGTTTCAGTGTGCGGAAGGGGTTTCAGTGTGTGAGGAAGGTGTTTCAGTGTGTGTTGAACGGGTTTCAGTGTGTTGGGAAGGTGCTTCAGTGTGTGCGGAAGGGGTTTCAGTGTGTGCGGAAGGTGTTTCATTGTGTGGGGAAGGGGTTTCAGTGAGTGGGGAAGGAGTTTCATTGTGTGCAGAAGGAGTTTCAGTGTGTGGGGAAGGGGATTCAGTGTGCAGGGAAGGTGTTTCATTGTGTGGGGAAGGTGTTTCATTGTGTGCGGAAGGGGATTCAGTGTGTAGGGAAGGTGTTTCAGTGTGTGGGGAAGGGGTTTCAGTGTGTGGGGAATTGTTTAACTGTGTGTGGATGGGGTTTCAGTGTGTGGGGAAGGTGTTTCAGTGTTTGGGGAAGGGGTTTCAATATGTGGTGAAGGGGTTTCAGTGTGTGGGGAACGGTTTCAGTGTGTGGGGAAGGTTTTCAGTTTGTGGGGAAGAGCTTTCAGTGTGTGTGGAAGGGGTTTCAGTATGTGGGGAAGGGTTTCAGTGTGTGCGGAAGGGGTCTCAGTGTCTGGGGAAGGGGTTTCAGTTTGTGGGGAAGGTTTTCAGTTTGTGGGGAAGAGTTCTCAGTGTGTGGGGCAGTGTTGCAGTGTGTGGGGACGGGGATTCAGTGTGTGCGGAAGGTGTTTCACTGTGTGGGGAAGTTGTTTCAGTGTGTGGGGAAGGTGTTTCAGTGTGTGGGGAAGGGGTTTCAGTGTGTGGGGAAGGGGTTTCAGTGTGTGGGGAATTGTTTAACAGTGTGCGGATTGGGTTTCAGTGTGTGGGGAAGGGTTTCAGTGTGTGGGGAAGGTGTTTCACTGTGTGGGGAAGGGGTTTCAGAGTGTGGGGAAGTGTTTCAGTGTTGGGGGAAGGGCTTTCAGTGTGGGGGGAAGGGGTTTCAGTGTGTGGGGATGTTTTTCAGTGTGTGGGGAAGCGGTTTCAGTGTGTGGGTAAGGGGTTTCAGAGTGTGGGGCAGGGATTCACTGTGTGCGGAAGGGGTTTCAGTGAGTGGTGAAGAGGTTTCAGTGTGTGGGGAATGTGTTTCAGTTTGTGGGGAAGGTGTTTCAGTGTGTGAGGAAGGGGTTTCAGTTTGTGCGGAAGGGGTTTCAGAGGGTGGGGAAGGGGTTTCAGTGTGTTGGGAAGGTGTTTCAGTGTGTGGGGATTGGGTTTCAGTGTGTGGGGAAGGTGTTTCAGTGTGTGCGGAAGGGGTTTCTGTGTGTGGGGAAGGGGTTTCTGTTTGTGGGGATGTGTTTCAGTGTGTGGGGAAGTGTTTCACGGTATGCGGAAGGGGTTTCAGTTTGTGCGGAAGGTTTTTCAGCGTGTGGGGATGTGTTTCAGTGGGTGCGGAAGGTGTTTCAGTGTGTGCGGAAGGGGTTTCAGTGTTTGGGGAAGGTGTTTCATTGTGTGCGGAAGTGTGTGGGGAAGGGGATTCAGTGTGTGGGGAAGGTGTTTCATTGTGTGGGGAAGGTGTTTCATTGTGTGCGAAAGTGGATTCAATGTGTAGGGAAGGGATTTCAGTTTGTGGGGAAGGGGTTTCAGTGTGTGGGGAATTGTTTAATGGTGTGCGGATTGGGTTTCAGTGTGTGGGGAAGGGTTTCAGTGTGTGGGGAAGGTTTTCAGTTCGTGGGGAAGGGGTTTCAGTGTGTGTGGAAGGGGTTTCAGTATGTGGGTTAGGGTTTCAGTGTGTGCGGAAGGGGTTTCAGTGTGTGGGGTAGTGTTTCAGTGTGTGGGGAAGGGTTACAGTGTGTGGGGATGGGGTTTCAGTGTGTGGGGAAGGGGTTTCAGTGTGTGGGGAAGTTTTCTCAGTGTGTGGGGAAGATGTTTCAGTGTGTGGGGAATGGGTTTCAGTGTGTGGGGAAGGTGTTTCAGAGTGTGGGGAAGGTATTGCAATGTGAGGGGAAGGTGTTTGAGAATGTGGGGAAGGTGTTTCAGTGTGTGGGGAAGGTGTTTCAGTGAGTGCGGAAGGAGTTTCAGTGTGTGGGGAAGGTGTTTCAGTTTGTGGGGAAGGTGTTTCAGTGTGTGGGGAAGCTGTTTCAGTGTGTGGGGAAGGGGTTTCCGTGTTTGGGGAATGTGTTTCAGTATGTGGGGTAGGGTGCCAGTGTGTGGGGAAGGTGTTTCAGTGTGTGGGATAGGTGTTCAGTGTGTGGGGATGGTATTTCAGTGTGTGGGGAAGGTGTTTCAGTATGTGTGGAAGGTGTTTAAGTTTCTGGGGATGGGGTTTCAGTATGTGGGGAAGGTGTTTCAGTGTGTGGGGATGTATTTCAGTGTGTGGGGATGTGTTTCAGTGTGTGGGGAAGGAGTCTCACTGCGTGGGGATGTGTTTCAGTTTGTGGGGATGGGTTTCATTGTGTGCGGAAGGGGTTTCGGTGTGTGGGGAAGGTGTTTCAGTGTGTTATGAAGGGGTTTCAGTGTGAGGTGAAGGTGTTTCAGTGGGTGGGGTATGGGTTTCACAGTGTGCGGAAGGGTTTCAGTGTGTGGGGAAGGGATTTCAGTGTGGGGGGAAGGTGTTTCAGTGTGTGGGCAAGGTGTTTCAGTGTGTGGGGAAGGGATTTCAGTGTGTGGGGTAGGTGTTTCAGGGCGTGGGGATGTGCTTTAGTGTCTGGGGATGTGTTTCAGTGTGTGGGGAAGGGTTTCAGTGTGTGGGGAAGGTGTTTCAGTGTGTGGGGATGGGTTTCAGTGTGTGGGGATGGGTTTCAGTGTGTGGGGAAGGGGTCTCAGTGTGTGGGGATGTGTTTCAGTTTGTGGGGATGGGTTTCATTGTGTGCGGAAGGGGTTTCGGTGTGTGGGGAAGGTGTTTCAGTGTGTTGTGAAGGGGTTTCAGTGTGTGGGGAAGGTGTTTCAGTGGGTGGGGTATGGGTTTCACAGTGTGCGGAAGGGTTTCAGTGTGAGGGGAAGGGATTTCAGTGTGTGGGGAAGGTGTTTCTGTGTGTGGGGAAGGTGTTTCAGTGTGTGGGGAAGGGGTTTCTGTGTGTGGGGAAGGTGTTTCAGTGCGTGGGGATGTGCTTTAGTGTCTGGGGATGTGTTTCAGTGTGTGGGGAAGGGTTTCAGTGTGTGGGGAAGGTGTTTCAGTGTGTGGGGATGGGTTTCATTGTGTGGGGATGGGTTTCAGTGTGTGTGGAAGGGGTTTCAGTGTGTTGGGATGTGTTTCAGGGTGTGGGGAAGGGACTTCATTGTGTGGGGAAGGGGTTTCAGTGTGTGGGGATGGGTTTCAGTGTGTGGGGATGGGTTTCAGTGAGTGGGAAGGGGTTTCAGGGTGTGGGGAAGGGGTTTCAGTGTGTGGGGACGTGTTTCAGTGTGCGGGGAAGGTGTTTCAGTGTTTGGGGAAGGGGTTTCAGTGTGTGCGGAAGGGGTTTTAGTGTGTGGGGAATTTGTTTCAGTGTGTGGGGAAGGTTTTCAGTGTGTGGGAATGTGTTTCAGTGTGTTGTGAATGGGTTGCAGTGTTTGGGGGAGGGTTTCAGTTTTGGGGAAGGGGTTTCAGTGTGTGGGGAATGTGTTTCAGTATGTGGGGATGTGTTTCAGTGTGTGCGGATGGGGTTTCAGTGTGTGGGGAAGTTGTTTCAGTGTGTGGGTAAGGGGTTTCAGTGTGTGGGGAAGGGGTTTCAGTGTGTGGGGAAGGTGTTTCCATGTGTGGGGTAGTGTTTCAGTGTGTGGGGAAGGGGTTTCAGTGTGTGTCAGGAAGGTGTTTCAGTGTGTGGGGATGGGGTTTCAGTGTGTGGGGAAGGGTTTCAGAGTTTGGGGAAGGGGTTTCAGTGTGTGGGGAAGGGTTTCAGTGAGTGGGGAACGTGTTTCAGTGTGTGCGGAAGGGCTTTCAGCGTGTGGTGAAGGTGTTTTCAGTGTGTGGGGAAGGTGTTTCAGTGAGTGGGGAAGGTGTTTCAGTGTGTGGGGAATGGGTTTCTGTGTTTGGGGAAGCTGTTTCAGTGTGTGGGGTTGCTGTTTCAGTGTGTGGGGAAGCTGGTTCAGTGTGTGGGGAAGGGGTTTCAGTGTTTGAGTAAGGTGTTTCAGTGTGTGGGGAGGGGTTCCGGTGTCTGGGGAAGTGGTTTCAGTGTGTGGGAAAGGTTTTTCTGTGTGTGGGGATGGCATTTCAGTGTGTGGGGAAGGTGTTTCAGTGTGTGGGCAAGGTGTTTCAGTGGGTGGGGTATGGGTTTCACAGTGTGCGGAAGGGTTTCAGTGTGAGGGGAAGGGATTTCAGTATGTGGGGAAGGTGTTTCTGTGTGTGGGGAAGGTGTTTCAGTGTGTGGGGAAGGGGTTTATGTGTGTGGGGAAGGTGTTTCAGTGCGTGGGGATGTGCTTTAGTGTCTGGGGATGTGTTTCAGTGTGTGGGGAAGGGTTTCAGTGTGTGGGGAAGGTGTTTCAGTGTGTGGGGATGGGTTTCATTGTGTGGGGATGGGTTTCAGTGTGTGCGGAAGGGGTTTCAGTGTGTTGGGATGTGTTTCAGGGTGTGGGGAAGGGACTTCATTGTGTGGGGAAGGGGTTTCAGTGTGTGGGGATGGGTTTCAGTGTGTGGGGATGGGTTTCAGTGAGTGGGAAGGGGTTTCAGGGTGTGGGGAAGGGGTTTCAGTGTGTGGGGACGTGTTTCAGTGTGCGGGGAAGGTGTTTCAGTGTTTGGGGAAGGGGTTTCAGTGTGTGCGGAAGGGGTTTTAGTGTGTGGGGAATTTGTTTCAGTGTGTTGTGAATGGGTTGCAGTGTTTGGGGGAGGGTTTCAGTTTTGGGGAAGGGGTTTCAGTGTGTGGGGAATGTGTTTCAGTATGTGGGGATGTGTTTCAGTGTGTGCGGATGGGGTTTCAGTGTGTGGGGAAGTTGTTTCAGTGTGTGGGTAAGGGGTTTCAGTGTGTGGGGAAGGGGTTTCAGTGTGTGGGGAAGGTGTTTCCATGTGTGGGGTAGTGTTTCAGTGTGTGGGGAAGGGGTTTCAGTGTGTGTCAGGAAGGTGTTTCAGTGTGTGGGGATGGGGTTTCAGTGTGTGGGGAAGGGTTTCAGAGTTTGGGGAAGGGGTTTCAGTGTGTGGGGAAGGGTTTCAGTGAGTGGGGAACGTGTTTCAGTGTGTGCGGAAGGGCTTTCAGCGTGTGGTGAAGGTGTTTTCAGTGTGTGGGGAAGGTGTTTCAGTGAGTGGGGAAGGTGTTTCAGTGTGTGGGGAAGGGGTTTCTGTGTTTGGGGAAGCTGTTTCAGTGTGTGGGGAAGCTGTTTCATTGTGTGGGGAAGCTGGTTCAGTGTGTGGGGAAGGGGTTTCAGTGTTTGAGTAAGGTGTTTCAGTGTGTGGGGAGGGGTTCCGGTGTCTGGGGAAGTGGTTTCAGTGTGTGGGAAAGGTTTTTCTGTGTGTGGGGATGGCATTTCAGTGTGTGGGGAAGGTGTTTCAGTGTGTGGGCAAGGTGTTTCAGTTTGTGCGGAAGGTGTTTGAGTGTGTGGGGAAGGGGTTTCAGTGTGTGGGGATGGTTTCAACTGGTGGGGATGTGTTTCAGTGTGCTGGGAAGTTGTTTCATTGTGTGGGGAAGTGTTTCAGTGCGTGGGGAAGGTGTTTCAGTGTGTGGGGTAGGGGTTTCACAGTGTGGGGAAGGGTTTCAGTGTGAGCGGAAGGGATTTCAGTGTGTGTGGAACGTGTTTCAGTGTGTGGGGAAGGGCTTTCAGTGTGTGGGGAAGGTGTTTCAGTGCGTGGAGATGTGCTTCAGTGTGTGGGGATGTGTTTCAGTGTGCGGAAGGGGTTTCAGTGTGTGAGGAAGGTGTTTCAGTGTGTGTTGAACGGGTTTCAGTGTGTTGGGAAGGTGCTTCAGTGTGTGCGGAAGGGGTTTCAGTGTGTGCGGAAGGTGTTTCATTGTGTGGGGAAGGGGTTTCAGTGAGTGGGGAAGGAGTTTCATTGTGTGCAGAAGGAGTTTCAGTGTGTTGGGAAGGGGATTCAGTGTGCAGGGAAGGTGTTTCATTGTGTGGGGAAGGTGTTTCATTGTGTGCGGAAGGGGATTCAGTGTGCAGGGAAGGTGTTTCAGTGTGTGGGGAAGGGGTTTCAGTGTGTGGGGAATTGTTTAACTGTGTGTGGATGGGGTTTCAGTGTGTGGGGAAGGTGTTTCAGTGTTTGGGGAAGGGGTTTCAATATGTGGTGAAGGGGTTTCAGTGTGTGGGGAACGGTTTCAGTGTGTGGGGAAGGTTTTCAGTTTGTGGGGAAGAGCTTTCAGTGTGTGTGGAAGGGGTTTCAGTATGTGGGGAAGGGTTTCAGTGTGTGCGGAAGGGGTCTCAGTGTCTGGGGAAGGGGTTTCAGTTTGTGGGGAAGGTTTTCAGTTTGTGGGGAAGAGTTCTCAGTGTGTGGGGCAGTGTGGGGACGGGGATTCAGTGTGTGCGGAAGGTGTTTCACTGTGTGGGGAAGTTGTTTCAGTGTGTGGGGAAGGTGTTTCAGTGTGTGGGGAAGGGGTTTCAGTGTGTGGGGAAGGGGTTTCAGTGTGTGGGGAATTGTTTAACGGTGTGCGGATTGGGTTTCAGTGTGTGGGGAAGGGTTTCAGTGTGTGGGGAAGGTGTTTCACTGTGTGGGGAAGGGGTTTCAGAGTGTGGGGAAGTGTTTCAGTGTTGGGGGAAGGGCTTTCAGTGTGGGGGGAAGGGGTTTCAGTGTGTGGGGATGTTTTTCAGTGTGTGGGGAAGCGGTTTCAGTGTGTGGGTAAGGGGTTTCAGAGTGTGGGGCAGGGATTCACAGTGTGCGGAAGGGGTTTCAGTGAGTGGTGAAGAGGTTTCAGTGTGTGGGGAATGTGTTTCAGTTTGTGGGGAAGGTGTTTCAGTGTGTGAGGAAGGGGTTTCAGTTTGTGCGGAAGGGGTTTCAGAGGGTGGGGAAGGGGTTTCAGTGTGTTGGGAAGGTGTTTCAGTGTGTGGGGATTGGGTTTCAGTGTGTGGGGAAGGTGTTTCAGTGTGTGCAGAAGGGGTTTCTGTGTGTGGGGAAGGGGTTTCTGTTTGTGGGGATGTGTTTCAGTGTGTGGGGAAGTGTTTCACGGTATGCGGAAGGGGTTTCAGTGTGTGCGGAAGGGGTTTTAGTGTGTGGGGAATTTGTTTCAGTGTGTTGTGAATGGGTTGCAGTGTTTGGGGGAGGGTTTCAGTTTTGGGGAAGGGTTTTCAGTGTGTGGGGAATGTGTTTCAGTATGTGGGGATGTGTTTCAGTGTGTGCGGATGGGGTTTCAGTGTGTGGGGAAGTTGTTTCAGTGTGTGGGTAAGGGGTTTCAGTGTGTGGGGAAGGGGTTTCAGTGTGTGGGGAAGGTGTTTCCATGTGTGGGGTAGTGTTTCAGTGTGTGGGGAAGGGGTTTCAGTGTGTGTCAGGAAGGTGTTTCAGTGTGTGGGGATGGGGTTTCAGTGTGTGGGGAAGGGTTTCAGAGTTTGGGGAAGGGGTTTCAGTGTGTGGGGAAGGGTTTCAGTGAGTGGGGAACGTGTTTCAGTGTGTGCGGAAGGGCTTTCAGCGTGTGGTGAAGGTGTTTTCAGTGTGTGGGGAAGGTGTTTCAGTGAGTGGGGAAGGTGTTTCAGTGTGTGGGGAAGGGGTTTCTGTGTTTGGGGAAGCTGTTTCAGTGTGTGGGGAAGCTGTTTCATTGTGTGGGGAAGCTGGTTCAGTGTGTGGGGAAGGGGTTTCAGTGTTTGAGTAAGGTGTTTCAGTGTGTGGGGAGGGGTTCCGGTGTCTGGGGAAGTGGTTTCAGTGTGTGGGAAAGGTTTTTCTGTGTGTGGGGATGGCATTTCAGTGTGTGGGGAAGGTGTTTCAGTGTGTGGGCAAGGTGTTTCAGTTTGTGCGGAAGGTGTTTGAGTGTGTGGGGAAGGGGTTTCAGTGTGTGGGGATGGTTTCAACTGGTGGGGATGTGTTTCAGTGTGCTGGGAAGTTGTTTCATTGTGTGGGGAAGTGTTTCAGTGTGTGGGGAAGGTGTTTCAGTGTGTGGGGTAGGGGTTTCACAGTGTGGGGAAGGGTTTCAGTGTGAGCGGAAGGGATTTCAGTGTGTGTGGAACGTGTTTCAGTGTGTGGGGAAGGTGTTTCAGTGCGTGGAGATGTGCTTCAGTGTGTGGGGATGTGTTTCAGTGTGCGGAAGGGGTTTCAGTGTGTGAGGAAGGTGTTTCAGTGTGTGTTGAACGGGTTTCAGTGTGTTGGGAAGGTGCTTCAGTGTGTGCGGAAGGGGTTTCAGTGTGTGCGGAAGGTGTTTCATTGTGTGGGGAAGGGGTTTCAGTGAGTGGGGAAGGAGTTTCATTGTGTGCAGAAGGAGTTTCAGTGTGTGGGGAAGGGGATTCAGTGTGCAGGGAAGGTGTTTCATTGTGTGGGGAAGGTGTTTCATTGTGTGCGGAAGGGGATTCAGTGTGTAGGGAAGGTGTTTCAGTGTGTGGGGAAGGGGTTTCAGTGTGTGGGGAATTGTTTAACTGTGTGTGGATGGGGTTTCAGTGTGTGGGGAAGGTGTTTCAGTGTTTGGGGAAGGGGTTTCAATATGTGGTGAAGGGGTTTCAGTGTGTGGGGAACGGTTTCAGTGTGTGGGGAAGGTTTTCAGTTTGTGGGGAAGAGCTTTCAGTGTGTGTGGAAGGGGTTTCAGTATGTGGGGAAGGGTTTCAGTGTGTGCGGAAGGGGTCTCAGTGTCTGGGGAAGGGGTTTCAGTTTGTGGGGAAGGTTTTCAGTTTGTGGGGAAGAGTTCTCAGTGTGTGGGGCAGTGTTGCAGTGTGTGGGGACGGGGATTCAGTGTGTGCGGAAGGTGTTTCACTGTGTGGGGAAGTTGTTTCAGTGTGTGGGGAAGGTGTTTCAGTGTGTGGGGAAGGGGTTTCAGTGTGTGGGGAAGGGGTTTCAGTGTGTGGGGAATTGTTTAACGGTGTGCGGATTGGGTTTCAGTGTGTGGGGAAGGGTTTCAGTGTGTGGGGAAGGTGTTTCACTGTGTGGGGAAGGGGTTTCAGAGTGTGGGGAAGTGTTTCAGTGTGGGGGGAAGGGGTTTCAGTGTGTGGGGATGTTTTTCAGTGTGTGGGGAAGCGGTTTCAGTGTGTGGGTAAGGGGTTTCAGAGTGTGGGGCAGGGATTCACTGTGTGCGGAAGGGGTTTCAGTGAGTGGTGAAGAGGTTTCAGTGTGTGGGGAATGTGTTTCAGTTTGTGGGGAAGGTGTTTCAGTGTGTGAGGAAGGGGTTTCAGTTTGTGCGGAAGGGGTTTCAGAGGGTGGGGAAGGGGTTTCAGTGTGTTGGGAAGGTGTTTCAGTGTGTGGGGATTGGGTTTCAGTGTGTGGGGAAGGTGTTTCAGTGTGTGCGGAAGGGGTTTCTGTGTGTGGGGAAGGGGTTTCTGTTTGTGGGGATGTGTTTCAGTGTGTGGGGAAGTGTTTCACGGTATGCGGAAGGGGTTTCAGTTTGTGCGGAAGGTTTTTCAGCGTGTGGGGATGTGTTTCAGTGGGTGCGGAAGGTGTTTCAGTGTGTGCGGAAGGGGTTTCTGTGTGTGGGGAAGGGGTTTCTGTTTGTGGGGATGTGTTTCAGTGTGTGGGGAAGTGTTTCACGGTATGCGGAAGGGGTTTCAGTTTGTGCGGAAGGTTTTTCAGCGTGTGGGGATGTGTTTCAGTGGGTGCGGAAGGTGTTTCAGTGTGTGCGGAAGGGGTTTCAGTGTTTGGGGAAGGTGTTTCATTGTGTGCGGAAGTGTGTGGGGAAGGGGATTCAGTGTGTGGGGAAGGTGTTTCATTGTGTGGGGAAGGTGTTTCATTGTGTGCGAAAGTGGATTCAATGTGTAGGGAAGGGGTTTCAGTTTGTGGGGAAGGGGTTTCAGTGTGTGGGGAATTGTTTAACGGTGTGCGGATTGGGTTTCAGTGTGTGGGGAAGGGTTTCAGTGTGTGGGGAAGGTTTTCAGTTCGTGGGGAAGGGGTTTCAGTGTGTGTGGAAGGGGTTTCAGTATGTGGGTTAGGGTTTCAGTGTGTGCGGAAGGGGTTTCAGTGTGTGGGGTAGTGTTTCAGTGTGTGGGGAAGGGTTACAGTGTGTGGGGATGGGGTTTCAGTGTGTGGGGAAGGGGTTTCAGTGTGTGGGGAAGTTTTCTCAGTGTGTGGGGAAGATGTTTCAGTGTGTGGGGAATGGGTTTCAGTGTGTGGGGAAGGTGTTTCAGAGTGTGGGGAAGGTATTGCAATGTGAGGGGAAGGTGTTTGAGAGTGTGGGGAAGGTGTTTCAGTGTGTGGGGAAGGGGTTTCAGTGCGTGGGGAAGTTGTTCCAGTGTGTGGGGATGTGTTTCAGTGTGTGGGAAAGGGTTTCAGTGTGTGGGGAAAGTGTTTCAGTGTATGGGGATGGGTTTCAGTTTGTGGGGATGTGTTTCAGTGTGTGCGGATGGGGTTTCAGTGTGTGGGGAAGTTGTTTCAGTGTGTGGGTAAGGGGTTTCAGTGTGTGGGGAAGGGGTTTCAGTGTGTGGGGAAGGTGTTTCCATGTGTGGGGTAGGTGTTTCAGTGTGTGGGCAAGGTGTTTCAGTGGGTGGGGTATGGGTTTCACAGTGTGCGGAAGGGTTTCAGTGTGAGGGGAAGGGATTTCAGTGTGTGGGGAAGGTGTTTCTGTGTGTGGGGAAGGTGTTTCAGTGTGTGGGGAAGGGGTTTATGTGTGTGGGGAAGGTGTTTCATTGCGTGGGGATGTGCTTTAGTGTCTGGGGATGTGTTTCAGTGTGTGGGGAAGGGTTTCAGTGTGTGGGGAAGGTGTTTCAGTGTGTGGGGATGGGTTTCATTGTGTGGGGATGGGTTTCAGTGTGTGCGGAAGGGGTTTCAGTGTGTTGGGATGTGTTTCAGGGTGTGGGGAAGGGACTTCATTGTGTGGGGAAGGGGTTTCAGTGTGTGGGGATGGGTTTCAGTGTGTGGGGATGGGTTTCAGTGAGTGGGAAGGGGTTTCAGGGTGTGGGGAAGGGGTTACAGTGTGTGGGGACGTGTTTCAGTGTGCGGGGAAGGTGTTTCAATGTTTGGGGAAGGGGTTTCAGTGTGTGCGGAAGGGGTTTTAGTGTGTGGGGAATTTGTTTCAGTGTGTTGTGAATGGGTTGCAGTGTTTGGGGGAGGGTTTCAGTTTTGGGGAAAGGGTTTCAGTGTGTGGGGAATGTGTTTCAGTATGTGGGGATGTGTTTCAGTGTGTGCGGATGGGGTTTCAGTGTGTGGGGAAGTTGTTTCAGTGTGTGGGTAAGGGGTTTCAGTGTGTGGGGAAGGGGTTTCAGTGTGTGGGGAAGGTGTTTCCATGTGTGGGGTAGTGTTTCAGTGTGTGGGGAAGGGGTTTCAGTGTGTGTCAGGAAGGTGTTTCAGTGTGTGGGGATGGGGTTTCAGTGTGTGGGGAAGGGTTTCAGAGTTTGGGGAAGGGGTTTCAGTGTGTGGGGAAGGGTTTCAGTGAGTGGGGAACGTGTTTCAGTGTGTGCGGAAGGGCTTTCAGCGTGTGGTGAAGGTGTTTTCAGTGTGTGGGGAAGGTGTTTCAGTGAGTGGGGAAGGTGTTTCAGTGTGTGGGGAAGGGGTTTCTGTGTTTGGGGAAGCTGTTTCAGTGTGTGGGGAAGCTGTTTCATTGTGTGGGGAAGCTGGTTCAGTGTGTGGGGAAGGGGTTTCAGTGTTTGAGTAAGGTGTTTCAGTGTGTGGGGAGGGGTTCCGGTGTCTGGGGAAGTGGTTTCAGTGTGTGGGAAAGGTTTTTCTGTGTGTGGGGATGGCATTTCAGTGTGTGGGGAAGGTGTTTCAGTGTGTGGGCAAGGTGTTTCGGTTTGTGCGGAAGGTGTTTGAGTGTGTGGGGAAGGGGTTTCAGTGTGTGGGGATGGTTTCAACTGGTGGGGATGTGTTTCAGTGTGCTGGGAAGTTGTTTCATTGTGTGGGGAAGTGTTTCAGTGTGTGGGGAAGGTGTTTCAGTGTGTGGGGTAGGGGTTTCACAGTGTGGGGAAGGGTTTCAGTGTGAGCGGAAGGGATTTCAGTGTGTGTGGAACGTGTTTCAGTGTGTGGGGAAGGGCTTTCAGTGTGTGGGGAAGGTGTTTCAGTGCGTGGAGATGTGCTTCAGTGTGTGGGGATGTGTTTCAGTGTGCGGAAGGGGTTTCAGTGTGTGAGGAAGGTGTTTCAGTGTGTGTTGAACGGGTTTCAGTGTGTTGGGAAGGTGCTTCAGTGTGTGCGGAAGGGGTTTCAGTGTGTGCGGAAGGTGTTTCATTGTGTGGGGAAGGGGTTTCAGTGAGTGGGGAAGGAGTTTCATTGTGTGCAGAAGGAGTTTCAGTGTGTGGGGAAGGGGATTCAGTGTGCAGGGAAGGTGTTTCATTGTGTGGGGAAGGTGTTTCATTGTGTGCGGAAGGGGATTCAGTGTGTAGGGAAGGTGTTTCAGTGTGTGGGGAAGGGGTTTCAGTGTGTGGGGAATTGTTTAACTGTGTGTGGATGGGGTTTCAGTGTGTGGGGAAGGTGTTTCAGTGTTTGGGGAAGGGGTTTCAATATGTGGTGAAGGGGTTTCAGTGTGTGGGGAACGGTTTCAGTGTGTGGGGAAGGTTTTCAGTTTGTGGGGAAGAGCTTTCAGTGTGTGTGGAAGGGGTTTCAGTATGTGGGGAAGGGTTTCAGTGTGTGCGGAAGGGGTCTCAGTGTCTGGGGAAGGGGTTTCAGTTTGTGGGGAAGGTTTTCAGTTTGTGGGGAAGAGTTCTCAGTGTGTGGGGCAGTGTTGCAGTGTGTGGGGACGGGGATTCAGTGTGTGCGGAAGGTGTTTCACTGTGTGGGGAAGTTGTTTCAGTGTGTGGGGAAGGTGTTTCAGTGTGTGGGGAAGGGGTTTCAGTGTGTGGGGAAGGGGTTTCAGTGTGTGGGGAATTGTTTAACGGTGTGCGGATTGGGTTTCAGTGTGTGGGGAAGGGTTTCAGTGTGTGGGGAAGGTGTTTCACTGTGTGGGGAAGGGGTTTCAGAGTGTGGGGAAGTGTTTCAGTGTTGGGGGAAGGGCTTTCAGTGTGGGGGGAAGGGGTTTCAGTGTGTGGGGATGTTTTTCAGTGTGTGGGGAAGCGGTTTCAGTGTGTGGGTAAGGGGTTTCAGAGTGTGGGGCAGGGATTCACTGTGTGCGGAAGGGGTTTCAGTGAGTGGTGAAGAGGTTTCAGTGTGTGGGGAATGTGTTTCAGTTTGTGGGGAAGGTGTTTCAGTGTGTGAGGAAGGGGTTTCAGTTTGTGCGGAAGGGGTTTCAGAGGGTGGGGAAGGGGTTTCAGTGTGTTGGGAAGGTGTTTCAGTGTGTGGGGATTGGGTTTCAGTGTGTGGGGAAGGTGTTTCAGTGTGTGCGGAAGGGGTTTCTGTGTGTGGGGAAGGGGTTTCTGTTTGTGGGGATGTGTTTCAGTGTGTGGGGAAGTGTTTCACGGTATGCGGAAGGGGTTTCAGTTTGTGCGGAAGGTTTTTCAGCGTGTGGGGATGTGTTTCAGTGGGTGCGGAAGGTGTTTCAGTGTGTGCGGAAGGGGTTTCAGTGTTTGGGGAAGGTGTTTCATTGTGTGCGGAAGTGTGTGGGGAAGGGGATTCAGTGTGTGGGGAAGGTGTTTCATTGTGTGGGGAAGGTGTTTCATTGTGTGCGAAAGTGGATTCAATGTGTAGGGAAGGGGTTTCAGTTTGTGGGGAAGGGGTTTCAGTGTGTGGGGAATTGTTTAACGGTGTGCGGATTGGGTTTCAGTGTGTGGGGAAGGGTTTCAGTGTGTGGGGAAGGTTTTCAGTTCGTGGGGAAGGGGTTTCAGTGTGTGTGGAAGGGGTTTCAGTATGTGGGTTAGGGTTTCAGTGTGTGCGGAAGGGGTTTCAGTGTGTGGGGTAGTGTTTCAGTGTGTGGGGAAGGGTTACAGTGTGTGGGGATGGGGTTTCAGTGTGTGGGGAAGGGGTTTCAGTGTGTGGGGAAGTTTTCTCAGTGTGTGGGGAAGATGTTTCAGTGTGTGGGGAATGGGTTTCAGTGTGTGGGGAAGGTGTTTCAGAGTGTGGGGAAGGTATTGCAATGTGAGGGGAAGGTGTTTGAGAGTGTGGGGAAGGTGTTTCAGTGTGTGGGGTAGGGGTTTCAGTGCGTGGGGAAGTTGTTTCAGTGTGTGGGGATGTGTTTCAGTGTGTTGTGAATGGGTTGCAGTGTTTGGGGAAAGTGTTTCAGTGTATGGGGATGGGTTTCAGTTTGTGGGGATGTGTTTCAGTGTGTGCGGATGGGGTTTCAGTGTGTGGGGAAGTTGTTTCAGTGTGTGGGTAAGGGGTTTCAGTGTGTGGGGAAGGGGTTTCAGTGTGTGGGGAAGGTGTTTCCATGTGTGGGGTAGTGTTTCAGTGTGTGGGGAAGGGGTTTCAGTGTGTGTCAGGAAGGTGTTTCAGTGTGTGGGGATGGGGTTTCAGTGTGTGGGGAAGGGTTTCAGAGTTTGGGGAAGGGGTTTCAGTGTGTGGGGAAGGGTTTCAGTGAGTGGGGAACGTGTTTCAGTGTGTGCGGAAGGGCTTTCAGCGTGTGCTGAAGGTGTTTTCAGTGTGTGGGGAAGGTGTTTCAGTGAGTGGGGAAGGTGTTTCAGTGTGTGGGGAAGGGGTTTCTGTGTTTGGGGAAGCTGTTTCAGTGTGTGGGGAAGCTGTTTCAGTGTGTGGGGAAGCTGGTTCAGTGTGTGGGGAAGGGGTTTCAGTGTTTGAGTAAGGTGTTTCAGTGTATGGGGAGGGGTTCCGGTGTCTGGGGAAGTGGTTTCAGTGTGTGGGAAAGGTTTTTCTGTGTGTGGGGATGGCATTTCAGTGTGTGGGAAAGGTGTTTCAGTGTGTGAGCAAGGTGTTTCAGTTTGTGCGGAAGGTGTTTGAGTGTGTGGGGAAGGGGTTTCAGTGTGTGGGGATGGTTTCAACTGGTGGGGATGTGTTTCAGTGTGCTGGGAAGTTGTTTCATTGTGTGGGGAAGTGTTTCAGTGTGTGGGGAAGGTGTTTCAGTGTGTGGGGTAGGGGTTTCACAGTGTGGGGAAGGGTTTCAGTGTGAGCGGAAGGGATTTCAGTGTGTGTGGAACGTGTTTCAGTGTGTGGGGAAGGGCTTTCAGTGTGAGGGGAAGGTGTTTCAGTGCGTGGAGATGTGCTTCAGTGTGTGGGGATGTGTTTCAGTGTGCGGAAGGGGTTTCAGTGTGTGAGGAAGGTGTTTCAGTGTGTGTTGAACGGGTTTCAGTGTGTTGGGAAGGTGCTTCAGTATGTGCGGAAGGGGTTTCAGTGTGTGCGGAAGGTGTTTCATTGTGTGGGGAAGGGGTTTCAATGAGTGGGGAAGGAGTTTCATTGTGTGCAGAAGGAGTTTCAGTGTGTGGGGAAGGGGATTCAGTGTGCAGGGAAGGTGTTTCATTGTGTGGGGAAGGTGTTTCATTGTGTGCGGAAGGGGATTCAGTGTGTAGGGAAGGTGTTTCAGTGTGTGGGGAAGGGGTTTCAGTGTGTGGGGAATTGTTTAACTGTGTGTGGATGGGGTTTCAGTGTGTGGGGAAGGTGTTTCAGTGTTTGGGGAAGGGGTTTCAATATGTGGTAAAGGGGTTTCAGTGTGTGGGGAACGGTTTCAGTGTGTGGGGAAGGTTTTCAGTTTGTGGGGAAGAGCTTTCAGTGTGTGTGGAAGGGGTTTCAGTATGTGGGGAAGGGTTTCAGTGTGTGCGGAAGGGGTCTCAGTGTCTGGGGAAGGGGTTTCAGTTTGTGGGGAAGGTTTTCAGTTTGTGGGGAAGAGTTCTCAGTGTGTGGGGCAGTGTTGCAGTGTGTGGGGACGGGGATTCAGTGTGTGCGGAAGGTGTTTCACTGTGTGGGGAAGTTGTTTCAGTGTGTGGGGAAGGTGTTTCAGTGTGTGGGGAAGGGGTTTCAGTGTGTGGGGAAGGGGTTTCAGTGTGTGGGGAATTGTTTAACGGTGTGCGGATTGGGTTTCAGTGTGTGGGGAAGGGTTTCAGTGTGTGGGGAAGGTGTTTCACTGTGTGGGGAAGGGGTTTCAGAGTGTGGGGAAGTGTTTCAGTGTTGGGGGAAGGGCTTTCAGTGTGGGGGGAAGGGGTTTCAGTGTGTGGGGATGTTTTTCAGTGTGTGGGGAAGCGGTTTCAGTGTGTGGGTAAGGGGTTTCAGAGTGTGGGGCAGGGATTCACTGTGTGCGGAAGGGGTTTCAGTGAGTGGTGAAGAGGTTTCAGTGTGTGGGGAATGTGTTTCAGTTTGTGGGGAAGGTGTTTCAGTGTGTGAGGAAGGGGTTTCAGTTTGTGCGGAAGGGGTTTCAGAGGGTGGGGAAGGGGTTTCAGTGTGTTGGGAAGGTGTTTCAGTGTGTGGGGATTGGGTTTCAGTGTGTGGGGAAGGTGTTTCAGTGTGTGCGGAAGGGGTTTCTGTGTGTGGGGAAGGGGTTTCTGTTTGTGGGGATGTGTTTCAGTGTGTGGGGAAGTGTTTCACGGTATGCGGAAGGGGTTTCAGTTTGTGCGGAAGGTTTTTCAGCGTGTGGGGATGTGTTTCAGTGGGTGCGGAAGGTGTTTCAGTGTGTGCGGAAGGGGTTTCAGTGTTTGGGGAAGGTGTTTCATTGTGTGCGGAAGTGTGTGGGGAAGGGGATTCAGTGTGTGGGGAAGGTGTTTCATTGTGTGGGGAAGGTGTTTCATTGTGTGCGAAAGTGGATTCAATGTGTAGGGAAGGGGTTTCAGTTTGTGGGGAAGGGGTTTCAGTGTGTGGGGAATTGTTTAACGGTGTGCGGATTGGGTTTCAGTGTGTGGGGAAGGGTTTCAGTGTGTGGGGAAGGTTTTCAGTTCGTGGGGAAGGGGTTTCAGTGTGTGTGGAAGGGGTTTCAGTATGTGGGTTAGGGTTTCAGTGTGTGCAGAAGGGGTTTCAGTGTGTGGGGTAGTGTTTCAGTGTGTGGGGAAGGGTTACAGTGTGTGGGGATGGGGTTTCAGTGTGTGGGGAAGGGGTTTCAGTGTGTGGGGAAGTTTTCTCAGTGTGTGGGGAAGATGTTTCAGTGTGTGGGGAATGGGTTTCAGTGTGTGGGGAAGGTGTTTCAGAGTGTGGGGAAGGTATTGCAATGTGAGGGGAAGGTGTTTGAGAGTGTGGGGAAGGTGTTTCAGTGTGTGGGGAAGGGGTTTCAGTGCGTGGGGAAGTTGTTTCAGTGTGTGGGGATGTGTTTCAGTGTGTGGGAAAGGGTTTCAGTGTATGGGGATGGGTTTCAGTTTGTGGGGATGTGTTTCAGTGTGTGGGGAACGGTTTCAGTGTGTGGGGAAGGTGTTTCAGTGTGTGGGGATGGGTTTCAGTGTGTGGGGATTGTTTTCAGTGTGTGCGGAAGGGGTTTCAGTGTGTGGGGAAGGTGTTTCTGTGTGTGGGGATGTGTTTCAGGGTTTGGGGAAGGGGTTTCAGTGTGTGGGGAAGGGGTTTCAGTGTGTGGGGATGGGTTTCAGTGTGTGGGGATGGGTTACAGTGAATGGGAAGGGGTTTCAGTGTATGGGGAAGGAGTTTCAGTGTGTGGGGAAATGGTTTCAGTGTGTGCAGAAGGTGTTTTAGTGTGTGGCTTAGGTGTTTCAGAGTGTTGGGATGGGTTTCAGTGTGTGGGGAAGGTGTTTCAGTGTGTGGGGAAGGTGTTTCAGAGTGTGGGGAAGTGTTTCAGTGATGGGGGAAGAGCTTTCAGTGTGTGGGGAAGGTGTTTCATTGTGTGCGGAAGGGGATTCAATGTGTAGGGAAGGGGTTTCAGTTTGTGGGGAAGGGGTTTCAGTGTGTGGGGAATTGTTTAACGGTGTGCGGATTGGGTTTCAGTGTGTGGGGAAGGGTTTCAGTGTGTGGGGAAGGTTTTCAGTTTGTGGGGAAGGGGTTTCAGTGTGTGTGGAAGGGGTTTCAGTATGTGGGGAAGGGTTTCAGTGTGTGCGGAAGGGGTTTCAGTGTGTGGGGTAGTGTTTCAGTGTGTGGGGAAGGGTTACAGTGTGTGGGGATGGGGTTTCGGTGTGTGGGGAAGGGGTTTCAGTGTGTGGGGAAGTTTTTTCAGAATGTGGGTAAGATGTTTCAGTGTTTGGGGAATGGGTTTCAGTGTGTGGGGAAGGTGTTTCAGTGTGTCGGGAAGGTATTGCAATGCGTGGGGAAGGTGTTTCAGAGTGTGGGGAAGGTGTTTCAGTGTGTGGGGAAGGGGTTTCAGTGCGTGGGGAATGTGTTTCAGTGTGTGGGGATGTGTTTCAGTGTGTGGTGAAGGGTTTCAGTGGGTGGGGAAAGTGTTTCAGTGTATGGGGATGGGTTTCAGTTTGTGGGGATGTGTTTCAGTGTGTGGGGAACGGTTTCAGTTTGTGGGGAAGGTGTTTCAGTGTGTGGGGATGGGTTTCAGTGTGTGGGGATTGGTTTCAGTGTGTGCGGAAGGGGTTTCAGTGTGTGGGGAATGTGTTTCAGTCTGAGGGGATGTGTTTCAAGGTTTGGGGAAGGGGTTTCAGTGTGTGGGGAAGGGGTTTCAGTGTGTGCGGATGGGTTTCAGTGTGTGGGGATGGGTTACAGTGAATGGGAAGGGGTTTCAGTGTATGGGGAAGGAGTTTAAGTGTGTGGGGAAATGGTTTCAGTGTGTGCAGAAGATGTTTTAGTGTGTGGGGAAGGTGTTTCAGAGTGTTGGGATGGGTTTCAGTGTGTGGGGAAGGTGTTTCACTGTGTGAGGAAGGGGTTTCAGAGTGTGGGGAAGTGTTTCAGTGTTGGGGGAAGGGCTTTCAGTGTGGGGGGAAGGGGTTTCAGTGTGTGGGGATGTTTTTCAGTGTGTGGGGAAGGGGTTTCAGTGTGTTGGGAAGGGGTTTCAGAGTGTGGGGCAGGGATTCACTGTGTGCGGAAGGGGTTTCAGTGAGTGGGGAAGAGGTTTCAGTGTGTGGGGAATGTGTTTCAGTTTGTGGGGAAGGTGTTTCAGTGTTTGAGGAAGGGGTTTCAGTTTGTGGGGAAGGGGTTTCAGAGGGTGGGGAAGGGGTTTCAGTGTGTGGGGAAGGTGTTTCAGTGTGTGGGGATGGGGTTTCAGTGTGTGGGGAAGGTGTTTCAGTGTGTGCGGAAGGGGTTTCAGTGTGTGGGGAAGGGGTTTCTGTTTGTGGGGATGTGTTTCAGTGTGTGGGGAAGTGATCCACGGTATGCGGAAGGGGTTTCAGTTTGTGCGGAAGGTTTTTCAGCGTGTGGGGATGTGTTTCAGTGGGTGGGGAAGGGGTTACAGTGTGTGGGCATGTGTATCATTGTGTGGGGAAGGTGCTTCAGTGTGTGGGGATGTGTTTCCGTGAGTGGGGAAGGGGTTTCACTGTGTGGGGAAGGGTTTCATTGTGTGCGGAAGGGGTTACAGTGTGTGGGGAAGTCGTTTCAGTGTGTGGGGAAGTTGTTTAAGTGTTTGGGGAGGTGTTTCAGTGTGTGGGGAAGGGGTTTCAGTATGAGGGGAAGGGGTTTGAGTGTGTGGGGATGGTTTCAACTGGTGGGGATGTGTTTCAGTGTGCTGGGAAGTTGTTTCATTGTGTGGGGAAGTGTTTCAGTGTGTGGGGAAGGTGTTCCAGTGTTTGGGATGGGTTTCACAGTGTGGGGAAGGGTTTCAGTGTGTGGGGAAGGGGTTTCAGTGTGTGGGGAAGTTGTTTCAGTGTGTGGGGAATGTATTTTAGTGTGTTTGGAAGGGTTTCAGTGTGTGGGGAATGTGTTTCAGTGTGTGGTAAATGGGTTTCAGTGTTTGGGGAAGGCTTTCACTGTATGGGGTAGGGGTTTCAGTGTGCGGGGAAGGTGTTTCAGAGTGTGGGGATGTGTTGCAGTGTGTGGGGTGGGGTTTCCGTGTGTGGGGAAGGTGTTTCAGTGTGTGGGGAAGAGGTTTCAGCGTGTGGGGAATGTGTTTCAGTGTGTGGCGATGTGTTGCAGTGTGTGGGGATGGCGTTTCTGTTTGTGGGGAAGGTGTTTCAGTGTGTGGGGAAGGGGTTTCTGTGTGTGGGGAAGGGTTTCCAGTGTGTGGGGAAGGTGCTACAGTGTGTGGGAAGTGTTTCAGTGTGTGGGGAAGGTGTTTCAGTGTGTGGGGATGGGTTTCAGTGTGTGGGGAAGGTTTTACAGTGTGTGCGGAAGGTGTTTCAGTGTGTGGGGAAGGAGTTTTGTTGCGTGGGGAAGGTGTTTCAGTGTGTGGGGAAGGGGTTTCAGTGTGTGGGGAAGGTGTTTCAGTGTGTGGGGAAGGTGTTTCAATGTGTGGGAAGGGGTTTCGGTGAGTGGGGAATGGTTTCAGTGTGTGGGGAAGGGGTTTCAGTGCGTGGGGAAGGGTTTCAGTGTGTGAGGAAGGTGTTTTAGTGTGTGCAGAAGGGGTTTCAGTGTGTGGAGAAGGTGTTTCAGTGTGTGGGGAAGGTGTTTCAGTGTGTGGGGTAGGTGTTTCAGTGTTTGGGGAAGCGGTTTCAGTGTGTGAGGAAGCTGTTTCATGTGTGGGGAAGGGGTTTCAGTGTTTGGGGAAGGTGTTTCAGTGTGTGGGGTAGGGTTCCAGAGTGTGGGAAAGGGTTTTCAGTTTGTGGGAAAGGTGTTTCAGTGTGTGGGGATGGTATTTCTGTGTGTGGGGAAGGTGTTTCAGTGTGTGGGGAACGTGTTTCAGTGTGTGGGGAACGTGTTTCAGTGTGTGGGGAAGGTGTTTTGGTGTGTGGGGATGTGTTTCAGTGTGTGGGGATGTGTTGCAGTGTGTCGGCAAGGGTTTCATTGTGTGGGGAAGGTATTTCAGTTTGTGGGGACGGGTTTCAGTGTGTGGGGATGGGTTTCATTGTGTGGGGATGGGTTTCATTGTATGCGGAAGGGGTTTCAGTGTGTGGGGAAGGTGTTTCAGTGTGTGTGGAAGGGGTTTCAGTGTCTGGGGAAGGTGTTTCTGTGTGTGGGGTAGGGGTTTCAGTGTGTGGGGAAGGGTTTCCAGTGTCTGGGGAAGGAGTTTCAGTGTGTGGGGAAGTGTTTCAGTGTGTGGGGAAGGTGTTTCAGTGTGTGGGGAAGGGTTTCGGTGTGTGGGGAAGGTGTTTCAGTGCGTGCGGAAGGGGTTTCAGTGTGTGGGGAAGGTGTTTCAGTGTATGGGGAAGGTGTTTCAGTGTGTGGGGAAGGGGTTTCAGTTTGTGGGGAAGTGTTTCAGTCTGTGGCGCAGAGGTTTCAGTGTGTGGGGAAGGGGTTTCAGTGTGTGGGGAAGGGTTTCAGTGTGTGGGGAAGGTGTTTCAGTCTGTGGGGAAGGTGTTTCAGTGTGTGGGGTTGGTGTTTCAGTGTGTGGGGAAACGGTTTCAGTGCGTGGGGGAGCTGTTTCAATGTGTGGGGAAGAAGATTCAGTTTTATGGGGAAGGTGTTTCAGTGTGTGGGGTAGGGTTCCAGTGTGTGGGGAAGGGGTTCCAGTGTGTGGGAAAGGCGTTTCACTGTGTGGGGATGGTATTTCTGTGTGTGGGGAAGGTGTTTCAGTGTGTGGGGAAGGTGTTTCAGTGTGTGGGGAAGGGGTTTCAGTGTGTGGGGAAGGTGTCTTCGTGTGTGGGGATGTGTTTCAGTGTGTGGGGATGTGTTTCAGTGTGTGGGGAAGGGTTTCAGTGTGTGGGGAAGGTGTCTCAGTGTGTGGGGATGGTTTTCAGTGTTTGGGGATGGGTTTCAGTGTGTGGGGATGGGTTTCATTGTATCCGGAAGGTGTTTCAGTGTGTGGGGAATGTGTTTCAGTGTTTGGGGAAGGGGTTTCAGTGTGTGGGGAAGGGATTTCAGTGTGTGGCGAATGTGTTTTAGTGTGTTTGGAAGGGTTTCAGTGTGTGGGAAATGTGTTTCAGTGTGTGCTGAATGGGTTTCAGTGTTTGGGGAAGGGTTTCAGTGTGTGTGGTAGGGGTTTCAGTGTGTGGGGAAGGTGTTTCAGTGTGTGGGGATGTGTTGTAGTGTGTGGGGATGGGGTTTCAGTGTGTGGTGAAGGTGTTTCCGTTTGTGGGGAAGGGGTTTCAGTGTGTGGGGAAGGGTCTCCAGTGTCTGGGGAAGGCGTTTCAGTTCGTCGGGAAGTGTTTCAGTGTGTGGGGAAGGTGTGTCAGTGTGTGGGGATGTGTTGCAGTTTGTGGGGAAGCGGTTTCAGTGTGTGAGGAAGCTGTTTCAGTGTGTGGGGATGTGTTTCAGTGTGTGGGGAAGGGTTTCAGTGTGTGGGGAAGGTGTGTCAATGTGTGGGGATGGTTTTCAGTGTATGGGGATGTGTTTCAGTGTGTGGGGATGGGTTTCATTGTGTGCGGAAGGTGTTTCAGTGTGTGGGGAAGGTGTTTCAGTGTATGGGGAAGGTGTTTCAGTGTGTGGGGAAGGGGTTTCAGTGTGTGGGGAAGTGTTTCAGTCTGTGGCGCAGAGGTTTCATTGTGTGGGGAAGGGGTTTCAGTGTGTGGGGAAGGGTTTCAGTGTGTGGGGAAGGAGTTTCAGTCTGTGGGGAAGGTGTTTCAGTGTGTTGAGTTGGTGTTTCAGTGTGTGGGGAAACGGTTTCAGTGCGTGGGGGAGCTGTTTCAATGTGTGGGGAAGAAGATTCAGTTTTATGGGGAAGGTGTTTCAGTGTGTGGGGTAGGGTTCCAGTGTGTGGGGAAGGGGTTCCAGTGTGTGGGAAAGGCGTTTCACTGTGTGGGGATGGTATTTCTGTGTGTGGGGAAGGTGTTTCAGTGTGTGGGGAAGGTGTTTCAGTGTGTGGGGAAGGGGTTTCAGTGTGTGGGGAAGGTGTCTTCGTGTGTGGGGATGTGTTTCAGTGTGTGGGCATGTGTTTCAGTGTGTGGGGAAGGGTTTCAGTGTGTGGGGAATGTGTCTCAGTGTGTGGGGATGGTTTTCAGTGTTTGGGGATGGGTTTCAGTGTGTGGGGATGGGTTTCATTGCATCCGGAAGGTGTTTCAGTGTGTGGGGAAGGTGTTTCAGTGTTTGGGGAAGGGGTTTCCGTGTGTGGGGAAGGGATTTCAGTGTGTGGGGAATGTGTTTTAGTGTGTTTGGAAGGGTTTCAGTGTATGGGAAATGTGTTTCAGTGTGTGGTGAATGGGTTTCAGTGTTTGGGGAAGGGTTTCAGTGTGTGTGGTAGGGGTTTCAGTGTGTGGGGATGTGTTTCAGTGTGTGGGGATGTGTTGCAGTGTGTCGGCAAGGGTTTCATTGTGTGGGGAAGGTATTTCAGTGTGTGGGGATGGGTTTCAGTGTGTGGGGATGGGTTTCATTGTGTGGGGATGGGTTTCATTGTATGCGGAAGGGGTTTCAGTGTGTGGGGAAGGTGTTTCAGTGTGTGTGGAAGGGGTTTCAGTGTCTGGGGAAGGTGTTTCTGTGTGTGGGGTAGGGGTTTCAGTGTGTGGGGCAGGGTTTCCAGTGTCTGGGGAAGGAGTTTCAGTGTGTGGGGAAGTGTTTCAGTGTGTGGGGAAGGTGTTTCAGTGTGTGGGGAAGGGTTTCGGTGTGTGGGGAAGGTGTTTCAGTGCGTGCGGAAGGGGTTTCAGTGTGTGGGGAAGGTGTTTCAGTGTATGGGGAAGGTGTTTCAGTGTGTGGGGAAGGGGTTTCAGTGTGTGGGGAAGTGTTTCAGTCTGTGGCGCAGAGGTTTCAGTGTGTGGGGAAGGGGTTTCAGTGTGTGGGGAAGGGTTTCAGTGTGTGGGGAAGGTGTTTCAGTCTGTGGGGAAGGTGTTTCAGTGTGTGGGGTTGGTGTTTCAGTGTGTGGGGAAACGGTTTCAGTGCGTGGGGGAGCTGTTTCAATGTGTGGGGAAGAGGATTCAGTTTTATGGGGAAGGTGTTTCAGTGTGTGGGGTAGGGTTCCAGTGTGTGGGGAAGGGGTTCCAGTGTGTGGGAAAGGCGTTTCACTGTGTGGGGATGGTATTTCTGTGTGTGGGGAAGGTGTTTCAGTGTGTGGGGAAGGTGTTTCAGTGTGTGGGGAAGGGGTTTCAGTGTGTGGGGAAGGTGTCTTCGTGTGTGGGGATGTGTTTCAGTGTGTGGGGATGTGTTTCAGTGTGTGGGGAAGGGTTTCAGTGTGTGGGGAAGGTGTCTCAGTATGTGGGGATGGTTTTCAGTGTTTGGGGATGGGTTTCAGTGTGTGGGGATGGGTTTCATTGTATCCGGAAGGTGTTTCAGTGTGTGGGGAAGGTGTTTCAGTGTTTGGGGAAAGGGTTTCAGTGTGTGGGGAAGGGATTTCAGTGTGTGGGGAATGTGTTTTAGTGTGTTTGGAAGGGTTTCAGTGTGTGGGAAATGTGTTTCAGTGTGTGGTGAATGGGTTTCAGTGTTTGGGGAACAGTTTCAGTGTGTGTGGTAGGGGTTTCAGTGTGTGGGGAAGGTGTTTCAGTGTGTGGGGATGTGTTGTAGTGTGTGGGGATGGGGTTTCAGTGTGTGGTGAAGGTGTTTCCGTTTGTGGGGAAGGGGTTTCAGTGTGTGGGGAAGGGTCTCCAGTGTCTGGGGAAGGCGTTTCAGTGCGTCGGGAAGTGTTTCAGTGTGTGGGGAAGGTGTGTCAGTGTGTGGGGATGTGTTGCAGTTTGTGGGGAAGCGGTTTCAGTGTGTGAGGAAGCTGTTTCAGTGTGTGGGGATGTGTTTCAGTGTGTGGGGAAGGGTTTCAGTGTGTGGGGAAGGTGTGTCAATGTGTGGGGATGGTTTTCAGTGTATGGGGATGTGTTTCAGTGTGTGGGGATGGGTTTCATTGTATGCGGAAGGTGTTTCAGTGTGTGGGGAAGGTGTTTCAGTGTATGGGGAAGGTGTTTCAGTGTGTGGGGAAGGGGTTTCAGTGTGTGGGGAAGTGTTTCAGTCTGTGGCGCAGAGGTTTCATTGTGTGGGGAAGGGGTTTCAGTGTGTGGGGAAGGGTTTCAGTGTGTGGGGAAGGTGTTTCAGTCTGTGGGGAAGGTGTTTCAGTGTGTGGGGTTGGTGTTTCAGTGTGTGGGGAAACGGTTTCAGTGCGTGGGGGAGCTGTTTTAATGTGTGGGGAAGAAGATTCAGTTTTATGGGGAAGGTGTTTCAGTGTGTGGGGTAGGATTCCAGTGTGTGGGGAAGGGGTTCCAGTGTGTGGGAAAGGCGTTTCACTGTGTGGGGATGGTATTTCTGTGTGTGGGGAAGGTGTTTCAGTGTGTGGGGAAGGTGTTTCAGTGTGTGGGGAAGGGGTTTCAGTGTGTGGGGAAGGTGTCTTCGTGTGTGGGGATGTGTTTCAGTGTGTGGGGATGTGTTTCAGTGTGTGGGGAAGGGTTTCAGTGTGTGGGGAAGGTGTCTCAGTGTGTGGGGATGGTTTTCAGTGTTTGGGGATGGGTTTCAGTGTGTGGGGATGGGTTTCATTGCATCCGGAAGGTGTTTCAGTGTGTGGGGAAGGTGTTTCAGTGTTTGGGGAAGGGGTTTCCGTGTGTGGGGAAGGGATTTCAGTGTGTGGGGAATGTGTTTTAGTGTGTTTGGAAGGGTTTCAGTGTGTGGGAAATGTGTTTCAGTGTGTGGTGAATGGGTTTCAGTGTTTGGGGAAGGGTTTCAGTGTGTGTGGTAGGGGTTTCAGTGTGTGGGGAAGGTGTTTCAGTGTGTGGGGATGTGTTGTAGTGAGTGGGGATGGGGTTTCAGTGTGTGGTGAAGGTGTTTCCGTTTGTGGGGAAGGGGTTTCAGTGTGTGGGGAAGGGTCTCCAGTGTCTGGGGAAGGCGTTTCAGTGCGTCGGGAAGTGTTTCAGTGTGTGGGGAAGGTGTGTCAGTGTGTGGGGATGTGTTGCAGTTTGTGGGGAAGCGGTTTCAGTGTGTGAGGAAGCTGTTTCAGTGTGTGGGGATGTGTTTCAGTGTGTGGGGAAGGGTTTCAGTGTGTGGGGAAGGTGTGTCAATGTGTGGGGATGGTTTTCAGTGTATGGGGATGGGTTTCAGTGTGTGGGGATGGGTTTCATTGTATGCGGAAGGTGTTTCAGTGTGTGGGGAAGGTGTTTCAGTGTTTGGGGAAGGGATTTCAGTGTGAGGGGAATGTGTTTTAGTGTGTTTGGAAGGGTTTCAGTGTGTGGGGAATGTGTTTCAGTGTGTGGTGAATGGGTATCAGTGTTTGGGGAAGGGTTTCAGTGTGTGAGGTAGGGGTTTCAGTATGTGGGGAAGGTGTTTCAGTGTGTGGGGATGTGTTGCAGTGTGTGGGGATGGGCTTTCAGTGTGTGGTGAAGGTGTTTCAGTTTGTGGGGAAGGGGTTTCAGTGTGTGGGGTAGGTGTTTCAGTGTTTGGGGAAGGTGTTTCAGTGTGTGGGGAAGGGGTTTCAGTGCGTGGGGAAGGTGCTTTAGTGTGTGGGGATGTGTTTCAATGTGTGTGTCTGTGTTTCAGTGTGTGGGGAAGGGTTTCAGTGTGTGGGGAAGGTGTCTCAGTGTGTGGGGATGGTTTTCAGTTTGTGGGGAAGGTGTTTCAGTGTGTGGGGATGGGTTTTGTTGTATGCGGAAGGGGTTTCAGTGTGTGGGGAATGTGTTTCAGTGTTTGGGGAAGGGGTTTCAGTGTGTGGGGAAGTTGTTTCAGTGTGTGGGGAATGTATTTTAGTGTGTTTGGAAGGGTTTCAGTGTGTGGGGAATGTGTTTCAGTGTGTGGTAAATGGGTTTCAGTGTTTGGGGAAGGATTTCACTGTGTGGGGTAGGGGTTTCAGTGTGCGGGGAAGGTGTTTCAGAGTTTGGGGATGTGTTGCAGTGTGTGGGGTGGGGTTTCCGTGTGTGGGGAAGGTGTTTCAGTGTGTGGGGAAGAGGTTTCAGCGTGTGGGGAATGTGTTTCAGTGTGTGGTGATGTGTTGCAGTGTGTGGGGATGGCGTTTCTGTTTGTGGGGAAGGTGTTTCAGTGTGTGGGGAAGGGGTTTCTGTGTGTGGGGAAGGGTTTCCAGTGTGTGGGGAAGGTGCTACAGTGTGTGAGAAGTGTTTCAGTGTGTGGGGAAGGTGTTTCAGTGTGTGGGGATGGTTTCAGTGTGTGGGGAAGGTTTTACAGTGTGTGCGGAAGGTGTTTCAGTGTGTGGGGAAGGAGTTTTGTTGCGTGGGGAAGGTGTTTCAGTGTGTGGGGAAGCGGTTTCAGTGTGTGGGGAAGGTGTTTCAGTGTGTGGGGAAGATGTTTCAATGTGTGGGAAGGGGTTTCGGTGTGTGGGGCAGGGTTTCAGTGTGTGGGGAAGGGGTTTCAGTGTGTGGGGAAGGGTTTCAGTGTGTGAGGAAGGTGTTTCAGTGTGTGCAGAAGGGGTTTCAGTGTGTGGAGAAGGTGTTTCAGTGTGTGGCGAAGGTGTTTCAGTGTGTGTGCGGTAGGTGTTTCAGTGTTTGGGGAAGCGGTTTCAGTGTGTGAGGAAGCTGTTTCATGTGTGGGGAAGGGGTTTCAGTGTTTGGGGAAGGTGTTTCAGTGTGTGGAGTAGGGTTCCAGAGTGTGGGAAAGGGTTTTCAGTTTGTGGGAAAGGTGTTTCAGTGTGTGGGGATGGTATTTCTGTGTGTGGGGAAGGTGTTTCAGTGTGTGGGGAACGTGTTTCAGTGTGTGGGGAAGGGGTTTCAGTGTGTGGGGAAGGTGTTTTGGTGTGTGGGGATGTGTTTCACTGTGTGGGGATGTGTTGCAGTGTGTCGGCAAGGGTTTCAGTGTGTGGGGAAGGTGTTTCAGTGTGTGGGGATGGGTTTCAGTGTGTGGGGATGGGTTTCATTGTATGCGGAAGGTGTTTCAGTGTGTGGGGAAGGTGTTTCAGTGTGTGTGGAAGGGGTTTCAGTGTCTGGGGAAGGTGTTTCTGTGTGTGGGGTAGGGGTTGCAGTGTGTGGGGAAGGGTTTCCAGTGTCAGGGGAAGGAGTTTCAGTGTGTGGGGAAGTGTTTCAGTGTGTGGGGAAGGTGTTTCAGTGCGTGCGGAAGGGGTTTCAGTGTGTGGGGAAGGTGTTTCAGTGTATGGGGAAGGTGTTTCAGTGTGTGGGGAAGGGGTGTCAGTGTGTGGGGAAGTGTTTCAGTCTGTGGCGCAGAGGTTTCAGTGTGTGGGGAAGGGGTTTCAGTGTGTGGGGAAGGGTTTCAGTGTGTGGGGAAGGTGTTTCAGTCTGTGGGGAAGGTGTTTCAGTGTGTGGGGCTGGTGTTTCAGTGTGTGGGGAAACGGTTTCAGTGCGTGGGGGAGCTGTTTCAATGTGTGGGGAAGAAGATTCAGTTTTATGGGGATGGTGTTTCAGTGTGTGGGGTAGGGTTCCAGTGTGTGGGGAAGGGGTTCCAGTGTGTGGGAAAGGCGTTTCACTGTGTGGGGATGGTATTTCTGTGTGTGGGGAAGGTGTTTCAGTGTGTGGGGAAGGTGTTTCAGTGTGTGGGGAAGGGGTTTCAGTGTGTGGGGGAAGGTTTCTTCGTGTGTGGGGATGTGTTTCAGTGTGTGGGGATGTGTTTCAGTGTGTGGGGAAGGGTTTCAGTGTGTGGGGAAGGTGTCTCAGTGTGTGGGGATGGTTTTCAGTGTTTGGGGATGGGTTTCAGTGTGTGGGGATGGGTTTCATTGTATCCGGAAGGTGTTTCAGTGTGTGGGGAAGGTGTTTCAGTGTTTGGGGAAGGGGTTTCAGTGTGTGGGGAAGGGATTTCAGTGTGTGGGGAATGTGTTTTAGTGAGTTTGGAAGGGTTTCAGTGTGTGGGAAATGTGTTTCAGTGTGTGGTGAATGGGTTTCAGTGTTTGGGGAAGGGTTTCAGTGTGTGTGGTCGGGGATTCAGTGTGTGGGGAAGGTGTTTCAGTGTGTGGGGATGTGTTGTAGTGTGTGGGGATGGGGTTTCAGTGTGTGGTGAAGGTGTTTCCGTTTGTGGGGAAGGGGTTTCTGTGTGTGGGGAAGGGTCTCCAGTGTCTGGGGACGGCGTTTCAGTGCGTCGGGAAGTGTTTCAGTGTGTGGGGAAGGTGTGTCAGTGTGTGGGGATGTGTTGCAGTTTGTGGGGATGCGGTTTCAGTGTGTGGGGAAGGTGTTTCAGAGAGTGGGGAAGGGGTTTCAGTGTGTGGGGAAGGGGTTTCCAGTGTCTGGGGAAGGAGATTCAGTGTATGGGGAAGTGTTTCAGTGTGTGCGGAAGGGGTTTCAGTGTGTGGGGAAGGTGCTTCAGTGTATGGGGAAGGTGTTTCAGTGTGTGGGGAAGGGGTTTCAGTGTGTGGGGAAGTTGTTTCATTGTGTGGGGATGGTGTTTCAGTGTGTGGGGAAGGGGTTTCAGTGTGTGGGGAAGGGTTTCAGAGTGTGGGGAAGGTGTTTCAGTGTGTGGGGAAGGTTTTTTGTGAGTGAGGAAGCTGTTCCAGTGTGTGCGGAAGGGGTTTCAGTGTGTGGGGAAGGTGTTTCAGTGTGTGGGGAAGGTGTTTCAGTGTGTGGAGAAGTTGTTTCAGTGTGTGGGGAAGGGGTTTCTGTGTGTGGAGATGTGACTCAGTCTGTGGGGAAGGTGTTTCAGTGTGTGGGGAAGGGTTTCATTGTGTGCGGAAGAGGTTTCAGTGTGTGGGGAGGGAGTTTCTTTGTGTGGGGAAAGTGTTTCAGTGTGTGCGGGGAAGGGGTTTCAGTGTGTGGGGATGTGTTTCAGTGTGTGGGGAATGTGTTTCAGTGTGTGGGGAAGGTTTTCACTGTGTGCGGAAGGGGTTTCAGTGTGTGGGGAAGGGGTTTCAGTGTGTGGGGAAGGTGTTTGAGTATGTGCGGAAGGGGTTTCAGTGTGTGGGGAAGGGGTTTCAGTGTGTGTGGAAGGTGTTTCAGTGTGTGCAGAAGGGGTTTCAGTGTGTGGGGAAGGGGTTTCAATGTGTGGGGAATGTGTATCTGTGTGTTTGGAAGGTTTTCAGTGTGTGGGGAATGTGTTTCAGTGTGTGGTGAATGGGTATCAGTGTTTTGGGAAGGGTTACAGTGTGTGGGGAAGAGGTTTCAGCGTGTGGGGAATGTGTTTCAGTGTGTGGCGATGTGTTGCAGTGTGTGGGGATGGCGTTTCTGTTTGTGGGGAAGGTGTTTCAGTGTGTGGGGAAGGGGTTTCAGTGTGTGGGGAATGGTTTCCAGTGTGTGGGTAAGGTGCTACTGTGTGTGGGAAGTGTTTCAGTGTGTGGGGAAGGTGTTTCAGTGTGTGGGGATGGGTTTCAGTGTGTGGGGAAGGTTTTTCAGTGTGTGCGGAAGGGGTTTCAGTGTGTGGGGAAGGTGTTTTGTTGCGTGGGGAAGGTGTTTCAGTGTGTGGGGAAGGGGTTTCAGTCTGTGGGGAAGGTGTTTCAGTGTGTGGGGAAGGTGTTTCAATGTGTGTGAAGGGGTTTCGGTGTGTGGGGAAGGGTTTCAATGTGTGGGGAAGGTGTTTCAGTGTGTGCAGAAGGGGTTTCAGTGTGTGAGGAAGGTGTTTCAGTGTGTGGGGTAGGTGTTTCAGTGTGTGGGTTAGGTGTTTCAGTGTTTGGGGAAGCGGTTTCAGTGTGTGAGGAAGCTGCTTCAGTGTGTGGGGAAGGGGTTTCAGCGTTTGGGGAAGGTGTTTCAGTGTGTGGGGTAGGGTTCCAGTGTGTGGGGTAGGGTTCCAGTGTGTGGGAAATGGTGTTCAGTGTGTGGGAAAGGTGTTTCAGTGTGTGGGGATGGTATTGCTGTGTGTGGGGAAGGTGTTTCAGTGTGTGGTGTACGTGATTCAGTGTGTGGGGAAGGGGTTTCAGTGTGTGGGGAAGGTGTTTTAGTGTGTGGGGATGTGTTTCAGTGTGTGGGGATGTGTTTCAGTGTGTCGGGAAGGGGTTTCAGTGTGTGGGGATTGTGATTCTGTGTGATTGGAAGGGTTTCAGTGTGTGGGGAATGTGTTTCTGTGTGTGGTGAATGGGTTTCAGTGTTTGGGGAAGGGTTTCAGTGTGTGGGGAAGTGATTTCAGTGTGTGGGGAAGCTGTTTCAATGTGTGGGGAAGGGGATTCAGTTTAATGGGGAAGGTGTTTCAGTGTTTGGGGTAGGGTTCCAGTGTGTGGGGAAGGGGTTCCAGTGTGTGGGAAAGGCGTTTCAGTGTGTGGGGATGGTATGTCTGTGTGTGGGGGAGGTGTTTTAGTGTGTGGGGATGTGTTTCAATGTGTGGGGCTGAGTTTCAGTGTGTGGGGAAGGGTTTCAGTGTGTGGGGAAGGTGTCTCAGTGTGTGGGGATGGTTTTCAGTGTGTGGGGATGGGTTTCAGTGTGTGGGGATGGGTTTCATTGTATGCGGAAGGGGTTTCAGTGTGTGGGGAATGTGTTTCAATGTTTGGGGAAGGGGTTTCAGTGTGTGGGGAAGGGGTTTCAGTGTGTGGGGAATGTATTTTAGTGCGTTTGGAAGGGTTTCAGTGTGTGGAGAAGTTGTTTCAGTGTGTGGGGAAGGGGTTTCTGTGTGTGGGGATGTGTCTCAGTCTGTGGGGAAGGTGTTTCAGTGTGTGGGGAAGGGGTTTCAGTGTGTGGGGATTGTGATTCTGTGTGATTGGAAGGGTTTCAGTGTGTGGGGAATGTGTTTCTGTGTGTGGTGAATGGGTTTCAGTGTTTGGGGAAGGGTTTCAGTGTGTGGGGAAGCGATTTCAGTGTGTGGGGAAGCTGTTTCAATGTGTGGGGAAGGGGATTCAGTTTAATGGGGAAGGTGTTTCAGTGTTTGGGGTAGGGTTCCAGTGTGTGGGGAAGGGGTTCCAGTGTGTGGGAAAGGCGTTTCAGTGTGTGGGGATGGTATTTCTGTGTGTGGGGGAGGTGTTTTAGTGTGTGGGGATGTGTTTCAATGTGTGGGGCTGTGTTTCAGTGTGTGGGGAAGGGTTTTAGTGTGTGGGGAAGGTGTCTCAGTGTGTGGGGATGGTTTTCAGTGTGTGGGGATGGGTTTCAGTGTGTGGGGATGGGTTTCATTGTATGCGGAAGGGGTTTCAGTGTGTGGGGAATGTGTTTCAATGTTTGGGGAAGGGGTTTCAGTGTGTGGGGAAGGGGTTTCAGTGTGTGGGGAATGTATTTTAGTGCGTTTGGAAGGGATTCAGTGTGTGGAGAAGTTGTTTCAGTGTGTGGGGAAGGGGTTTCTGTGTGTGGGGATGTGTCTCAGTCTGTGGGGAAGGTGTTTCAGTGTGTGGGGAAGGGTTTCACTGTGTGCGGAAGGGGTTTCAGTGTGTGGGGAAGGGATTTCAGTGTGTGGGGAAGGTGTTTGAGTATGTGCGGAAGGGGTTTCAGTGTGTGGGGAAGGGGTTTCAGTGTGTGTGGAAGGTGTTTCAGTGTGTGCAGAAGGGGTTTCAGTGTGTGGGGAAGGGGTTTCAAAGTGTGGGGAATGTGTATCTGTGTGTTTGGAAGGTTTTCAGTGTGTGGGGAATGTGTTTCAGTGTGTGGTGAATGGGTATCAGTGTTTTGGGAAGGGTTACAGTGTGTGGGGAAGAGGTTTCAGCGTGTGGGGAATGTGTTTCAGTGTGTGGCGATGTGTTGCAGTGTGTGGGGATGGCGTTTCTGTTTGTGGGGAAGGTGTTTCAGTGTGTGGGGAAGGGGTTTCAGTGTGTGGGGAATGGTTTCCAGTGTGTGGGTAAGGTGCTACAGTGTGTGGGAAGTGTTTCAATGTGTGGGGAAGGTGTTTCAGTGTGTGGGGATGGGTTTCAGTGTGTGGGGAAGGTTTTTCAGTGTGTGCGGAAGGGGTTTCAGTGTGTGGGGAAGGTGTTTTGTTGCGTCGGGAAGGTGTTTCAGTGTGTGGGGAAGGGGTATCAGTCTGTGGGGAAGGTGTTTCAGTGTGTGGGGAAGGTGTTTCAGTGTGTGGGAAGGGGTTTCGGTGTGTGGGGAAGGGTTTCAATGTGTGGGGAAGGTGTTTCAGTGTGTGCGGAAGGGGTTTCAGTGTGTGAGGAAGGTGTTTCAATGTGTGGGGTAGGTGTTTCAGTTTTTGGGGAAGCGGTTTCAGCGTGTGAGGAAGCTGCTTCAGTCTGTGGGGAAGGGGTTTCAGCGTTTGGGGAAGGTGTTTCAGTGTGTGGGGTAGGGTTCCAGTGTGTGGGGTAGGGTTCCAGTGTGTGGGAAAGGGTGTTCAGTGTGTGGGAAAGGTGTTTCAGTGTGTGGGGATGGTATTGCTGTGTGTGGGGAAGGTGTTTCAGTGTGTGGGGTACGTGATTCAGTGTGTGGGGAAGGGGTTTCAGTGTGTGGGGAAGGTGTTTTAGTGTGTCGGGATGTGTTTCAGTGTGTGGGGATGTGTTTCAGTTTGTCGGGAAGGGGTTTCAGTGTGTGGGGATTGTGATTCTGTGTGATTGGAAGGGTTTCAGTGTGTGGGGAATGTGTTTCTGTGTGTGGTGAATGGGTTTCAGTGTTTCGGGAAGGGTTTCAGTGTGTGGGGAAGCGATTTCAGTGTGTGGGGAAGCTGTTTCAATGTGTGGGGAAGGGGATTCAGTTTAATGGGGAAGGTGTTTCAGTGTTTGGGGATGGTATTTCTGTGTGTGGGGGAGGTGTTTTAGTGTGTGGGGATGTGTTTCAATGTGTGGGGCTGTGTTTCAGTGTGTGGGGAAGGGTTTCAGTGTGTGGGGAAGGTGTTTCAGTGTGTGGGGATGGTTTTCAGTGTGTGGGGATGGGTTTCAGTGTGTGGGGATGGGTTTCATTGTATGCGGAAGGGGTTTCAGTGTGTGGGGAATGTGTTTCAATGTTTGGGGAAGGGGTTTCAGTGTGTGGGGAAGGGGTTTCAGTGTGTGGGGAATGTATTTTAGTGTGTTTGGAAGGGTTTCAGTGTGTGGGGAATGTGTTTCAGTGTGTGGTGAATGGGTTTCAGTGTTTGGGGAAGGGTTTCACTGTGTGAAGTAGGGGTTTCAGTATGTGGGGAAGGTGTTTCAGAGTGTGGGGATGTGTTGCAGTGTGTGGGGCTGGGGTTTCAGTGTGTGGGGAAGGTGTTTCAGTGTGTGGTAAAGGGGTTTCAGTGTGTGGGGAAGTGTCTCCAGTGTCTGGGGAAGGCGTTTCAGTGCGTGGGGAAGTCTTTCAGTGTGTGGGGAAGGTGCTTCAGTGTGTGGGGAAGGGTTTTGGTGTGTCGCGAAGGTGTTTCAGTGCGTGCAGAAGGGGTTTCAGTGTGTGGGGAAGGTGTTTCAGTGTATGGGGAAGGTGTTTCAGTGTGTGGGGAAGGGGTTTCAGTGTGTGGGGAAGGGGTTTCAGTGTGTGGGGAAGGAGTTTCAGTGTGTGGGGATGTTGTCTCAGTGTGTGAGGAAGGTGTTTCCGGGTGTGGGGAAGGGGTTTCAGTGTGTGGGGAAGGGGTTTCAGTTTGTGGGGAAGGTGTTTCAGTGTGTGGGGATGGGTTTCAGTGTGTGGGGAAGGTGTTTCAGTGAGTGCGGAAGGAGTTTCAGTGTGTGGGGAAGGTGTTTCAGTGTGTGGGGAAGGTGTTTCAGTGTGTGGGGAAGCTGTTTCAGTGTGTGGGGAAGGGGTTTCCGTGTTTGGGGAATGTGTTTCAGTATGTGGGGTAGGGTTCCAGTGTGTGGGGAAGGTGTTTCAGTGTGTGGGATAGGTGTTCAGTGTGTGGGGATGGTATTTCAGTGTGTGGGGAAGGTGTTTCAGTATGTGTGGAAGGTGTTTAAGTTTCTGGGGATGGGGTTTCAGTATGTGGGGAAGGTGTTTCAGTGTGTGGGGATGTATTTCAGTGTGTGGGGATGTGTTTCAGTGTGTGGGGAAGGAGTCTCACTGCGTGGGGATGTGTTTCAGTTTGTGGGGATGGGTTTCATTGTGTGCGGAAGGGGTTTTAGTGTGTGGGGAAGGTGTTTCAGTGTGTTATGAAGGGGTTTCAGTGTGAGGTGAAGGTGTTTCAGTGGGTGGGGTATGGGTTTCACAGTGTGCGGAAGGGTTTCAGTGTGTGGGGAAGGGATTTCAGTGTGGGGGGAAGGTGTTTCAGTGTGTGGGCAAGGTGTTTCAGTGTGTGGGGAAGGGGTTTCAGTGTGTGGGGTAGGTGTTTCAGGGCGTGGGGATGTGCTTTAGTGTCTGGGGATGTGTTTCAGTGTGTGGGGATGGGTTTCAGTGTGTGGGGATGGGTTTCAGTGTGTGGGGAAGGGGTCTCAGTGTGTGGGGATGTGTTTCAGTTTTTGGGGATGGGGTTCATTGTGTGCGGAAGGGGTTTCGGTGTGTGGGGAAGGTGTTTCAGTGTGTTGTGAAGGGGTTTCAGTGTGTGGGGAAGGTGTTTCAGTGGGTGGGGTATGGGTTTCACAGTGTGCGGAAGGGTTTCAGTGTGAGGGGAAGGGATTTCAGTGTGTGGGGAAGGTGTTTCTGTGTGTGGGGAAGGTGTTTCAGTGTGTGGGGAAGGGGTTTCTGTGTGTGGGGAAGGTGTTTCAGTGCGTGGGGATGTGCTTTAGTGTCTGGGGATGTGTTTCAGTGTGTGGGGAAGGGTTTCAGTGTGTGGGGAAGGTGTTTCAGTGTGTGGGGATGGGTTTCATTGTGTGGGGATGGGTTTCAGTGTGTGCGGAAGGGGTTTCAGTGTGTTGGGATGTGTTTCAGGGTGTGGGGAAGGGACTTCATTGTGTGTGGGGAAGGGGTTTCAGTGTGTGGGGATGGGTTTCAGTGTGTGGGGATGGGTTTCAGTGAGTGGGAAGGGGTTTCAGGGTGTGGGGAAGGGGTTTCAGTGTGTGGGGACGTGTTTCAGTGTGCGGGGAAGGTGTTTCAGTGTTTGGGGAAGGGGTTTCAGTGTGTGCGGAAGGGGTTTTAGTGTGTGGGGAATTTGTTTCAGTGTGTGGGGAAGGTTTTCAGTGTGTGGGAATGTGTTTCAGTGTGTTGTGAATGGGTTGCAGTGTTTGGGGGAGGGTTTCAGTTTTGGGGAAGGGGTTTCAGTGTGTGGGGAATGTGTTTCAGTATGTGGGGATGTGTTTCAGTGTGTGCGGATGGGGTTTCAGTGTGTGGGGAAGTTGTTTCAGTGTGTGGGGAAGGGGTTTCAGTGTGTGGGGAAGGTGTTTCCATGTGTGGGGTAGTGTTTCAGTGTGTGGGGAAGGGGTTTCAGTGTGTGTCAGGAAGGTGTTTCAGTGTGTGGGGATGGGGTTTCAGTGTGTGGGGAAGGGTTTCAGAGTTTGGGGAAGGGGTTTCAGTGTGTGGGGAAGGGTTTCAGTGAGTGGGGAACGTGTTTCAGTGTGTGCGGAAGGGCTTTCAGCGTGTGGTGAAGGTGTTTTCAGTGTGTGGGGAAGGTGTTTCAGTGAGTGGGGAAGGTGTTTCAGTGTGTGAGGAAGGGGTTTCTGTGTTTGGGGAAGCTGTTTCAGTGTGTGGGGAAGCTGTTTCAGTGTGTGGGGAAGCTGGTTCAGTGTGTGGGGAAGGGGTTTCAGTGTTTGAGTAAGGTGTTTCAGTGTGTGGGGAGGGGTTCCGGTGTCTGGGGAAGTGGTTTCAGTGTGTGGGAAAGGTTTTTCTGTGTGTGGGGATGGCATTTCAGTGTGTGGGGAAGGTGTTTCAGTGTGTGGGCAAGGTGTTTCAGTGGTTGGGGTATGGGTTTCACAGTGTGCGGAAGGGTTTCAGTGTGAGGGGAAGGGATTTCAGTGTGTGGGGAAGGTGTTTCTGTGTGTGGGGAAGGTGTTTCAGTGTGTGGGGAAGGGGTTTATGTGTGTGGGGAAGGTGTTTCAGTGCGTGGGGATGTGCTTTAGTGTCTGGGGATGTGTTTCAGTGTGTGGGGAAGGGTTTCAGTGTGTGGGGAAGGTGTTTCAGTGTGTGGGGATGGGTTTCATTGTGTGGGGATGGGTTTCAGTGTGTGCGGAAGGGGTTTCAGTGTGTTGGGATGTGTTTCAGGGTGTGGGGAAGGGACTTCATTGTGTGGGGAAGGGGTTTCAGTGTGTGGGGATGGGTTTCAGTGTGTGGGGATGGGTTTCAGTGAGTGGGAAGGGGTTTCAGGGTGTGGGGAAGGGGTTTCAGTGTGTGGGGACGTGTTTCAGTGTGCGGGGAAGGTGTTTCAGTGTTTGGGGAAGGGGTTTCAGTGTGTGCGGAAGGGGTTTTAGTGTGTGGGGAATTTGTGTCAGTGTGTGGGGAAGGTTTTTAGTGTGTGGGAATGTGTTTCAGTGTGTTGTGAATGGGTTGCAGTGTTTGGGGGAGGGTTTCAGTTTTGGGGAAGGGGTTTCAGTGTGTGGGGAATGTGTTTCAGTATGTGGGGATGTGTTTCAGTGTGTGCGGATGGGGTTTCAGTGTGTGGGGAAGTTGTTTCAGTGTGTGGGTAAGGGGTTTCAGTGTGTGGGGAAGGGGTTTCAGTGTGTGGGGAAGGTGTTTCCATGTGTGGGGTAGTGTTTCAGTGTGTGGGGAAGGGGTTTCAGTGTGTGTCAGGAAGGTGTTTCAGTGTGTGGGGATGGGGTTTCAGTGTGTGGGGAAGGGTTTCAGAGTTTGGGGAAGGGGTTTCAGTGTGTGGGGAAGGGTTTCAGTGAGTGGGGAACGTGTTTCAGTGTGTGCGGAAGGGCTTTCAGCGTGTGGTGAAGGTGTTTTCAGTGTGTGCGGAAGGTGTTTCAGTGAGTGGGGAAGGTGTTTCTGTGTGTGGGGAAGGTGCTTCAGTGTGTGGGGAAGGGGTTTCTGTGTGTGGGGAAGTTGTTTCAGTGCGTGGGGATGTGCTTTAGTGTCTGGGGATGTGTTTCAGTGTGTGGGGAAGGGTTTCAGTGTGTGGGGAAGGTGTTTCAGTGTGTGGGGATGGGTTTCATTGTGTGGGGATGGGTTTCAGTGTGTGCGTAAGGGGTTTCAGTGTGTTGGGATGTGTTTCAGGGTGTGGGGAAGGGACTTCATTGTGTGGGGAAGGTGTTTCAGTGAGTGCGGAAGGAGTTTCAGTGTGTGGGGAAGGTGTTTCAGTGTGTGGGGAAGGTGTTTCAGTGTGTGGGGAAGCTGTTTCAGTGTGTGGGGAAGGGGTTTCCGTGTTTGGGGAATGTGTTTCAGTATGTGGGGTAGGGTTCCAGTGTGTGGGGAAGGTGTTTCAGTGTGTGGGATAGGTGTTCAGTGTGTGGGGATGGTATTTCAGTGTGTGGGGAAGGTGTTTCAGTATGTGTGGAAGGTGTTTAAGTTTCTGGGGATGGGGTTTCAGTATGTGGGGAAGGTGTTTCAGTGTGTGGGGATGTATTTCAGTGTGTGGGGATGTGTTTCAGTGTGTGGGGAAGGAGTCTCACTGCGTGGGGATGTGTTTCAGTTTGTGGGGATGGGTTTCATTGTGTGCGGAAGGGGTTTCGGTGTGTGGGGAAGGTGTTTCAGTGTGTTATGAAGGGGTTTCAGTGTGAGGTGAAGGTGTTTCAGTGGGTGGGGTATGGGTTTCACAGTGTGCGGAAGGGTTTCAGTGTGTGGGGAAGGGATTTCAGTGTGGGGGGAAGGTGTTTCAGTGTGTGGGCAAGGTGTTTCAGTGTGTGGGGAAGGGGTTTCAGTGTGTGGGGTAGGTGTTTCAGGGCGTGGGGATGTGCTTTAGTGTCTGGGGATGTGTTTCAGTGTGTGGGGATGGGTTTCAGTGTGTGGGGATGGGTTTCAGTGTGTGGGGAAGGGGTCTCAGTGTGTGGGGATGTGTTTCAGTTTTTGGGGATGGGGTTCATTGTGTGCGGAAGGGGTTTCGGTGTGTGGGGAAGGTGTTTCAGTGTGTTGTGAAGGGGTTTCAGTGTGTGGGGAAGGTGTTTCAGTGGGTGGGGTATGGGTTTCACAGTGTGCGGAAGGGTTTCAGTGTGAGGGGAAGGGATTTCAGTGTGTGGGGAAGGTGTTTCTGTGTGTGGGGAAGGTGTTTCAGTGTGTGGGGAAGGGGTTTCTGTGTGTGGGGAAGGTGTTTCAGTGCGTGGGGATGTGCTTTAGTGTCTGGGGATGTGTTTCAGTGTGTGGGGAAGGGTTTCAGTGAGTGGGGAAGGTGTTTCAGTGTGTGGGGATGGGTTTCATTGTGTGGGGATGGGTTTCAGTGTGTGCGGAAGGGGTTTCAGTGTGTTGGGATGTGTTTCAGGGTGTGGGGAAGGGACTTCATTGTGTGGGGAAGGGGTTTCAGTGTGTGGGGATGGGTTTCAGTGTGTGGGGATGGGTTTCAGTGAGTGGGAAGGGGTTTCAGGGTGTGGGGAAGGGGTTTCAGTGTGTGGGGACGTGTTTCAGTGTGCGGGGAAGGTGTTTCAGTGTTTGGGGAAGGGGTTTCAGTGTGTGCGGAAGGGGTTTTAGTGTGTGGGGAATTTGTTTCAGTGTGTGGGGAAGGTTTTCAGTGTGTGGGAATGTGTTTCAGTGTGTTGTGAATGGGTTGCAGTGTTTGGGGGAGGGTTTCAGTTTTGGGGAAGGGGTTTCAGTGTGTGGGGAATGTGTTTCAGTATGTGGGGATGTGTTTCAGTGTGTGCGGATGGGGTTTCAGTGTGTGGGGAAGTTGTTTCAGTGTGTGGGGAAGGGGTTTCAGTGTGTGGGGAAGGTGTTTCCATGTGTGGGGTAGTGTTTCAGTGTGTGGGGAAGGGGTTTCAGTGTGTGTCAGGAAGGTGTTTCAGTGTGTGGGGATGGGGTTTCAGTGTGTGGGGAAGGGTTTCAGAGTTTGGGGAAGGGGTTTCAGTGTGTGGGGAAGGGTTTCAGTGAGTGGGGAACGTGTTTCAGTGTGTGCGGAAGGGCTTTCAGCGTGTGGTGAAGGTGTTTTCAGTGTGTGGGGAAGGTGTTTCAGTGAGTGGGGAAGGTGTTTCAGTGTGTGAGGAAGGGGTTTCTGTGTTTGGGGAAGCTGTTTCAGTGTGTGGGGAAGCTGTTTCAGTGTGTGGGGAAGCTGGTTCAGTGTGTGGGGAAGGGGTTTCAGTGTTTGAGTAAGGTGTTTCAGTGTGTGGGGAGGGGTTCCGGTGTCTGGGGAAGTGGTTTCAGTGTGTGGGAAAGGTTTTTCTGTGTGTGGGGATGGCATTTCAGTGTGTGGGGAAGGTGTTTCAGTGTGTGGGCAAGGTGTTTCAGTGGTTGGGGTATGGGTTTCACAGTGTGCGGAAGGGTTTCAGTGTGAGGGGAAGGGATTTCAGTGTGTGGGGAAGGTGTTTCTGTGTGTGGGGAAGGTGTTTCAGTGTGTGGGGAAGGGGTTTATGTGTGTGGGGAAGGTGTTTCAGTGCGTGGGGATGTGCTTTAGTGTCTGGGGATGTGTTTCAGTGTGTGGGGAAGGGTTTCAGTGTGTGGGGAAGGTGTTTCAGTGTGTGGGGATGGGTTTCATTGTGTGGGGATGGGTTTCAGTGTGTGCGGAAGGGGTTTCAGTGTGTTGGGATGTGTTTCAGGGTGTGGGGAAGGGACTTCATTGTGTGGGGAAGGGGTTTCAGTGTGTGGGGATGGGTTTCAGTGTGTGGGGATGGGTTTCAGTGAGTGGGAAGGGGTTTCAGGGTGTGGGGAAGGGGTTTCAGTGTGTGGGGACGTGTTTCAGTGTGCGGGGAAGGTGTTTCAGTGTTTGGGGAAGGGGTTTCAGTGTGTGCGGAAGGGGTTTTAGTGTGTGGGGAATTTGTGTCAGTGTGTGGGGAAGGTTTTTAGTGTGTGGGAATGTGTTTCAGTGTGTTGTGAATGGGTTGCAGTGTTTGGGGGAGGGTTTCAGTTTTGGGGAAGGGGTTTCAGTGTGTGGGGAATGTGTTTCAGTATGTGGGGATGTGTTTCAGTGTGTGCGGATGGGGTTTCAGTGTGTGGGGAAGTTGTTTCAGTGTGTGGGTAAGGGGTTTCAGTGTGTGGGGAAGGGGTTTCAGTGTGTGGGGAAGGTGTTTCCATGTGTGGGGTAGTGTTTCAGTGTGTGGGGAAGGGGTTTCAGTGTGTGTCAGGAAGGTGTTTCAGTGTGTGGGGATGGGGTTTCAGTGTGTGGGGAAGGGTTTCAGAGTTTGGGGAAGGGGTTTCAGTGTGTGGGGAAGGGTTTCAGTGAGTGGGGAACGTGTTTCAGTGTGTGCGGAAGGGCTTTCAGCGTGTGGTGAAGGTGTTTTCAGTGTGTGCGGAAGGTGTTTCAGTGAGTGGGGAAGGTGTTTCTGTGTGTGGGGAAGGTGCTTCAGTGTGTGGGGAAGGGGTTTCTGTGTGTGGGGAAGTTGTTTCAGTGCGTGGGGATGTGCTTTAGTGTCTGGGGATGTGTTTCAGTGTGTGGGGAAGGGTTTCAGTGTGTGGGGAAGGTGTTTCAGTGTGTGGGGATGGGTTTCATTGTGTGGGGATGGGTTTCAGTGTGTGCGGAAGGGGTTTCAGTGTGTTGGGATGTGTTTCAGGGTGTGGGGAAGGGACTTCATTGTGTGGGGAAGGGGTTTCAGTGTGTGGGGATGGGTTTCAGTGTGTGGGGATGGGTTTCAGTGAGTGGGAAGGGGTTTCATGGTGTGGGGAAGGGGTTTCAGTGTGTCGGAAAGGTATTTCTGTGTGTGGGGATGGCATTTCAGTGTGTGGGGAAGGTGTTTCAGTGTGTGGGCAAGGTGTTTCAGTGGGTGGGGTATGGGTTTCACAGTGTGCGGAAGGGTTTCAGTGTGAGGGGAAGGGATTTCAGTGTGTGGGGAAGGTGTTTCTGTGTGTGGGGAAGGTGTTTCAGTGTGTGGGGAAGGGGTTTATGTGTGTGGGGAAGGTGTTTCAGTGCGTGGGGATGTGCTTTAGTGTCTGGGGATGTGTTTCAGTGTGTGGGGAAGGGTTTCAGTGTGTGGGGAAGGTGTTTCAGTGTGTGGAGATGGGTTTCATTGTGTGGGGATGGGTTTCAGTGTGTGCGGATGGGGTTTCAGTGTGTTGGGATGTGTTTCAGGGTGTGGGGAAGGGACTTCATTGTGTGGGGAAGGGGTTTCAGTGTGTGGGGATGGGTTTCAGTGTGTGGGGATGGGTTTCACTGAGTGGGAAGGGGTTTCATGGTGTGGGGAAGGGGTTTCAGTGTGTGGGGACGTGTTTCAGTGTGCGGGGAAGGTGTTTCAGTGTTTGGGGAAGGGGTTTCAGTGTGTGCGGAAGGGGTTTTAGTGTGTGGGGAATTTGTTTCAGTGTGTGGGGAAGGTTTTCAGTGTGTGGGAATGTGTTTCAGTGTGTTGTGAATGGGTTGCAGTGTTTGGGGGAGGGTTTCAGTTTTGGGGAAGGGGTTTCAGTGTGTGGGGAATGTGTTTCAGTATGTGGGGATGTGTTTCAGTGTGTGCGGATGGGGTTTCAGTGTGTGGGGAAGTTGTTTCAGTGTGTGGGTAAGGGGTTTCAGTGTGTGGGGAAGGGGTTTCAGTGTGTGGGGAAGGTGTTTCCATGTGTGGGGTAGTGTTTCAGTGTGTGGGGAAGGGGTTTCAGTGTGTGTCAGGAAGGTGTTTCAGTGTGTGGGGATGGGGTTTCAGTGTGTGGGGAAGGGTTTCAGAGTTTGGGGAAGGGGTTTCAGTGTGTGGGGAAGGGTTTCAGTGAGTGGGGAACGTGTTTCAGTGTATGCGGAAGGGCTTTCAGCGTGTGGTGAAGGTGTTTTCAGTGTGTGGGGAAGGTGTTTCAGTGAGTGGGGAAGGTGTTTCAGTGTGTGGGGAAGGGGTTTCTGTGTTTGGGGAAGCTGTTTCAGTGTGTGGGGAAGCTGTTTCATTGTGTGGGGAAGCTGGTTCAGTGTGTGGGGAAGGGGTTTCAGTGTTTGAGTAAGGTGTTTCAGTGTGTGGGGAGGGGTTCCGGTGTCTGGGGAAGTGGTTTCAGTGTGTGGGAAAGGTTTCTCTGTGTGTGGGGATGGCATTTCAGTGTGTGGGGAAGGTGTTTCAGTGTGTGGGCAAGGTGTTTCAGTTTGTGCGGAAGGTGTTTGAGTGTGTGGGGAAGGGGTTTCAGTGTGTGGGGATGGTTTCAACTGGTGGGGATGTGTTTCAGTGTGCTGGGAAGTTGTTTCATTGTGTGGGGAAGTGTTTCAGTGTGTGGGGAAGGTGTTTCAGTGTGTGGGGTAGGGGTTTCACAGTGTGGGGAAGGGTTTCAGTGTGAGCGGAAGGGATTTCAGTGTGTGTGGAACGTGTTTCAGTGTGTGGGGAAGGGCTTTCAGTGTGTGGGGAAGGTGTTTCAGTGCGTGGAGATGTGCTTCAGTGTGTGGGGATGTGTTTCAGTGTGCGGAAGGGGTTTCAGTGTGTGAGGAAGGTGTTTCAGTGTGTGTTGAACGGGTTTCAGTGTGTTGGGAAGGTGCTTCAGTGTGTGCGGAAGGGGTTTCAGTGTGTGCGGAAGGTGTTTCATTGTGTGGGGAAGGGTTTCAGTGTGTAGGGAAGGTGTTTCACTGTGCGGGGAAGGGGTTTCAGAGTGTGGGGAAGTGTTTCAGTGTTGGGGGAAGGGCTTTCAGTGTTATGGGAAGGGGTTTCAGTGTGTGGGGATGTTTTTCAGTGTGTGGGGAAGCGGTTTCAGTGTGTGGGTAAGGGGTTTCAGAGTGTGAGGCAGGGATTCACTGTGTGCGGAAGGGGTTTCAGTGAGTGGTGAAGAGGTTTCAGTGTGTGGGGAAGGTGTTTCAGTGTGTGAGGAACGGGTTTCAGTTTGTGCGGAAGGGGTTTCAGAGGGTGGGGAAGGGGTTTCAGTGTGTTGGGAAGGTGTTTCAGTGTGTGGGGATTGGGTTTCAGTGTGTGGGGAAGGAGTTTCAGTGTGTGCGGAAGGGGTTTCTGTGTGTGGGGAAGGGGTTTCTGTTTGTGGGGATGTGTTTCAGTGTGTGGGGAAGTGTTTCACGGTATGCGGAAGGGGTTTCAGTTTGTGCGGAAGGTTTTTCAGCGTGTGGGGATGTGTTTCAGTGGGTGCGGAAGGTGTTTCAGTGTGTGCGGAAGGGGTTTCAGTGTTTGGGGAAGGTGTTTCATTGTGTGCGGAAGTGTGTGGGGAAGGGGATTCAGTGTGTGGGGAAGGTGTTTCATTGTGTGGGGAAGGTGTTTCATTGTGTGCGAAAGTGGATTCAATGTGTAGGGAAGGGGTTTCAGTTTGTGGGGAAGGGGTTTCAGTGTGTGGGGAATTGTTTAACGGTGTGCGGATTGGGTTTCAGTGTGTGGGGAAGGGTTTCAGTGTGTGGGGAAGGTTTTCAGTTCGTGGGGAAGGGGTTTCAGTGTGTGTGGAAGGGGTTTCAGTATGTGGGTTAGGGTTTCAGTGTGTGCAGAAGGGGTTTCAGTGTGTGGGGTAGTGTTTCAGTGTGTGGGGAAGGGTTACAGTGTGTGGGGATGGGGTTTCAGTGTGTGGGGAAGGTGTTTCAGTGTGTGGGGAAGTTTTCTCAGTGTGTGGGGAAGATGTTTCAATGTGTGGGGAATGGGTTTCAGTGTGTGGGGAAGGGGTGTCTGTGTGTGGGGAAGGGGTTTCTGTTTGTGGGGATGTGTTTCAGTGTGTGGGGAAGTGTTTCACGGTATGCGGAAGGGGTTTCAGTTTGTGCGGAAGGCTTTTCAGCGTGTGGGGATGTGTTTCAGTGGGTGCGGAAGGTGTTTCAGTGTGTGCGGAAGGGGTTTCAGTGTTTGGGGAAGGTGTTTCATTGTGTGGGGAAGGTGTTTCATTGTGTGCGAAAGTGGATTCAATGTGTAGGGAAGGGGTTTCAGTTTGTGGGGAAGGGGTTTCAGTGTGTAGGGAATTGTTTAACGGTGTGCGGATTGGGTTTCAGTGTGTGGGGAAGGGTTTCAGTGTGTGGGGAAGGTTTTCAGTTCATGGGGAAGGGGTTTCAGTGTGTGTGGAAGGGGTTTCAGTATGTGGGTTAGGGTTTCAGTGTGTGCGGAAGGGGTTTCAGTGTGTGGGGTAGTGTTTCAGTGTGTGGGGAAGGGTTACAGTGTGTGGGGATGGGGTTTCAGTGTGTGGGGAAGGGGTTTCAGTGTGTGGGGAAGTTTTCTCAGTGTGTGGGGAAGATGTTTCAGTGTGTGGGGAATGGGTTTCAGTGTGTGGGGAAGGTGTTTCAGAGTGTGGGGAAGGTATTGCAATGTGAGGGGAAGGTGTTTGAGAGTGTGGGGAAGGTGTTTCAGTGTGTGGGGAAGGGGTTTCAGTGCGTGGGGAAGTTGTTTCAGTGTGTGGGGATGTGTTTCAGTGTGTGGGAAAGGGTTTCAGTGTGTGGGGAAAGTGTTTCAGTGTATGGGGATGGGTTTCAGTTTGTGGGGATGTGTTTCAGTGTGTGGGGAACGGTTTCAGTGTGTGGGGAAGGTGTTTCAGTGTGTGGGGATGGGTTTCAGTGTGTGGGGATTGGTTTCTGTGTGTGCGGAAGGGGTTTCAGTGTGTGGGGAAGGTGTTTCTGTGTGTGGGGATGTGTTTCAGGGTTTGGGGAAGGGGTTTCAGTGTGTGGGGAAGGGGTTTCAGTGTGTGGGGATGGGTTTCAGTGTGTGGGGATGGGTTACAGTGAGTGGGAAGGGGTTTCAGTGTATGGGGAAGGAGTTTCAGTGTGTTGGGAAATGGTTTCAGTGTGTGCAGAAGGTGTTTTAGTGTGTGCCGAAGGTGTTTCAGAGTGTTGGGATGGGTCTCAGTGTGTGGGGAAGGTGTTTCAGTGTGTGGGGAAGGGGTTTCAGAGTGTGGGGAAGTGTTTCAGTGATGGGGGAAGGGCTTTCAGTGTGTGGGGAAGGTGTTAGATTGTGTGTGGAAGGGGATTCAATGTGTAGGGAAGGGGTTTCAGTTTGTGGGGAAGGGGTTTCAGTGTGTGGGGAATTGTTTAACGGTGTGCGGATTGGGTTTCAGTGTGTGGGGAAGGGTTTCAGTGTGTGGGGAAGGTTTTCAGTTTGTGGGGAAGGGGTTTCAGTGTGTGTGGAAGGGGTTTCAGTATGTGGGGAAGGGTTTCAGTGTGTGCGGAAGGGGTTTCAGTGTGTGGGGTAGTGTTTCAGTGTGTGGGGAAGGGTTACAGTGTGTGGGGATGGGGTTTCGGTGTGTGGGGAAGGGGTTTCAGTGTGTGGGGAAGTTTTTTCAGAATGTGGGTAAGATGTTTCAGTGTTTGGGGAATGGGTTTCAGTGTGTGGGGAAGGTGTTTCAGTGTGTCGGGAAGGTATTGCAATGCGTGGGGAAGGTGTTTCAGAGTGTGGGGAAGGTGTTTCAGTGTGTGGGGAAGGGGTTTCAGTGCGTGGGGAATGTGTTTCAGTGTGTGGGGATGTGTTTCAGTGTGTGGTGAAGGGTTTCAGTGGGTGGGGAAAGTGTTTCAGTGTATGGGGATGGGTTTCAGTTTGTGGGGATGTGTTTCAGTGTGTGGGGAACGGTTTCAGTTTGTGGGGAAGGTGTTTCAGTGTGTGGGGATGGGTTTCAGTGTGTGGGGATTGGTTTCAGTGTATGCGGAAGGGGTTTCAGTGTGTGGGGAATGTGTTTCAGTCTGAGGGGATGTGTTTCAAGGTTTGGGGAAGGGGTTTCAGTGTGTGGGGAAGGGGTTTCAGTGTGTGCGGATGGGTTTCAGTGTGTGGGGATGGGTTACAGTGAATGGGAAGGGGTTTCAGTGTATGGGGAAGGAGTTTCAGTGTGTGGGGAAATGGTTTCAGTGTGTGCAGAAGATGTTTTAGTGTGTGGGGAAGGTGTTTCAGAGTGTTGGGATGGGTTTCAGTGTGTGGGGAAGGTGTTTCACTGTGTGAGGAAGGGGTTTCAGAGTGTGGGAAAGTGTTTCAGTGTTGGGGGAAGGGCTTTCAGTGTGGGGGGAAGGGGTTTCAGTGTGTGGGGATGTTTTTCAGTGTGTGGGGAAGGGGTTTCAGTGTGTTGGGAAGGGGTTTCAGAGTGTGGGGCAGGGATTCACTGTGTGCGGAAGGGGTTTCAGTGAGTGGGGAAGAGGTTTCAGTGTGTGGGGAATGTGTTTCAGTTTGTGGGGAAGGTGTTTCAGTGTTTGAGGAAGGGGTTTCAGTTTGTGGGGAAGGGGTTTCAGAGGGTGGGGAAGGGGTTTCAGTGTGTGGGGAAGGTGTTTCAGTGTGTGGGGATGGGGTTTCAGTGTGTGGGGAAGGTGTTTCAGTGTGTGCGGAAGGGGTTTCAGTGTGTGGGGAAGGGGTTTCTGTTTGTGGGGATGTGTTTCAGTGTGTGGGGAAGTGTTCCACGGTATGCGGAAGGGGTTTCAGTTTGTGCGGAAGGTTTTTCAGCGTGTGGGGATGTGTTTCAGTGGGTGGGGAAGGGGTTTCAGTGTGTGGGCATGTGTATCATTGTGTGGGGAAGGTGCTTCAGTGTGTGGGGATGTGTTTCCGTGAGTGGGGAAGGGGTTTCAGTGTGTGGGGAAGGGTTTCATTGTGTGCGGAATGGGTTACAGTGTGTGGGGAAGTGGTTTCAGTGTGTGGGGAAGTTGTTTAAGTGTTTGGGGAGGTGTTTCAGTGTGTGGGGAAGGGGTTTCAGTATGAGGGGAAGGGGTTTGAGTGTGTGGGGATGGTTTCAACTGGTGGGGATGTGTTTCAGTGTGCTGGGAAGTTGTTTCATTGTGTGGGGATGTGTTTCAGAGAGTGGGGAAGTGTTTCAGTGTTGGGGGAAGGGCTTTCAGTGTGGGGGGAAGGGGTTTCAGTGTGTGGGGATGTTTTTCAGTGTGTGGGGAAGCGGTTTCAGTGTGTGGGTAAGGGGTTTCAGAGTGTGGGGCAGGGATTCACTGTGTGCGGAAGGGGTTTCAGTGAGTGGTGAAGAGGTTTCAGTGTGTGGGGAATGTGTTTCAGTTTGTGGGGAAGGTGTTTCAGTGTGTGAGGAAGGGGTTTCAGTTTGTGCGGAAGGGGTTTCAGAGGGTGGGGAAGGGGTTTCAGTGTGTTGGGAAGGTGTTTCAGTGTGTGGGGATTGGGTTTCAGTGTGTGGGGAAGGTGTTTCAGTGTGTGCGGAAGGGGTTTCTGTGTGTGGGGAAGGGGTTTCTGTTTGTGGGGATGTGTCTCAGTGTGTGGGGAAGTTTCACGGTGTGGGGAAGTTTCACGGTATGCGGAAGGGGTTTCAGTTTGTGCGGAAGGTTTTTCAGCGTGTGGGGGTGTGTTTCAGTGGGTGCGGAAGGTGTTTCAGTGTGTGCGGAAGGGGTTTCAGTGTTTGGGGAAGGTGTTTCATTGTGTGCGGAAGTGTGTGGGGAAGGGGATTCAGTGTGTGGGGAAGGTGTTTCATTGTGTGGGGAAGGTGTTTCATTGTGTGCGAAAGTGGATTCAATGTGTAGGGAAGGGGTTTCAGTTTGTGGGGAAGGGGTTTCAGTGTGTGGGGAATTGTTTAACGGTGTGCGGATTGGGTTTCAGTGTGTGGGGAAGGGTTTCAGTGTGTGGGGAAGGTTTTCAGTTCGTGGGGAAGGGGTTTCAGTGTGTGTGGAAGGGGTTTCGGTATGTGGGTTAGGGTTTCAGTGTGTGCGGAAGGGGTTTCAGTGTGTGGGGTAGTGTTTCAGTGTGTGGGGAAGGGTTACAGTGTGTGGGGATGGGGTTTCAGTGTGTGGGGAAGGGGTTTCAGTGTGTGGGGAAGTTTTCTCAGTGTGTGGGGAAGATGTTTCAGTGTGTGGGGAATGGGTTTCAGTGTGTGGGGAAGGGGTTTCTGTGTGTGGGGAAGGGGTTTCTGTTTGTGGGGATGTGTTTCAGTGTGTGGGGAAGTGTTTCACGGTATGCGGAAGGGGTTTCAGTTTGTGCGGAAGGCTTTTCAGCGTGTGGGGATGTGTTTCAGTGGGTGCGGAAGGTGTTTCAGTGTGTGCGGAAGGGGTTTCAGTGTTTGGGGAAGGTGTTTCATTGTGTGCGGAAGTGTGTGGGGAAGGGGATTCAGTGTGTGGGGAAGGTGTTTCATTGTGTGGGGAAGGTGTTTCATTGTGTGCGAAAGTGGATTCAATGTGTAGGGAAGGGGTTTCAGTTTGTGGGGAAGGGGTTTCAGTGTGTAGGGCATTGTTTAACGGTGTGCGGATTGGGTTTCAGTGTGTGGGGAAGGGTTTCAGTGTGTGGGGAAGGTTTTCAGTTCATGGGGAAGGGGTTTCAGTGTGTGTGGAAGGGGTTTCAGTATGTGGGTTAGGGTTTCAGTGTGTGCGGAAGGGGTTTCAGTGTGTGGGGTAGTGTTTCAGTGTGTGGGGAAGGGTTACAGTGTGTGGGGATGGGGTTTCAGTGTGTGGGGAAGGGGTTTCAGTGTGTGGGGAAGTTTTCTCAGTGTGTGGGGAAGATGTTTCAGTGTGTGGGGAATGGGTTTCAGTGTGTGGGGAAGGTGTTTCAGAGTGTGGGGAAGGTATTGCAATGTGAGGGGAAGGTGTTTGAGAGTGTGGGGAAGGTGTTTCAGTGTGTGGGGAAGGGGTTTCAGTGCGTGGGGAAGTTGTTTCAGTGTGTGGGGATGTGTTTCAGTGTGTGGGAAAGGGTTTCAGTGTGTGGGGAAAGTGTTTCAGTGTATGGGGATGGGTTTCAGTTTGTGGGGATGTGTTTCAGTGTGTGGGGAACGGTTTCAGTGTGTGGGGAAGGTGTTTCAGTGTGTGGGGATGGGTTTCAGTGTGTGGGGATTGGTTTCAGTGTGTGCGGAAGGGGTTTCAGTGTGTGGGGAAGGTGTTTCTGTGTGTGGGGATGTGTTTCAGGGTTTGGGGAAGGGGTTTCAGTGTGTGGGGAAGGGGTTTCAGTGTGTGGGGATGGGTTTCAGTGTGTGGGGATGGGTTACAGTGAGTGGGAAGGGGTTTCAGTGTATGGGGAAGGAGTTTCAGTGTGTTGGGAAATGGTTTCAGTGAGTGCAGAAGGTGTTTTAGTGTGTGGCGAAGGTGTTTCAGAGTGTTGGGATGGGTCTCAGTGTGTGGGGAAGGTGTTTCAGTGTGTGGGGAAGGTGTTTCAGAGTGTGGGGAAGTGTTTCAGTGATGGGGAAGGGCTTTCAGTGTGTGGGGAAGGTGTTTCATTGTGTGCGGAAGGGGATTCAATGTGTAGGGAAGGGGTTTCAGTTTGTGGGGAAGGGGTTTCAGTGTGTGGGGAATTGTTTAACGGTGTGCGGATTGGGTTTCAGTGTGTGGGGAAGGGTTTCAGTGTGTGGGGAAGGTTTTAAGTTTGTGGGGAAGGGTTTTCAGTGTGTGTGGAAGGGGTTTCAGTATGTGGGGAAGGGTTTCAGTGTGTGCGGAAGGGGTTTCAGTGTGTGGGGTAGTGTTTCAGTGTGTGGGGAAGGGTTACAGTGTGTGGGGATGGGGTTTCGGTGTGTGGGGAAGGGGTTTCAGTGTGTGGGGAAGTTTTTTCAGAATGTGGGTAAGATGTTTCAGTGTTTGGGGAATGGGTTTCAGTGTGTGGGGAAGGTGTTTCAGTGTGTCGGGAAGGTATTGCAATGCGTGGGGAAGGTGTTTCAGAGTGTGGGGAAGGTGTTTCAGTGTGTGGGGAAGGGGTTTCAGTGCGTGGGGAATGTGTTTCAGTGTGTGGGGATGTGTTTCAGTGTGTGGTGAAGGGTTTCAGTGGGTGGGGAAAGTGTTTCAGTGTATGGGGATGGGTTTCAGTTTGTGGGGATGTGTTTCAGTGTGTGGGGAACGGTTTCAGTTTGTGGGGAAGGTGTTTCAGTGTGTGGGGATGGGTTTCAGTGTGTGGGGATTGGTTTCAGTGTATGCGGAAGGGGTTTCAGTGTGTGGGGAATGTGTTTCAGTCTGAGGGGATGTGTTTCAAGGTTTGGGGAAAGGGTTTCAGTGTGTGGGGAAGGGGTTTCAGTGTGTGCGGATGGGTTTCAGTGTGTGGGGATGGGTTACAGTGAATGGGAAGTGGTTTCAGTGTATGGGGAAGGAGTTTCAGTGTGTGGGGAAATGGTTTCAGTGTGTGCAGAAGATGTTTTAGTGTGTGGGGAAGGTGTTTCAGAGTGTTGGGATGGGTTTCAGTGTGTGGGGAAGGTGTTTCACTGTGTGAGGAAGGGGTTTCAGAGTGCGGGAAAGTGTTTCAGTGTTGGGGGAAGGGCTTTCAGTGTGGGGGGAAGGGGTTTCAGTGTGTGGGGATGTTTTTCAGTGTGTGGGGAAGGGGTTTCAGTGTGTTGGGAAGGGGTTTAGAGTGTGGGGCAGGGATTCACTGTGTGCGGAAGGGGTTTCAGTGAGTGGGGAAGAGGTTTCAGTGTGTGGGGAATGTGTTTCAGTTTGTGGGGAAGGTGTTTCAGTGTTTGAGGAAGGGGTTTCAGTTTGTGGGGAAGGGGTTTCAGAGGGTGGGGAAGGGGTTTCAGTGTGTGGGGAAGGTGTTTCAGTGTGTGGGGATGGGGTTTCAGTGTGTGGGGAAGGTGTTTCAGTGTGTGCGGAAGGGGTTTCAGTGTGTGGCGAAGGGGTTTCTGTTTGTGGGGATGTGTTTCAGTGTGTGGGGAAGTGTTCCACGGTATGCGGAAGGGGTTTCAGTTTGTGCGGAAGGTTTTTCAGCGTCTGGGGATGTGTTTCAGTGGGTGGGGAAGGGGTTTCAGTGTGTGGGCATGTGTATCATTGTGTGGGGAAGGTGCTTCAGTGTGTGGGGATGTGTTTCCGTGAGTGGGGAAGGGGTTTCAGTGTGTGGGGAAGGGTTTCATTGTGTGCGGAATGGGTTACAGTGTGTGGGGAAGTGGTTTCAGTGTGTGGGGAAGTTGTTTAAATGTTTGGGGAGGTGTTTCAGTGTGTGGGGAAGGGGTTTCAGTATGAGGGGAAGGGGTTTGAGTGTGTGGGGATGGTTTCAACTGGTGGGGATGTGTTTCAGTGTGCTGGGAAGTTGTTTCATTGTGTGGGGAAGTGTTTCAGTGTGTGGGGAAGGTGTTTCAGTGTTTGGGATGGGTTTCACAGTGTGGGGAAGGGTTTCAGTGTGTGGGGAAGGGGTTTCAGTGTGTGGGGAAGTTGTTTCAGTGTGTGGGGAATGTATTTTAGTGTGTTTGGAAGGGTTTCAGTGTGTGGGGAATGTGTTTCAGTGTGTGGTAAATGGGGTTCAGTGTTTGGGGAAGGCTTTCACTGTGTGGGGTAGGGGTTTCAGTGTGCGGGGAAGGTGTTTCAGAGTGTGGGGATGTGTTGCAGTGTTTGGGGAGGTGTTTCAGTGTGTGGGGAAGGGGTTTCAGTATGAGGGGAAGGGGTTTGAGTGTGTGGGGATGGTTTCAACTGGTGGGGATGTGTTTCAGTGTGCTGGGAAGTTGTTTCATTGTGTGGGGAAGTGTTTCAGTGTGTGGGGAAGGTGTTTCAGTGTTTGGGATGGGTTTCACAGTGTGGGGAAGGGTTTCAGTGTGTGGGGAAGGGGTTTCAGTGTGTGGGGAAGTTGTTTCAGTGTGTGGGGAATGTATTTTAGTGTGTTTGGAAGGGTTTCAGTGTGTGGGGAATGTGTTTCAGTGTGTGGTAAATGGGGTTCAGTGTTTGGGGAAGGCTTTCACTGTGTGGGGTAGGGGTTTCAGTGTGCGGGGAAGGTGTTTCAGAGTGTGGGGATGTGTTGCAGTGTGTGGGGTGGGGTTTCCGTGTGTGGGGAAGGTGTTTCAGTGTGTGGGGAAGAGGTTTCAGCGTGTGGGGAATGTGTTTCAGTGTGTGGCGATGTGTTGCAGTGTGTGGGGATGGCGTTTCTGTTTGTGGGGAAGGTGTTTCAGTGTGTGGGGAAGGGGTTTCTGTGTGTGGGGAAGGGTTTCCAGTGTGTGGGGAAGGTGCTACAGTGTGTGGGAAGTGTTTCAGTGTGTGGGGAAGGTGTTTCAGTGTGTGGGGATGGGTTTCAGTGTGTGGGGAAGGTTTTACAGTGTGTGCGGAAGGTGTTTCAGTGTGTGGGGAAGGAGTTTTGTTGCGTGGGGAAGGTGTTTCAGTGTGTGGGGAAGGGGTTTCAGTGTGTGGGGAAGGTGTTTCAGTGTGTGGGGAAGGTGTTTCAATGTGTGGGAAGGGGTTTCGGTGTGTGGGGCAGGGTTTCAGTGTGTGGGGAAGGGGTTTCAGTGTGTGGGGAAGGGTTTCAGTGTGTGAGGAAGGTGTTTCAGTGTGTGCAGAAGGGGTTTCAGTGTGTGGAGAAGGTGTTTCAGTGTGTGGCGAAGATGTTTCAGTGTGTGGGGTAGGTGTTTCAGTGTTTGGGGAAGCGGTTTCAGTGTGTGAGGAAGCTGTTTCATGTGTGGGGAAGGGGTTTCAGTGTTTGGGGAAGGTGTTTCAGTGTGTGGGGTAGGGTTCCAGAGTGTGGGAAAGGGTTTTCAGTTTGTGGGAAAGGTGTTTCAGTGTGTGGGGATGGTATTTCTGTGTGTGGGGAAGGTGTTTCAGTGTGTGGGGAACGTGTTTCAGTGTGTGGGGAAGGGGTTTCAGTGTGTGGGGAAGGTGTTTTGGTGTGTGGGGATGAGTTTCAGTGTGTGGGGATGTGTTGCAGTGTGTCGGCAAGGGTTTCAGTGTGTGGGGAAGGTGTTTCAGTGTGTGGGGATGGGTTTCAGTGTGTGGGGATGGGTTTCATTGTGTGGGGATGGGTTTCATTGTATGCGGAAGGGGTTTCAGTGTGTGGGGAAGGTGTTTCAGTGTGTGTGGAAGGGGTTTCAGTGTCTGGGGAAGGTGTTTCTGTGTGTGGGGTAGGGGTTTCAGTGTGTGGGGAAGGGTTTCCAGTGTCTGGGGAAGGAGTTTCAGTGTGTGGGGAAGTGTTTCAGTGTGTGGGGAAGGTGTTTCAGTGCGTGCGGAAGGGGTTTCAGTGCGTGGGGAAGATGTTTCAGTGTATGGGGAAGGTGTTTCAGTGTGTGGGGAAGGGGTTTCAGTGTGTGGGGAAGTGTTTCAGTCTGTGGCGCAGAGGTTTCAGTGTGTGGGGAAGGGGTTTCAGTGTGTGGGGAAGGGTTTCAGTGTGTGGGGAAGGTGTTTCAGTCTGTGGGGAAGGTGTTTCAGTGTGTGGGGCTGGTGTTTCAGTGTGTGGGGAAACGGTTTCAGTGCGTGGGGGAGCTGTTTCAATGTGTGGGGAAGAAGATTCAGTTTTATGGGGATGGTGTTTCAGTGTGTGGGGTAGGGTTCCAGTGTGTGGGGAAGGGGTTCCAGTGTGTGGGAAAGGCGTTTCACTGTGTGGGGATGGTATTTCTGTGTGTGGGGAAGGTGTTTCAGTGTGTGGGGAAGGTGTTTCAGTGTGTGGGGAAGGGGTTTCAGTGTGTGGGGGAAGATGTCTTCGTGTGTGGGGATGTGTTTCAGTGTGTGGGGATGTGTTTCAGTGTGTGGGGAAGGGTGTCAGTGTGTGGGGAAGGTGTCTCAGTGTGTGGGGATGGTTTTCAGTGTTTGGGGATGGGTTTCAGTGTGTGGGGATGGGTTTCATTGTATCCGGAAGGTGTTTCAGTGTGTGGGGAAGGTGTTTCAGTGTTTGGGGAAGGGGTTTCAGTGTGTGGGGAAGGGATTTCAGTGTGTGGGGAATGTGTTTTAGTGTGTTTGGAAGGGTTTCAGTGTGTGGGAAATGTGTTTCAGTGTGTGGTGAATGGGTTTCAGTGTTTGGGGTAGGGTTTCAGTGTGTGTGGTAGGGGTTTCAGTGTGTGGGGAAGGTGTTTCAGTGTGTGGGGATGTGTTGTAGTGTGTGGGGATGGAGTTTCAGTGTGTGGTGAAGGTGTTTCCGTTTGTGGGGAAGGGGTTTCAGTGTGTGGGGAAGGGTCTCCAGTGTCTGGGGAAGGCGTTTCAGTGCGTCGGTAAGTGTTTCAGTGTGTGGGGAAGGTGTGTCAGTGTGTGGGGATGTGTTGCAGTTTGTGGGGATGCGGTTTCAGTGTGTGGGGAAGGTGTTTCAGAGAGTGTGGAAGGGGTTTCAGTGTGTGGGGAAGGGTTTCCAGTGTCTGGGGAAGGAGATTCAGTGTATGGGGAAGTGTTTCAGATTGTGTGGAAGGGGTTTCAGTGTGTGGGGAAGGTGCTTCAGTGTATGGGGAAGGTGTTTCAGTGTGTGGGGAAGGGGTTTCAGTGTGTGGGGAAGTTGTTTCAGTGTGTGGGGATGGTGTTTCAGTGTGTGGGGAAGGGGTTTCAGTGTGTGGGGAAGGGTTTCAGAGTGTGGGGAAGGTGTTTCAGTTTTTGGGGAAGGTTTTTGTGAGTGAGGAAGCTGTTCCAGTGTGTGCGGAAGGGGTTTCAGTGTGTGGGGAAGGTGTTTCAGTGTGTGGGGAAGGTGTTTCAGTGTGTGGAGAAGTTGTTTCAGTGTGTGGGGAAGGGGTTTCTGTGTGTGGAGATGTGACTCAGTCTGTGTGGAAGGTGTTTCAGTGTGTGGGGAAGGGTTTCATTGTGTGCGGAAGAGGTTTCAGTGTGTGGGGAGGGAGTTTCTTTGTGTGGGGAAAGTGTTTCAGTGTGTGTGGGGAAGGGGTTTCAGTGTGTGGGGATTTGTTTCATTGTGTAGGGAAGGGGTTTAAGTGTGTGGGGATGTGTTTCAGTGTGTGGGGAATGTGTTTCAGTGTGTGGGAAAGGTTTTCACTGTGTGCGGAAGGGGTTTCAGTGTGTGGGGAAGGGGTTTCAGTGTGTGGGGAAGGTGTTTGAGTATGTGCGGAAGGGGTTTCAGTGTGTGGGGAAGGGGTTTCAGTGTGTGTGGAAGGTGTTTCAGTGTGTGCAGAAGGGGTTTCAGTGTGTGGGGAAGGGGTTTCAATGTGTGGGGAATGTGTATCTGTGTGTTTGGAAGGTTTTCAGTGTGTGGGGAATGTGTTTCAGTGTGTGGTGAATGGGTATCAGTGTTTTGGGAAGGGTTACAGTGTGTGGGGAAGAGGTTTCAGCGTGTGGGGAATGTGTTTCAGTGTGTGGCGATGTGTTGCAGTGTGTGGGGATGGCGTTTCTGTTTGTGGGGAAGGTGTTTCAGTGTGTGGGGAAGGGGTTTCAGTGTGTGGGGAATGGTTTCCAGTGTGTGGGTAAGGTGCTACTGTGTGTGGGAAGTGTTTCAGTGTGTGGGGAAGGTGTTTCAGTGTGTGGGGATGGGTTTCAGTGTGTGGGGAAGGTTTTTCAGTGTGTGCGGAAGGGGTTTCAGTGTGTGGGGAAGGTGTTTTGTTGCGTGGGGAAGGTGTTTCAGTGTGTGGGGAAGGGGTTTCAGTCTGTGGGGAAGGTGTTTCAGTGTGTGGGGAAGATGTTTCAATGTGTGTGAAGGGGTTTCGGTGTGTGGGGAAGGGTTTCAATGTGTGGGGAAGGTGTTTCAGTGTGTGCGGAAGGGGTTTCAGTGTGTGAGGAAGGTGTTTCAGTGTGTGGTGTAGGTGTTTCAGTGTTTGGGGAAGCGGTTTCAGTGTGTGAGGAAGCTGCTTCAGTGTGTGGGGAAGGGGTTTCAGCGTTTGGGGAAGGTGTTTCAGTGTGTGGGGTAGGGTTCCAGTGTGTGGGGTAGGGTTCCAGTGTGTGGGAAATGGTGTTCAGTGTGTGGGAAAGGTGTTTCAGTGTGTGGGGATGGTATTGCTGTGTGTGGGGAAGGTGTTTCAGTGTGTGGTGTACGTGATTCAGTGTGTGGGGAAGGGGTTTCAGTGTGTGGGGAAGGTGTTTTAGTGTGTGGGGATGTGTTTCAGTGTGTGGGGATGTGTTTCAGTGTGTCGGGAAGGGGTTTCAGTGTGTGGGGATTGTGATTCTGTGTGATTGGAAGGGTTTCAGTGTGTGGGGAATGTGTTTCTGTGTGTGGTGAATGGGTTTCAGTGTTTGGGGAAGGGTTTCAGTGTGTGGGGAAGCGATTTCAGTGTGTGGGGAAGCTGTTTCAATGTGTGGGGAAGGGGATTCAGTTTAATGGGGAAGGTGTTTCAGTGTTTGGGGTAGGGTTCCAGTGTGTGGGGAAGGGGTTCCAGTGTGTGGGAAAGGCGTTTCAGTGTGTGGGGATGGTATTTCTGTGTGTGGGGGAGGTGTTTTAGTGTTTGGGGATGTGTTTCAATGTGTGGGGCGGTGTTTCAGAGTGTGGGGAAGGGTTTCAGTGTGTGGGGAAGGTGTCTCAGTGTGTGGGGATGGTTTTCAGTGTGTGGGGATGGGTTTCAGTGTGTGGGGATGGGTTTCATTGTATGCAGAAGGGGTTTCAGTGTGTGGGGAATGTGTTTCAATGTTTGGGGAAGGGGTTTCAGTGTGTGGGGAAGGGGTTTCAGTGTGTGGGGAATGTATTTTAGTGCGTTTGGAAGGGTTTCAGTGTGTGGAGAAGTTGTTTCAGTGTGTGGGGAAGGGGTTTCTGTGTGTGGGGATGTGTCTCAGTCTGTGGGGAAGGTGTTTCAGTGTGTGGGTAGGGTTTCACTGTGTGCGGAAGGGGTTTCAGTGTGTGGGGAAGGGGTTTCAGTGTGTGGGGAAGGTGTTTGAGTATGTGCGGAAGGGGTTTCAGTGTGTGGGGAAGGGTCTCCAGTGTCTGGGGAAGGCGTTTCAGTGCGTGGGGAAGTCTTTCAGTGTGTGGGGAAGGGGTTTCAATGTGTGGGGAATGTGTATCTGTGTGTTTGGAAGGTTTTCAGTGTGTGGGGAATGTGTTTCAGTGTGTGGTGAATGGGTATCAGTGTTTTGGGAAGGGTTACAGTGTGTGGGGAAGAGGTTTCAGCGTGTGGGGAATGTGTTTCAGTGTGTGGCGATGTGTTGCAGTGTGTGGGGATGGCGTTTCTGTTTGTGGGGAAGGTGTTTCAGTGTGTGGGGAAGGGGTTTCAGTGTGTGGGGAATGGTTTCCAGTGTGTGGGTAAGGTGCTACAGTGTGTGGGAAGTGTTTCAATGTGTGGGGAAGGTGTTTCAGTGTGTGGGGATGGGTTTCAGTGTGTGGGGAAGGGGTTTCAGTGTGTGTGGAAGGTGTTTCAGTGTGTGCAGAAGGGGTTTCAGTGTGTGGGGAAGGGGTTTCAATGTGTGGGGAATGTGTATCTGTGTGTTTGGAAGGTTTTCAGTGTGTGGGGAATGTGTTTCAGTGTGTGGTGAATGGGTATCAGTGTTTTGGGAAGGGTTACAGTGTGTGGGGAAGAGGTTTCAGCGTGTGGGGAATGTGTTTCAGTGTGTGGCGATGTGTTGCAGTGTGTGGGGATGGCGTTTCTGTTTGTGGGGAAGGTGTTTCAGTGTGTGGGGAAGGGGTTTCAGTGTGTGGGGAATGGTTTCCAGTGTGTGGGTAAGGTGCTACAGTGTGTGGGAAGTGTTTCAATGTGTGGGGAAGGTGTTTCAGTGTGTGGGGATGGGTTTCAGTGTGTGGGGAAGGTTTTTCAGTGTGTGCGGAAGGGGTTTCAGTGTGTGGGGAAGGTGTTTTGTTGCGTCGGGAAGGTGTTTCAGTGTGTGGGGAAGGGGTTTCAGTCTGTGGGGAAGGTGTTTCAGTGTGTGGGGAAGGTGTTTCAATGTGTGGGAAGGGGTTTCGGTGTGTGGGGAAGGGTTTCAATGTGTTGGGAAGGTGTTTCAGTGTGTGCGGAAGGGGTTTCAGTGTGTGAGGAAGGTGTTTCAGTGTGTGGGGTAGGTGTTTCAGTGTTTGGGGAAGCGGTTTCAGTGTGTGAGGAAGCTGCTTCAGTGTGTGGGGAAGGGGTTTCAGCGTTTGGGGAAGGTGTTTCAGTGTGTGGGGTAGGGTTCCAGTGTGTGGGGTAGGGTTCCAGTGTGTGGGAAAGGGTGTTCAGTGTGTGGGAAAGGTGTTTCAGTGTGTGGGGATGGTATTGCTGTGTGTGGGGAAGGTGTTTCAGTGTGTGGGGTACGTGATTCAGTGTGTGGGGAAGGGGTTTCAGTGTGTGGGGAAGGTGTTTTAGTGTGTGGGGATGTGTTTCAGTGTGTGGGGATGTGTTTCAGTGTGTCGGGAAGGGGTTTCAGTGTGTGGGGATTGTGATTCTGTGTGATTGGAAGGGTTTCAGTGTGTGGGGAATGTGTTTCTGTGTGTGGTGAATGGGTTTCAGTGTTTGGGGAAGGGTTTCAGTGTGTGGGGAAGCGATTTCAGTGTGTGGGGAAGCTGTTTCAATGTGTGGGGAAGGGGATTCAGTTTAATGGGGAAGGTGTTTCAGTGTTTGGGGTAGGGTTCCAGTGTGTGGGGAAGGGGTTCCAGTGTGTGGGAAAGGCGTTTCAGTGTGTGGGGATGGTATTTCTGTGTGTGGGGGAGGTGTTTTAGTGTGTGGGGATGTGTTTCAATGTGTGGGGCTGTGTTTCAGTGTGTGGGGAAGGGTTTCAGTGTGTGGGGAAGGTGTCTCAGTGTGTGGGGATGGTTTTCAGTGTGTGGGGATGGGTTTCAGTGTGTGGGGATGGGTTTCATTGTATGCGGAAGGGGTTTCAGTGTGTGGGGAATGTGTTTCAATGTTTGGGGAAGGGGTTTCAGTGTGTGGGGAAGGGGTTTCAGTGTGTGGGGAATGTATTTTAGTGTGTTTGGAAGGGTTTCAGTGTGTGGGGAATGTGTTTCAGTGTGTGGTGAATGGGTTTCAGTGTTTGGGGAAGGGTTTCACTGTGTGAAGTAGGGGTTTCAGTATGTGGGGAAGGTGTTTCAGAGTGTGGGGATGTGTTGCAGTGTGTGGGGATGGGGTTTCAGTGTGTGGGGAAGGTGTTTCAGTGCGTGGTAAAGGGGTTTCAGTGTGTGGGGAAGGGTCTCCAGTGTCTGGGGAAGGCGTTTCAGTGCGTGGGGAAGTCTTTCAGTGTGTGGGGAAGGTGTTTCAGTGTGTGGGGAAGGGTTTTGGTGTGTCGCGAAGGTGTTTCAGTGCGTGCAGAAGGGGTTTCAGTGTGTGGGGAAGGTGTTTCAGTGTATGGGGAAGGTGTTTCAGTGTGTGGGGAAGGGGTTTCAGTGTGTGGGGAAGGGGTTTCAGTGTGTGGGGAAGGAGTTTCAGTCTGTGGGGATGTTGTCTCAGTGTGTGAGGAAGGTGTTTCCGGGTGTGGGGAAGGGGTTTCAGTGTGTGGGGAAGGGGTTTCAGTTTGTGGGGAAGGTGTTTCAGTGTGTGGGGATGGGTTTCAGTGTGTGGGGAAGGTGTTTCAGTGAGTGCGGAAGGAGTTTCAGTGTGTGGGGAAGGTGTTTCAGTGTGTGGGGAAGGTGTTTCAGTGTGTGGGGAAGCTGTTTCAGTGTGTGGGGAAGGGGTTTCCGTGTTTGGGGAATGTGTTTCAGTATGTGGGGTAGGGTTCCAGTGTGTGGGGAAGGTGTTTCAGTGTGTGGGATAGGTGTTCAGTGTGTGGGGATGGTATTTCAGTGTGTGGGGAAGGTGTTTCAGTATGTGTGGAAGGTGTTTAAGTTTCTGGGGATGGGGTTTCAGTATGTGGGGAAGGTGTTTCAGTGTGTGGGGATGTATTTCAGTGTGTGGGGATGTGTTTCAGTGTGTGGGGAAGGAGTCTCACTGCGTGGGGATGTGTTTCAGTTTGTGGGGATGGGTTTCATTGTGTGCGGAAGGGGTTTCGGTGTGTGGGGAAGGTGTTTCAGTGTGTTATGAAGGGGCTTCAGTGTGAGGTGAAGGTGTTTCAGTGGGTGGGGTATGGGTTTCACAGTGTGCGGAAGGGTTTCAGTGTGTGGGGAAGGGATTTCAGTGTGGGGGGAAGGTGTTTCAGTGTGTGGGCAAGGTGTTTCAGTGTGTGGGGAAGGGGTTGCAGTGTGTGGGGTAGGTGTTTCAGGGCGTGGGGATGTGCTTTAGTGTCTGGGGATGTGTTTCAGTGTGTGGGGAAGGGTTTCAGTGTGTGGGGAAGGTGTTTCAGTGTGTGGGGATGGGTTTCAGTGTGTGGGGATGGGTTTCAGTGTGTGGGGAAGGGGTCTCAGTGTGTGGGGATGTGTTTCAGTTTGTGGGGATGGGGTTCATTGTGTGCGGAAGGGGTTTCGGTGTGTGGGGAAGGTGTTTCAGTGTGTTGTGAAGGGGTTTCAGTGTGCGGGGAAGGTGTTTCAGTGGGTGGGGTATGGGTTTCACAGTGTGCGGAAGGGTTTCAGTGTGAGGGGAAGGGATTTCAGTGTGTGGGGAAGGTGTTTCTGTGTGTGGGGAAGGTGTTTCTGTGTGTGGGGAAGGGGTTTCTGTGTGTGGGGAAGGTGTTTCAGTGCGTGGGGATGTGCTTTACTGTCTGGGGATGTGTTTCAGTGTGTGGGGAAGGGTTTCAGTGTGTGGGGAAGGTGTTTCAGTGTCTGGGGATGGGTTTCATTGTGTGGGGATGGGTTTCAGTGTGTGCGGAAGGGGTTTCAGTACGTTGGGATGTGTTTCAGGGTGTGAGGAAGGGACTTCATTGTGTGGGGAAGGGGTTTCAGTGTGTGGGGATGGGTTTCAGTGTGTGGGGATGGGTTTCAGTGAGTGGGAAGGGGTTTCAGGGTGTGGGGAAGGGGTTTCAGTGTGTGGGGACGTGTTTCAGTGTGCGGGGAAGGTGTTTCAGTGTTTGGGGAAGGGGTTTCAGTGTGTGCGGAAGGGGTTTTAGTGTGTGGGGAATTTGTTTCAGTGTGTGGGGAAGGTTTTCAGTGTGTGGGAATGTGTTTCAGTGTGTTGTGAATGGGTTGCAGTGTTTGGGGGAGGGTTTCAGTTTTGGGGAAGGGGTTTCAGTGTGTGGGGAATGTGTTTCAGTATGTGGGGATGTGTTTCAGTGTGTGCGGATGGGGTTTCAGTGTGTGGGGAAGTTGTTTCAGTGTGTGGGTAAGGGGTTTCAGTGTGTGGGGAAGGGGTTTCAGTATGTGGGGAAGGTGTTTCCATGTGTGGGGTAGTGTTTCAGTGTGTGGGGAAGGGGTTTCAGTGTGTGTCAGGAAGGTGTTTCAGTGTGTGGGGATGGGGTTTCAGTGTGTGGGGAAGGGTTTCAGAGTTTGGGGAAGGGGTTTCAGTGTGTGGGAAAGGGTTTCAGTGAGTGGGGAACGTGTTTCAGTGTGTGCGGAAGGGCTTTCAGCGTGTGGTGAAGGTGTTTTCAGTGTGTGGGGAAGGTGTTTCAGTGAGTGGGGAAGGTGTTTCAGTGTGTGGGGAAGGGGTTTCTGTGTTTGGGGAAGCTGTTTCAGTGTGTGGGGAAGGTGTTTCAGTGTGTGGGGAAGCTGGTTCAGTGTGTGGGGAAGGGGTTTCAGTGTTTGAGTAAGGTGTTTCAGTGTGTGGGGAGGGGTTCCGGTGTCTGGGGAAGTGGTTTCAGTGTGTCGGAAAGGTTTTTCTGTGTGTGGGGATGGCATTTCAGTGTGTGGGGAAGGTGTTTCAGTGTGTGGGCAAGGTGTTTCAGTGGGTGGGGTATGGGTTTCACAGTGTGCGGAAGGGTTCCAGTGTGAGGGGAAGGGATTTCAGTGTGTGGGGAAGGTGTTTCTGTGTGTGGGGAAGGTGTTTCAGTGTGTGGGGAAGGGGTTTATGTGTGTGGGGAAGGTGTTTCAGTGCGTGGGGATGTGCTTTAGTGTCTGGGGATGTGTTTCAGTGTGTGGGGAAGGGTTTCAGTGTGTGGGGAAGGTGTTTCAGTGTCTGGGGATGGGTTTCATTGTGTGGGGATGGATTTCAGTGTGTGCGGAAGGGGTTTCAGTGTGTTGGGATGTGTTTCAGGGTGTGGGGAAGGGACTTCATTGTGTGGGGAAGGGGTTTCAGTGTGTGGGGATGGGTTTCAGTGTGTGGGGATGGGTTTCAGTGAGTGGGAAGGGGTTTCAGGGTGTGGGGAAGGGGTTTCAGTGTGTGGGGACTTGTTTCAGTGTGCGGGGAAGGTGTTTCAGTGTTTGGGGAAGGGGTTTCAGTGTGTGCGGAAGGGGTTTTAGTGTGTGGGGAATTTGTTTCAGTGTGTGGGGAAGGTTTTCAGTGTGTGGGAATGTGTTTCAGTGTGTTGTGAATGGGTTGCAGTGTTTGGGGGAGGGTTTCAGTTTTGGGGAAGGGGTTTCAGTGTGTGGGGAATGTGTTTCAGTATGTGGGGATGTGTTTCAGTGTGTGCGGATGGGGTTTCAGTGTGTGGGGAAGTTGTTTCAGTGTGTGGGTAAGGGGTTTCAGTGTGTGGGGAAGGGGTTTCAGTGTGTGGGGAAGGTGTTTCCATGTGTGGGGTAGTGTTTCAGTGTGTGGGGAAGGGGTTTCAGTGTGTGTCAGGAAGGTGTTTCAGTGTGTGGGGATGGGGTTTCAGTGTGTGGGGAAGGGTTTCAGAGTTTGGGGAAGGGGTTTCAGTGTGTGGGGAAGGGTTTCAGTGAGTGGGGAACGTGTTTCAGTGTGTGCGGAAGGGCTTTCAGCGTGTGGTGAAGGTGTTTTCAGTGTGTGGGGAAGGTGTTTCAGTGAGTGGGGAAGGTGTTTCAGTGTGTGGGGAAGGGGTTTCTGTGTTTGGGGAAGCTGTTTCAGTGTGTGGGGAAGCTGTTTCATTGTGTGGGGAAGCTGGTTCAGTGTGTGGGGAAGGGGTTTCAGTGTTTGAGTAAGGTGTTTCAGTGTGTGGGGAGGGGTTCCGGTGTCTGGGGAAGTGGTTTCAGTGTGTGGGAAAGGTATTTCTGTGTGTGGGGATGGCATTTCAGTGTGTGGGGAAGATGTTTCAGTGTGTGGGCAAGGTGTTTCAGTTTGTGCGGAAGGTGTATGAGTGTGTGGGGAAGGGGTTTCAGTGTGTGGGGATGGTTTCAACTGGTGGGGATGTGTTTCAGTGTGCTGGGAAGTTGTTTCATTGTGTGGGGAAGTGTTTCAGTGTGTGGGGAAGGTGTTTCAGTGTGTGGGGTAGGGGTTTCACAGTGTGGGGAAGGGTTTCAGTGTGAGCGGAAGGGATTTCAGTGTGTGTGGAACGTGTTTCAGTGTGTGGGGAAGGGCTTTCGGTGTGTGGGGAAGGTGTTTCAGTGCGTGGAGATGTGCTTCAGTGTGTGGGGATGTGTTTCAGTGTGCGGAAGGGGTTTCAGTGTGTGAGGAAGGTGTTTCAGTGTGTGTTGAACGGGTTTCAGTGTGTTGGGAAGGTGCTTCAGTGTGTGCAGAAGGGGTTTCAGTGTGTGCGGAAGGTGTTTCATTGTGTGGGGAAGGGGTTTCAGTGAGTGGGGAAGGAGTTTCATTGTGTGCAGAAGGAGTTTCAGTGTGTGGGGAAGGGGATTCAGTGTGCAGGGAAGGTGTTTCATTGTGTGGGGAAGGTGTTTCATTGTGTGCGGAAGGGGATTCAGTGTGTAGGGAAGGTGTTTCAGTGTGTGGGGAAGGGGTTTCAGTGTGTGGGGAATTGTTTAACTGTGTGTGGATGGGGTTTCAGTGTGTGGGGAAGGTGTTTCAGTGTTTGGGGAAGGGGTTTCAATATGTGGTGAAGGGGTTTCAGTGTGTGGGGAACGGTTTCAGTGTGTGGGGAAGGTTTTCAGTTTGTGGGGAAGAGCTTTCAGTGTGTGTGGAAGGGGTTTCAGTATGTGGGGAAGGGTTTCAGTGTGTGCAGAAGGGGTCTCAGTGTCTGGGGAAGGGGTTTCAGTTTGTGGGGAAGGTTTTCAGTTTGTGGGGAAGAGTTCTCAGTGTGTGGGGCAGTGTTGCAGTGTGTGGGGACGGGGATTCAGTGTGTGCGGAAGGTGTTTCACTGTGTGGGGAAGTTGTTTCAGTGTGTGGGGAAGGTGTTTCAGTGTGTGGGGAAGTGGTTTCAGTGTGTGGGGAAGGGGTTTCAGTGTGTGGGGAATTGTTTAACGGTGTGCGGATTGGGTTTCAGTGTGTGGGGAAGGGTTTCAGTGTGTGGGGAAGGTGTTTCACTGTGTGGGGAAGGGGTTTCAGAGTGTGGGGAAGTGTTTCAGTGTTGGGGGAAGGGCTTTCAGTGTGGGGGGAAGGGGTTTCAGTGTGTGGGGATGTTTTTCAGTGTGTGGGGAAGCGGTTTCAGTGTGTGGGTAAGGGGTTTCAGAGTGTGGGGCAGGGATTCACTGTGTGCGGAAGGGGTTTCAGTGAGTGGTGAAGAGGTTTCAGTTTGTGGGGAATGTGTTTCAGTTTGTGGGGAAGGTGTTTCAGTGTGTGAGGAAGGGGTTTCAGTTTGTGCGGAAGGGGTTTCAGAGGGTGGGGAAGGGGTTTCAGTGTGTTGGGAAGGTGTTTCAGTGTGTGGGGATTGGGTTTCAGTGTGTGGGGAAGGTGTTTCAGTGTGTGCGGAAGGGGTTTCTGTGTGTGGGGAAGGGGTTTCTGTTTGTGGGGATGTGTTTCAGTGTGTGGAGAAGTGTTTCACGGTATGCGGAAGGGGTTTCAGTTTGTGCGGAAGGTTGTTCAGCGTGTGGGGATGTGTTTCAGTGGGTGCGGAAGGTGTTTCAGTGTGTGCGGAAGGGGTTTCAGTGTTTGGGGAAGGTGTTTCATTGTGTGCGGAAGTGTGTGGGGAAGGGGATTCAGTGTGTGGGGAAGGTGTTTCATTGTGTGGGGAAGGTATTTCATTGTGTGCGAAAGTGGATTCAATGTGTAGGGAAGGGGTTTCAGTTTGTGGGGAAGGGGTTTCAGTGTGTGGGGAATTGTTTAACGGTGTGCGGATTGGGTTTCAGTGTGTGGGGAAGGGTTTCAGTGTGTGGGGAAGGTTTTTAGTTCGTGGGGAAGGGGTTTCAGTGTGTGTGGAAGGGGTTTCAGTATGTGGGTTAGGGTTTCAGTGTGTGCGGAAGGGGTTTCAGTGTGTGGGGTGGTGTTTCAGTGTGTGGGGAAGGGTTACAGTGTGTGGGGATGGGGTTTCAGTGTGTGGGGAAGGGGTTTCAGTGTGTGGGGAAGTTTTCTCAGTGTGTGGGGAAGATGTTTCAGTGTGTGGGGAATGGGTTTCAGTGTGTGGGGAAGGTGTTTCAGAGTGTGGGGAAGGTATTGCAATGTGAGGGGAAGGTGTTTGAGAGTGTGGGGAAGGTGTTTCAGTGTGTGGGGAAGGGGTTTCAGTGCGTGGGGAAGTTGTTTCAGTGTGTGGGGATGTGTTTCAGTGTGTGGGAAAGGGTTTCAGTGTGTGGGGAAAGTGTTTCAGTGTATGGGGATGGGTTTCAGTTTGTGGGGATGTGTTTCAGTGTGTGGGGAACGGTTTCAGTGTGTGGGGAAGGTGTTTCAGTGTGTTGGGATGGGTTTCAGTGTGTGGGGATTGGTTTCAGTGTGTGCGGAAGGGGTTTCAGTGTGTGGGGAAGGTGTTTCTGTGTGTGGGGATGTGTTTCAGGGTTTGGGGAAGGGGTTTCAGTGTGTGGGGAAGGGGTTTCAGTGTGTGGGGATGGGTTTCAGTGTGTGGGGATGGGTTACAGTGAGTGGGAAGGGGTTTCAGTGTATGGGGAAGGAGTTTCAGTGTGTGGGGAAATGGTTTCAGTGGGTGCAGAAGGTGTTTTAGTGTGTGGCGAAGGTGTTTCAGAGTGTTGGGATGGGTTTCAGTGTGTGGGGAAGGTGTTTCAGTGTGTGGGGAAGGGGTTTCAGAGTGTGGGGAAGTGTTTCAGTGATGGGGGAAGGGCTTTCAGTGTGTGGGGAAGGTGTTTCATTGTGTGCGGAAGGGGATTCAATGTGTAGGGAAGGGGTTTCAGTTTGTGGGGAAGGGGTTTCAGTGTGTGGGGAATTGTTTAACGGTGTGCGGATTGGGTTTCAGTGTGTGGGGAAGGGTTTCAGTGTGTGGGGAAGGTTTTAAGTTTGTGGGGAAGGGGTTTCAGTGTGTGTGGAAGGGGTTTCAGTATGTGGGGAAGGGTTTCAGTGTGTGCGGAAGGGGTTTCAGTGTGTGGGGTAGTGTTTCAGTGTGTGGGGAAGGGTTACAGTGTGTGGGGATGGGGTTTCGGTGTGTGGGGAAGGGGTTTCAGTGTGTGGGGAAGTTTTTTCAGAATGTGGGTAAGATGTTTCAGTGTTTGGGGAATGGGTTTCAGTGTGTGGGGAAGGTGTTTCAGTGTGTCGGGAAGGTATTGCAATGCGTGGGGAAGGTGTTTCAGAGTGTGGGGAAGGTGTTTCAGTGTGTGGGGAAGGGGTTTCAGTGCGTGGGGAATGTGTTTCAGTGTGTGGGGATGTGTTTCAGTGTGTGGTGAAGGGTTTCAGTGGGTGGGGAAAGTGTTTCAGTGTATGGGGATGGGTTTCAGTTTGTGGGGATGTGTTTCGGTGTGTGGGGAACGGTTTCAGTTTGTGGGGAAGGTGTTTCAGTGTGTGGGGATGGGTTTCAGTGTGTGGGGATTGGTTTCAGTGTGTGCGGAAGGGGTTTCAGTGTGTGGGGAATGTGTTTCAGTCTGAGGGGATGTGTTTCAGGGTTTGGGGAAGGGGTTTCAGTGTGTGGGGAAGGGGTTTCAGTGTGTGCGGATGGGTTTCAGTTTGTGGGGATGGGTTACAGTGAATGGGAAGGGGTTTCAGTGTATGGGGAAGGAGTTTCAGTGTGTGGGGAAATGGTTTCAGTGTGTGCAGAAGATGTTTTAGTGTGTGGGAAAGGTGTTTCAGAGTGTTGGGATGGGTTTCAGTGTGTGGGGAAGGTGTTTCACTGTGTGAGGAAGGGGTTTCAGAGTGTGGGGAAGTGTTTCAGTGTTGGGGGAAGGGCTTTCAGTGTGGGGGGAAGGGGTTTCAGTGTGTGGGGATGTTTTTCAGTGTGTGGGGAAGGGGTTTCAGTGTGTTGGGAAGGGGTTTCAGAGTGTGGGGCAGGGATTCACTGTGTGCGGAAGGGGTTTCAGTGAGTGGGGAAGAGGTTTCAGTGTGTGGGGAATGTGTTTCAGTTTGTGGGGAAGGGGTTTCAGAGGGTGGGGAAGGGGTTTCAGTGTGTGGGGAAGGTGTTTCAGTGTGTGGGGATGGGGTTTCAGTGTGTGGGGAAGGTGTTTCAGTGTGTGCGGAAGGGGTTTCAGTGTGTGGGGAAGGGGTTTCTGTTTGTGGGGATGTGTTTCAGTGTGTGGGGAAGTGTTCCACGGTATGCGGAAGGGGTTTCAGTTTGTGCGGAAGGTTTTTCAGCGTGTGGGGATCTGTTTCAGTGGGTGGGGAAGGGGTTTCAGTGTGTGGGCATGTGTATCATTGTGTGGGGAAGGTGCTTCAGTGTGTGGGGATGTGTTTCCGTGAGTGGGGAAGGGGTTTCAGTGTGTGGGGAAGGGTTTAATTGTGTGCGGAAGGGGTTACAGTGTGTGCGGAAGTGGTTTCAGTGTGTGGGGAAGTTGTTTAAGTGTTTGGGGAGGTGTTTCAGTGTGTGGGGAAGGGGTTTCAGTATGAGGGGAAGGGGTTTGAGTGTGTGGGGATGGTTTCAACTGGTGGGGATGTGTTTCAGTGTGCTAGGAAGTTGTTTCATTGTGTGGGAAAGTGTTTCAGTGTGTGGGGAAGGTGTTTCAGTGTTTGGGATGGGTTTCACAGTGTGGGGAAGGGTTTCAGTGTGAGCGGAAGGGATTTCAGTGTGTGTGGAACGTGTTGCAGTGTGTGGGGAAGGGGTTTCAGTGTGTGGGGAAGGTGTTTCAGTGTGTGGGGATGTGCTTCAGTGTGTGGGGATGTGTTTCAGTGTGCGGAAGGGGTTTCAGTGTGTGAGGAAGGTGTTTCAGTGTGTGTTGAACGGGTTTCAGTGTGTTGGGAAGGTGCTTCACTGTGTGCAGAAGGGGTTTCAGTGTGTGCGGAAGGGGTTTCATTGTGTGGGGAAGGGGTGTCAGTGAGTGGGGAAGGAGTTTCATTGTGTGCAGAAGGAGTTTCAGTGTGTGGGGAAGGGGATTCAGTGTGCAGGGAAGGTGTTTCATTGTGTGGGGAAGGTGTTTCATTGTGTGCGGAAGGGGATTCAGTGTGTAGGGAAGGTGTTTCAGTGTGTGGGGAAGGGGTTTCAGTGTGTGGGGAATTGTTTAACTGTGTGTGGATGAGGTTTCAGTATTTGGGGAAGGTGTTTCAGTGTTTGGGGAAAGGGTTTCAATATGTGGTGAAGGGGTTTCAGTGTGTGGGGAACGGTTTCAGTGTGTGGGGAAGGTTTTCAGTTTGTGGGGAAGAGCTTTCAGTGTGTGTGGAAGGGGATTCAGTATGTGGGGAAGGGTTTCAGTGTGTGTGGAAGGGGTCTCAGTGTCTGGGGAATGGGTTTCAGTTTGTGGGGAAGGTTTTCAGTTTGTTGGGAAGAGTTCTCAGTGTGTGGGGAAGTGTTGCAGTGTGTGGGGACGGGGATTCAGTGTGTGCGGAAGGTGTTTCAGTGTGTGGGGAAGTTGTTTCAGTGTGTGGGGAAGGTGTTTCAGTGTGTGGGGATGGGGTTTCAGAGTGTGGGGAAGGTGTTTCAGTGTGTGGGGAATGTGTTTCAGTGTGTGGGGATGGGTTTCAGTGTGTGGGGATGTGTTTCAGTGTGTGGGGAACGGTTTCAGTGTGTGGGGAAGGTGTTTCAGTGTGTGGGGATGGGTTTCAGTGTGTGGGGATTGGTTTCAGTGTGTGCGGAAGGGGTTTCAGTGTGTGGGGAAGGTGTTTCAGTGTGTGGGGATGTGTTTCAGGGTTTGGGGAAGGGGTTTCAGTGTGTGGGAAAGGGGTTTCAGTGTGTGGGGATGGGTTTCAGTGTATGGGGATGGGTTGCAGTGAGTGGGAGGGGGTTTCTGTTTGTGGGGAAGTGGTTTCAGTGTGTGGGGATGGGTTTCAGTGTGTGGAGATGGGTTTCAGTGAATGGGAAGGGTTTTCAGGGTGTGGGGAAGGAGTATCAGTGTGTGGGGAAGGTGTTTCAGTGTGTGGGGAAGGTGTTTCAGTGTGTGTGGAAGAGGTTTCAGAGTGTGGGGATGGGTTTCAGTGTGTGGGGAAGGGGTTTCAGTGTGCGGGGAAGGTGTTTCAGAGTGTGGGGAAGTGTTTCAGTGTGGGGGGAAGGGCTTTCAGTGTGGGGGGAAGGGGTTTCAGTGTGTGGCAATGTTTTTCAGTGTTTGCAGAAGGGGTTTCAGTGTGTGGGGAATGAGTTTCAGTGTGTTGGGAAGGGTTTCACTGTGTGCGGAAGGGGTTTCAGTGTGTGGGGAAGCGGTTTCAGTGTGTGGGGAAGGTGTTTCAGTTTGTGGGGAAGGTGTTTCAGTGCGTGCGGAAGGGGTTTCAGTTTGTGGGGAAGGGGTTTCAGAGTGTGGGGAAGGGGTTTCAGTGTGTGGGGAAGGTGTTTCAGTGTGTGCGGCAGGGGTTTCAGTGTGTGCGGAAGGGGTTTCAATGTGTGGGGAAGGGGTTTCAGTGTGTGGGGAAGGTGTTTCAGTATGTGCGAAAGGGGTTTCAGTGTGTGGGGAAGGGGCTTCTGTCTTTGGGGATGTGTTTCAGTGTGTGGGGAAGGGTTTCACGGTATGCGGAAGGGGTTTCAGATGGTGGGGAAGGTGTTTCAGTGTGTGGGGATGTGTTTCAGTGAGTGGGGAAGGGGTTTCAGAGTGTGGGGATGAGTTTCAGTGTGTGGGGAAGGGGTTTCAGTGCGAGGGGATGTGTTTCAGTGAGTGGGGAAGGGGTTTCAGTGTGTGGGGAAGGGGTTTCAGTGTGTGAGGAAGGGGTTTCAGTTTGTGGGGAAGGGGTTTCAGAGGGTGGGAAGGGTTTTCAGTGTGAGGGGAAGGTGTTTCAGTGTGTGCGGAAGGGGTTTCAGTGTGTGCGGAAGGGGTTTCAGTGTGTGTGGAAGTGGTTTCAGTGTGTGGGGAAGGTGCTTCAGTGTGTGCGGAAGGGGTTTCAGTGTGTGAGGAAGGGGTTTCAGTGTGAGTTGAAGGGGTTTCTGTGTGTTGGGAAGGTGTTTCAGTGTTTGCGGAAGGGGTTTCAGTGTGTGCGGAAGGTGTTTAAGTGTGTGCGGAAGGGGTTTCAGTTTTGGGGAAGGTGTTTCATTGTGTGCGGAAGTGTGTGGGGAAGGGGATTCAGTGTGTGGTGAAGGTGTTTCATTGTGTGGGGAAGGTGTTTCATTGTGTGCGAAAGTGGATTCAATGTGTAGGGAAGGGGTTTCAGTTTGTGGGGAAGGAGTTTCATTGTGTGCAGAAGGAGTTTCAGTGTGTGGGGAAGGGGATTCAGTGTGCAGGGAAGGTGTTTCATTGTGTGGGGAAGTTGTTTCATTGTGTGCGGAAGGGGATTCAGTGTGTAGGGAAGGTGTTTCAGTGTGTGGGGAAGGGGTTTCAGTGTGTGGAGAATTGTTTAACTGTGTGTGGATGAGGTTTCAGTATTTGGGGAAGGTGTTTCAGTGTTTGGGGAAGGGGTTTTAATATGTGGTGAAGGGGTTTCAGTGTGTGGGGAACGGTTTCAGTGTGTGGGGAAGGTTTTCAGTTTGTGGGGAAGAGCTTTCAGTGTGTGTGGAAGGGGTTTCAGTATGTGGGGAAGGGTTTCAGTGTGTGCGGAAGGTGTCTCAGTGTCTGGGGAATGGGTTTCAGTTTGTGGGGAAGGCTTTCAGTTTGTGGGGAAGAGTTCTCAGTGTGTGGGGAAGTGTTGCAGTGTGTGGGGATGGGGATTCAGTGTGTGCGGAAGGTGTTTCAGTGTGTGGGGAAGTTGTTTCAGTGTGTGGGGAAGGTGTTTCAGTGTGTGGGGATGGGGTTTCAGTGTGTGGGGAAGGTGTTTCAGTGTGTGGGGATGGGGTTTCAATGTGTGGGAATGTGTTTCAGTGTGTGGGGAAGGGTTTCTTTGTGTGGGGAATGTGTTTCAGTGTGTGGGGATGGGTTTCAGTATGTGGGGATGTGTTTCAGTGTGTGGGGAACGGTGTCAGTGTGTGGGGAAGGTGTTTCAGTGTGTGGGGATGGGTTTCAGTGTGTGGGGATGGGTTTCAGCGTGTGCGGAAGGGGTTTCAGTGTGTGGGGAAGGTGTTTCAGAGTGTGGGGATGTGTTTCAGGGTGTGGGGAGAGGGTTCCTGTTTGTGGGGAAGTGGTTTCAGTGAATGGGAAGGGTTTTCAGGGTGTGGGGAAGGAGTATCAGTGTGTGGGGAAGGTGTTTCAGTGTGTGGGGAAGGTGTTTCAGTGTGTGTGGAAGAGGTTTCAGAGTGTGGGGATGGGTTTCAGTGTGTGGGGAAGGGGTTTCAGTGTGCGGGGAAGGGGTTTCAGAGTGTGGGGAAGTGTTTCAGTGTGGGGGGAAGGGCTTTCAGTGTGGGGGAAGGTGTTTCAGTGTGTGGCAATGTTTTTCAGTGTTTGCAGAAGGGGTTTCAGTGTGTGGGGAATGAGTTTCAGTGTGTTGGGAAGGGTTTCACTGTGTGCGGAAGGGGTTTCAGTGTGTGGGGAAGCGGTTTCAGTGTGTGGGGAAGGTGTTTCAGTTTGTGGGGAAGGTGTTTCAGTGTGTGCGGAAGGGGTTTCAGTTTGTGGGGAAGGGGTTTCAGAGTGTGGGGAAGGGGCTTCAGTGTGTGGGGAAGGTGTTTCAGTGTGTGCGGCAGGGGTTTCAGTGTGTGCGGAAGGGGTTTCAATGTGTGGGGAAGGGGTTTCAGCGTGTGGGGAAGGTGTTTCACTATGTGCAAAAGGGGTTTCAGTGTGTGGGGAAGGGGCTTCTGTCTTTGGGGATGTGTTTCAGTGTGTGGGGAAGGGTTTCACGGTATGCGGAAGGGGTTTCAGTGTGTGGGAAAGTTTTTTCAGAATGTGGGTAAGATGTTTCAGTGTGTGGGGAATGGGTTTCAGAGTGTGGGGATGAGTTTCAGTGTGTGGGGAAGGGGTTTCAGTGCGAGGGGATGTGTTTCAGTGAGTGGGGAAGGGGTTTCAGTGTGTGGGGAAGGGGTTTCAGTGTGTGAGGAAGGGGTTTCAGTTTGTGGGGAAGGGGTTTCAGAGGGTGGGAAGGGTTTTCAGTGTGAGGGGAAGGTGTTTCAGTGTGTGCGGAAGGGGTTTCAGTGTGTGTGGAAGGGGTTTCAGTGTGTGTGGAAGTGGTTTCAGTGTGTGGGGAAGGTGCTTCAGTGTGTGCGGAAGGGGTTTCAGTGTGTGAGGAAGGGGTTTCAGTGTGAGTTGAAGGGGTTTCAGTATGTTGGGAAGGTGTTTCAGTGTTTGCGGAAGGGGTTTCAGTGTGTGCGGAAGGTGTTTAAGTGTGTGCGGAAGGGGTTTCAGTTTTGGGGAAGGTGTTTCATTGTGTGCGGAAGTGTGTGGGGAAGGGGATTCAGTGTGTGGTGAAGGTGTTTCATTGTGTGGGGAAGGTGTTTCATTGTGTGCGAAAGTGGATTCAATGTGTAGGGAAGGGGTTTCAGTTTGTGGGGAAGGGGTTTCAGTGTGTGGGGAATTGTTTAACGGTGTGCGGATTGGGTTTCAGTGTGTGGGGAAGAGTTTCAGTGTGTGGGGAAGGTTTTCAGTTCGTGGGGAAGGGTTACAGTGTGTGGGGATGGGGTTTCAGTGTGTGGGGAAGGGGTTTCAGTGTGTGGGTAAGTTTTCTCAGTGTGTGGGGAAGATGTTTCAGTGTGTGGGGAAGGTATTGCAATGTGAGGGGAAGGTGTTTCAGTGTGTGGGGATGTGTTTCAGTTCGTGGGGAAGGGTTACAGTGTGTGGGGATGGGGTTTCAGTGTGTGGGGAAGGGGTTTCAGTGTGTGGGGAAGTTTTCTCAGTGTGTGGGGAAGGTGTTTCAGTGTGTGGGGAAGGGGTTTCAGTGCGTGGGGAAGTTGTTTCAGTGTGTGGGGATGTGTTTCAGTGTGTGGGGAAGGTATTGCAATGTGAGGGGAAGGTGTTTCAGAGTGTGGGGAAGGTGTTTCAGTGTGTGGGGAAGGGGTTTCAGTGCGTGGGGAAGTTGTTTCAGTGTGTGGGGATGTGTTTCAGTGTGTGGGGAAGGGTTTCAGTGTGTGGGGAAAGTGTTTCAGTGTATGGGGATGGGTTTCAGTTTGTGGGGATGTGTTTCAGTGTGTGGGGAACGGTTTCAGTGTGTGGGGAAGGTGTTTCAGTGTGTGGGGATGGGTTTCAGTGTGTGGGGATTGGTTTCAGTGTGTGCGGAAGGGGTTTCAGTGTGTGGGGAAGGTGTTTCAGTGTGTGGGGATGTGTTTCAGGGTTTGGGGAAGGGGTTTCAGTGTGTGGGGAAGGGGTTTCAGTGTGTGGGGATGGGTTTCAGTGTATGGGGATGGGTTGCAGTGAGTGGGAAGGGGTTTCAGTGTATGGGGAAGGAGTTTCAGTGTGTGGGGAAATGGTTTCAGTGTGTGCAGAAGGTGTTTTAGTGTGTGGCGAAGGTGTTTCAGAGTGTTGGGATGGGTTTCAGTGTGTGGGGAAGGTGTTTCAGTGTGTGGGGAAGGGGTTTCAGAGTGTGGGGAAGTGTTTCAGTGATGGGGGAAGGGATTTCAGTGTGTGGGGAAGGTGTTTCATTGTGTGCGGAAGGGGGTTCAATGTGTAGGGAAGGGGTTTCAGTTTGTGGGGAAGGGGTTTCAGTGTGTGGGGAATTGTTTAACTGTGTGCGGATTGGGTTTCAGTGTGTGGGGAAGGGTTTCAGTGTGTGGGGAAGGATTTAAGTGTGTGCGGAAGGGGTTTCAGTGTGTGGGGTAGTGTTTCAGTGTGTGTGGAAGGGTTACAGTGTGTGGGGATGGGGTTTTGGTTTGTGGGGAAGGGGTTTCAGTGTGTGGGAAAGTTTTTTCAGAATGTGGGTAAGATGTTTCAGTGTGTGGGGAATGGGTTTCAGTGTGTGGGGAAGGTGTTTCAGTGTGTCGGGAATGTATTGCAATGCGTGGGGAAGGTGTTTCAGAGTGTGGGGAAGGTGTTTCAGTGTTTGGGGAAGGGGTTTCAGTGGGTGGGGAATGTGTTTCAGTGTATGGGGATGGGTTTCAGTTTGTGGGGATGTGATCCAGTGTGTGGGGAACGGTTTCAGTTTGTGGGGAAGGTGTTTCAGTGTGTGGGGATGGGTTTCAGTGTGTGGGGATTGGTTTCAGTGTGTGCGGAAGGGGTTTCAGTGTGTGGGGTAGTGTTTCAGTGTGTGGAGAAGGGTTACAGTGTGTGGGGATGGGGTTTCAGTGTGTGGGGAAGTTTTCTCAGTGTGTGGGGAAGATGTTTCAGTGTGTGGGGAATGGGTTTCAGTGTGTGGGGAAGGTGTTTCAGCGTGTGGGGAATGTATTGCAATGTGAGTGGAAGGTGTTTCAGAGTGTGGGGAAGGTGTTTCAGTGTGTGGGGAAGGGGTTTCAGTGCGTGGGGAAGTTGTTTCAGTGTGTGGGGAACGGTTTCAGTGTGTGGGGAAGGTGTTTCAGTGTGTGGGGATGGGTTTCAGTGTGTGGGGATTGGTTTCAGTGTGTGCGGAAGGGGTTTCAGTGCGTGGGGAAGGTGTTTCAGTGTGTGGGGATGTGTTTCAGGGTTTGGGGAAGGGGTTTCAGTGTGTGGGGAAGGGGTTTCAGAGTGTGGGGAAGTGTTTCAGTGATGGGGGAAGGGCTTTCAGTGTGTGGGGAAGGTGTTTCATTGTGTGCGGAAGGGGATTCAATGTGTAGGGAAGGGGTTTCAGTTTGTGGGGAAGGGGTTTCAGTGTGTGGGGAATTGTTTAACGGTGTGCAGATTGGGTTTCAGTGTGTGGGGAAGGGTTTCAGTGTGTGGGGAAGGTTTTCAGTTTGTGGGGAAGGGGTTTCAGTGTGTGTGGAAGGGGTTTCAGTATGTGGGGAAGGGTTTCAGTGTGTGCGGAAGGGGTGTCAGTGTGTGGGGTAGTGTTTCAGTGTGTGGGGAAGGGTTACAGTGTGTGGGGATGGGGTTTCGGTGTGTCGGGAAGGTATTGCAATGCGTGGGGAAGGTGTTTCAGAGTGTGGGGAAGGTGTTTCAGTGTGTGGGGAAGGGGTTTCAGTGCGTGGGGAATGTGTTTCAGTGTGTGGGGATGTGTTTCAGTGTGTGGTGAAGGGTTTCAGTGGGTGGGGAAAGTGTTTCAGTGTATGGGGATGGGTTTCAGTTTGTGGGGATGTGTTTCAGTGTGTGGGGAACGGTTTCAGTTTGTGGGGAAGGTGTTTCAGTGTGTGGGGATGGGTTTCAGTGTGTGGGGATTGGTTTCAGTGTGTGCGGAAGGGGTTTCAGTGTGTGGGGAATGTGTTTCAGTGTGAGGGGATGTGTTTCAGGGTTTGGGGAAGGGGTTTCAGTGTGTGGGGAAGGGGTTTCAGTGTGTGCGGATGGGTTTCAGTGTGTGGGGATGGGTTACAGTGAATGGGAAGGGGTTTCAGTGTATGGGGAAGAAGTTTCAGTGTGTGGGGAAATGGTTTCAGTGTGTGCAGAAGATGTTTTAGTGTGTGGGGAAGGTGTCTCAGAGTGTTGGGATGGGTTTCAGTGAGTGGGGAAGGTGTTTCAGTTTGTGGGGAAGGTGCTTCAGTGTTTGAGGAAGGGGTTTCAGTTTGTGGGGAAGGGGTTTCAGAGGGTGGGGAAGGGGTTTCAGTGTGTGGGGAAGGTGTTTCAGTGTGTGGGGATGGGGTTTCAGTGTGTGGGGAAGGTGTTTCAGTGTGTGCGGAAGGGGTTTCAGTGTGTGGGGAAGGGGTTTCTGTTTGTGGGGATGTGTTTCAGTGTGTGGGGAAGTGTTCCACGGTATGCGGAAGGGGTTTCAGTTTGTGCGGAAGATTTTTCAGCGTGTGGGGATGTGTTTCAGTGGGTGGGGAAGGGGTTTCAGTGTCTGGGCATGTGTATCATTGTGTGGGGAAGGTGCTTCAGTGTGTGGGGATGTGTTTCAGTGAGTGGGGAAGAGGTTTCAGTGTGTGGGGAAGGGTTTCATTGTGTGCGGAAGGGGTTACAGTGTGTGGGGAAGTGGTTTCAGTGTGTGGGGAAGTTGTTTAAGTGTTTGGGGAGGTGTTTCAGTGTGTGGGGAAGGGTTACAGTGTGTGGGGATGGGTTTCAGTGTTTGGGGAAGGGGTTTCAGTCTGTAGGGATGTGTTTCAGTCTGTGGGGATGGGTTTCAGTGTGTGCGGAAAGGGTTTCAGTTTGTGGGGAAGAGGTTTCAGTGCGTGGGGAAGGGGTTCAGTGTGTGTGGAAGGGGTTTCAGTGTGTGGGGAAGGGGTTTCAGCGTGCGGGGAAGGGGTTGCAGTGTGTGTTGAAGGGGTTTCAGAGTGTGGGGAAGGGGTTTCAGTGTTTGTGGAAGAGGTTTCAGTGTGTGGGGATGCGTTTCAGTGTGTGTGGAAGGGGTTTCAGTGTGTGGGGATGTGTTTCTGTGGGTGTGGAAGAAGTTCCAGCGTGTGGGGAAGAGGTTTCAGTGTGTGTGGAAGATGTTTCAGTGTGTGTGGAAGAGGTTTCAGTGCATGGGGAAGGAGTTTCAGTGTGTGGGGAAGATGTTGCAGTGTGTGGGGAAGAGGATTCAGTGTGTGGGGAAGAGTTTTCAGTGTGTGGGGAAGAGGTTTCAGTGTGTGGGGAAGTGTTTCAGTGTGTGGGGATGGGTTTCAGTGTGTGGGGAAGGGGTTTCAGTGTCTGGGGAAGAGGTTTCAGTGTGTGGGGAAGGTTTTCAGCCTGGAGGGAAAGGTTTCATAGAGTGTGGAAGAGGTTTCAGTGTTTGGGGATGGGTTTCAGTGTTTGGGGAAGGGGTTTCAGTCTGTAGGGATGTGTTTCAGTCTGTGGGGATGGGTTTCAGTGTGTGCGGAAAGGGTTTCAGTTTGTGGGGAAGAGGTTTCAGTGCGTGGGGAAGGGGTTCAGTGTGTGTGGAAGGGGTTTCAGTGTGTGGGGAAGGGGTTTCAGCGTGCGGGGAAGGGGTTGCAGTGTGTGTGGAAGGGGTTTCAGTGTGTGGGGATGGGTTTCTGTGGGTGTGGAAGAAGTTCCAGCGTGTGGGGAAGAGGTTTCAGTGTGGCTGGAAGATGTTTCAGTGTGTGTGGAAGTGGTTTCAGTGCGTGGGGAAGGAGTTTTAGTGTGTGGGGAAGATGTTGCAGTGTGTGGGGAAGAGGATTCAATGTGTGGGGAAGAGGTTTCAGTGTGTGGGGAAGAGGTTTCAGTGTGTGGGGAAGTGTTTCAGTATGTGGGGTAGGGATTCAGAGTGTGGGGATGGGTTTCTGTGGGTGTGGAAGAAGTTCCAGCGTGTGGGGAAGAGTTTTCAGTGTGTGTGGATGAACTTTCAGTGTGTGTGGAAGTGGTTTCAGTGTGTGGGGAAGGAGTTTCTGTGTGAGGGGAAGATGTTGCAGTGTGTGGGGAAGAGGATTCAGTTTGTGCGGAAGAGGTTTCAGTGTGTGGGGAAGGGGTTTCAGTGTGTGGGGAAGGGGTTTCAGTGTGTGGGGATGGGTTTCAGTCTTTGGCGAAGAGGTTTCAGTGTGTGGGGAAGAGTTTTCAGTGTGCGGTGATGGAATTCAGTGTTTGGGGAAGGGGTTTCAGTCTGTGGGGAATTGGTTTCAGTGTGTGGTGAAGGGGTTTCATTCTGTGGAGAACTGGTTTCAGTGTGTGGGGAATGCTTTCAGTGTGTGGGGAAAGCTTTCAGTGTGTGGGGAAGATGTTTCAGTGTGTGGGAAGAGGTTTCAGTGTGTGGGGATGGATTGCAGTGTGTGGGGAAGGTTTTCAGTGTGTGGGGAAAGTTTTCAGTGTGTGGGGAAGAGGTTTCAGTGTGTGGGGAAGGGGTTTCAGTTTGTGGGGAAAGTTTTCAGTGTGTGGGGAAGAGGTTTCAGTGTTTGGGGATGGGTTTCAGTGTTTGGGGATGGGGTTTCAGTCTGTAGGGATGTGTTTCAGTCTGTGGGGATGGGTTGCAGTGTGTGTGGAAAGGGTTTCAGTTTGTGGGGAAGAGGTTTCAGTGCGTGGGGAAGGGGTTCAGTGTGTGTGGAAGGGGTTTCAATGTGTGGGGAAGGGGTTTCAGCGTGCGGGGAAGGGGTTGCAGTGTGTGTTGAAGGGGTTTCAGAGTGTGGGGAAGGGGTTTCAGTGTTTGTGGAAGAGGTTTCAGTGTGTGGGGATGCGTTTCAGTGTGTGTGGAAGGTGTTTCAGTGTGTGGGGAAGAGGTTTCAGTGTGTGTGGAAGATGTTTCAGTGTGTGTGGAAGAGGTTTCAGTGCATGGGGAAGGAGTTTCAGTGTGTGGGGAAGATGTTGCAGTGTGTGAGGAAGAGGATTCAGTGTGTGGGGAAGAGTTTTCAGTGTGTGGGGAAGAGGTTTCAGTGTGTGGGGAAGTGTTTCAGTGTGTGGGGATGGGTTTCAGTGTGTGGGGAAGGGGTTTCAGTGTCTGGGGAAGAGGTTTCAGTGTGTGGGGAAGGTTTTCAGCCTGGAGGGAAAGGTTTCATTGAGTGTGGAAGAGGTTTCAGTGTTTGGGGATGGGTTTCAGTGTTTGGGGAAGGGGTTTCAGTCTGTAGGGATGTGTTTCAGTCTGTGGGGAAGAGGTTTCAGTGCGTGGGGAAGGGGTTCAGTGTGTGTGGAAGGGGTTTCAGTGTGTGGGGAAGGGGTTTCAGCGTGCGGGGAAGGGGTTGCAGTGTGTGTTGAAGGGGTTTCAGAGTGTGGGGAAGGGGTTTTAGTGTTTGTGGAAGAGGTTTCAGTGTGTGGGGATGCGTTTCAGTGTGTGTGGAAGGGGTTTCAGTGTGTGGGGATGTGTTTCTGTGGGTGTGGAAGAAGTTCCAGCGTGTGGGGAAGAGGTTTCAGTGTGTGTGGAAGATGTTTCAGTGTGTGTGGAAGAGGTTTCAGTGCATGGGGAAGGAGTTTCAGTGTGTGGGGAAGATGTTGCAGTGTGTGGGGAAGAGGATTCAGTGTGTGGGGAAGAGTTTTCAGTGTGTGGGGAAGAGGTTTCAGTGTGTGGGGAAGTGTTGCAGTGTGTGGGGATGGGTTTCAGTGTGTGGGGAAGGGGTTTCAGTGTCTGGGGAAGAGGTTTCAGTGTGTGGGGAAGGTTTTCAGCCTGGAGGGAAAGGTTTCATTGAGTGTGGAAGAGGTTTCAGTGTTTGGGGATGGGTTTCAGTGTTTGGGGAAGGGGTTTCAGTCTGTAGGGATGTGTTTCAGTCTGTGGGGATGGGTTTCAGTGTGTGCGGAAAGGGTTTCAGTTTGTGGGGAAGAGGTTTCAGTGCGTGGGGAAGGGGTTCAGTGTGTGTGGAAGGGGTTTCAGTGTGTGGGGAAGGGGTTTCAGCGTGCGGGGAAGGGGTTGCAGTGTGTGTGGAAGGGGTTTCAGTGTGTGGGGATGGGTTTCTGTGGGTGTGGAAGAAGTTCCAGCGTGTGGGGAAGAGGTTTCAGTGTGGCTGGAAGATGTTTCAGTGTGTGTGGAAGAGGTTTCAGTGCGTGGGGAAGGAGTTTCAGTGTGTGGGGAAGATGTTGCAGTGTGTGGGGAAGAGGATTCAGTGTGTGGGGAAGCGGTTTCAGTGTGTGGGGAAGAGGTTTCAGTGTGTGGGGAAGTGTTTCAGTGTGTGGGGTAGGGTTACAGAGTGTGGGGATGGGTTTCTGTGGGTGTGGAAGAAGTTCCAGCGTGTGGGGAAGAGGTTTCAGTGTGTGTGGATGATGTTTCAGTGTGCGTGGAAGTGGTTTCAGTGTGTGGAGAAGGAGTTTCAGTGTGTGGGGAAGATGTTGCAGTGTGTGGGGAAGAGGATTCAGTGTGTTGGGAAGAGGTTTCAGTGTGTGGGGAAGGGGTTTCAGTGTGTGGGGAAGGGGTTTCAGTGTATGGGAATGGGTTTCAGTCTTTGGCGAAGAGGTTTCAGTGTGTGGGGAAGAGGTTTCAGTGTGTGGGGAAGTGTTTCATTGTGTGGGGATGGATTTCAGTGTGTGGGGAAGGGGTTTCAGTGTGTAGGGAAGGTGTTTCATTGTGTGGGGATGAGGTTTCAGGGTGTAGGGATGGGTCTCAGTGTGTGGGGATGGGTTTCAGTGTGTGGGGAAGGTGTTTCAGTGTGTGGGGAAGAGGTTTCAGTGTGTGGGGATGGCTTTCAGTGTCTGGGGAAGGGGTTTCAGTGTGTGCGGAAGGTGTTTCAGTGTGTGGTGAAGAGACTTCAGTGTGTGGGGATGGGTTTCAGTGTGTGGGGAAGGGGTTTCAGTCTGTGGGGAAGAGGTTTCAGTGCGTGGGGAAGGGGTTCAGTTTGTGTGGAAGGGGTTTCAGTGTGTGGGGAAGGGGTTTCAGCGTGCGGGGAAGGAGTTGCAGTGTGTGTGGAAGGGGTTTCAGAGAGTGGGGAAGGGGTTTCAGTGTGTGTGGAAGAAGTTCCAGCGTGTGGGGAAGAGGTTTCAGTGTGTGTGGATGATGTTTCAGTGTGTGTGGAAGTGGTTTCAGTGTGTGGGGAAGGAGTTTCAGTGTGTGGGGAAGATGTTGCAGTGTGTGGGGAAGAGGATTCAGTGTGTGGGGAAGAGGTTTCAGTGTGTGGGGAAGAGGTTTCAGAGTGTGGGGAAGGGGTTTCAGTGTGTCGGGATGGGTTTCAGTCTGTGGCGAAGAGGTTTCAGTGTGTGGGGAAGAGGTCTGAGTGTGTGGGGAAGTGTTTCAGTGTATGGGGATGTGTTTCAGTTGGTGGGGAAGGGGTTTCAGTGTGTGGGGATGGGTTTCAGTGTGTGGGGAGGGTGTTTCAGTGTGTAGGCAAGGGGTTTCAGTGTGTGGATATGAGGTTTCAGTGTGTGGGGATGAGGTTTCAGTGTGTGGGGATGGGTTTCAGTGTGTGGGGAAGTGGTTTCAGTGTGTGGGGAAGTGGTTTCACTGTGTGGGGAAGAGGTTTCAGTGTGTGGGGAAGGGGTTTCAGTGTGTGGGGAAGGAGATTCAGTGTGTGGGGAAGAGGTTTCAGTGTGCGGTGATGGAATTCAGTGTTTGGGGAAGGGGTTTCAGTCTGTGGGGAATAGGTTGCAGTGTGTGGTGAAGGGGTTTCATTCTGTGGAGAACTGGTTTCAGTGTGTGGGGAAGAGGTTTCAGTGTGAGGGGATGGGTTTCAGTGTGTGGGGAAGAGGTTTCTGTGTGTGGGGAAGAGTTTTCAGTGCGTGCGGATGGGTTTCAGTGTGTGGGGAAGGGGTATCAGTGTATGGGGAAGAGGGTTATGTGTGTGGGGATGAGTTTAAATGTGTGGGGAATGGTTTCAGAGTGTGGGTAAAGCTTTCAGTGTGTGGGGAAGATGTTTCAGTGTGTGGGGAAGAGGTTTCAGTGTGTGGGGATGGATTTCAGTGTGTGGGGATGGATTTCAGTGTGTGGGGAAGGTTTTCAGTGTGTGGGGAAGAGGTTTCAGTGTGTGGGGTAGAGGTTTCAGTGTGTGGGGATGAGTTTCAGTGTGTAGGTTCAGGTTTCAGTGTGTGGGGAAGAGGTTTCAGTGTGTGGGGAAGGGGTTTCAGTTTGTGGGGAAAGTTTTCAGTGTGGGGGGAAGAGGTTTCAGTGTGTGGGGAAGGGGTTTCAGTTTGTGGGGAAAGTTTTCAGTGTGTGGGGAAGAGGTTTCAGTGTTTGGGGATGGGTTTCAGTGTTTGGGGAAGGGGTTTCAGTCTGTAGGGATGTGTTTCAGTCTGTGGGGATGGGTTTCAGTGTGTGCGGAAAGGGTTTCAGTTTGTGGGGAAGAGGTTTCAGTGCGTGGGGAAGGGGTTCAGTGTGTGTGGAAGGGGTTTCAGTGTGTGGGGAAGGGGTTTCAGCGTGCGGGGAAGGGCTTGCAGTGTGTGTTGAAGGGGTTTCAGAGTGTGGGCAAGGGGTTTCAGTGTTTGTGGAAGAGGTTTCAGTGTGTGGGGATGCGTTTCAGTGTGTGTGGAAGGGGTTTCAGTGTGTGGGGATGTGTTTCTGTGGGTGTGGAAGAAGTTCCAGCGTGTGGGGAAGAGGTTTCAGTGTGTGTGGAAGATGTTTCAGTGTGTGTGGAAGTGGTTTCAGTGCGTGGGGAAGGAGTTTCAGTGTGTGGGGAAGATGTTGCAGTGTGTGGGGAAGAGGATTCAGTGTGTGGGGAAGAGGTTTCAGTGTGTGGGGAAGAGGTTTCAGTGTGTGGGGAAGTGTTTCAGTGTGTGGGGAAGGTGTTTCAGTGTGTAGGCAAGGGGTTTCAGTGTGTGGATATGAGGTTTCAGTGTGTGGGGATGAGGTTTCAGTGTGTGGGGATGGGTTTCAGTGTGTGGGGAAGGGGTTTCAGTGTGTGGGGAAGAGGTTGCAGTGTGTGGGGAAGAGGATTCAGTGTGTGGGGAAGAGTTTTCAGTGTGCGGGGAAGAGGTTTCAGTGTGTGGGGAAGTGTTTCAGTGTGTGGGGATGGGTTTCAGTGTGTGGGGAAGGGGTTTCAGTGTCTGGGGAAGAGGTTTCAGTTTGTGGGGAAGGTTTTCAGCCTGGAGGGAAAGGTTTCATTGAGTGTGGAAGAGTTTTCAGTGTTTGGGGATGGGTTTCAGTGTTTGGGGAAGGGGTTTCAGTCTGTAGGGATGTGTTTCAGTCTGTGGGGATGGGTTTCAGTGTTTGCGGAAAGGGGTTCAGTTTGTGGGGAAGAGGTTTCAGTGCGTGGGGAAGGGGTTCAGTGTGTGTGGAAGGGGTTTCAGTGTGTGGGGAAGGGGTTTCAGCGTGCGGGGAAGGGGTTGCAGTGTGTGTGGAAGGGGTTTCAGTGTGTGGGGATGGGTTTCTGTGGGTGTGGAAGAAGTTCCAGCGTGTGGGGAAGAGGTTTCAGTGTGGCTGGAAGATGTTTCAGTGTGTGTGGAAGTGGTTTCAGTGCGTGGGGAAGGAGTTTCAGTGTGTGGGGAAGATGTTGCAGTGTGTGGGGAAGAGGATTCAGTGTGTGGGGAAGAGGTTTCCGTGTGTGGGGAAGAGGTTTCAGTGTGTGGGGAAGTGTTTCAGTGTGTGGGGTAGGGTTTCAGAGTGTGGGGATGGGTTTCTGTGGGTGTGGAAGAAGTTCCAGCGTGTGGGGAAGAGGTTTCAGTGTGTGTGGATGATGTTTCAGTGTGTGTGGAAGTGGTTTTAGTGTGTGGGGAAGGAGTTTCAGTGTGTGGGGAAGATGTTGCAGTGTGTGGGGAAGAGGATTCAGTGTGTGGGGAAGAGGTTTCAGTGTGTGGGGAAGAGGTTTCAGAGTGTGGCGAAGGGGTTTCAGTGTGTCGGGATGGGTTTCAGTCTGTGGTGAAGAGGTTTCAGTGTGTGGGGAAGAGGTCTGAGTGTGTGGGGAAGTGTTTCAGTGTATGGGGATGTGTTTCAGTTGGTGGGGAAGGGGTTTCAGTGTGTGGGGATGGGTTTCAGTGTGTGGGGAGGGTGTTTCAGTGTGTAGGCAAGGGGTTTCAGTGTGTGGATATGAGGTTTCAGTGTGTGGGGATGAGGTTTCAGTGTGTGGGGATGGGTTTCAGTGTGTGGGGAAGTGGTTTCAGTGTGTGGGGATGCGTTTCAGTGTGTGTGCAAGGGGTTTCAGTGTGTGGGGATGTGTTTCTGTGGGTGTGGAAGAAGTTCCAGCGTGTGGGGAAGAGGTTTCAGTGTGTGTGGAAGATGTTTCAGTGTGTGTGGAAGTGGTTTCAGTGCGTGGGGAAGGAGTTTCAGTGTGTGGGGAAGATGTTGCAGTGTGTGGGGAAGAGGATTCAGTGTGTGGGGAAGAGGTTTCAGTGTGTGGGGAAGAGGTTTCAGTGTGTGGGGAAGTGTTTCAGTGTGTGGGGAAGGTGTTTCAGTGTGTAGGCAAGGGGTTTCAGTGTGTGGATATGAGGTTTCAGTGTGTGGGGATGAGGTTTCAGTGTGTGGGGATGGGTTTCAGTGTGTGGGGAAGGGGTTTCAGTGTGTGGGGAAGAGGTTGCAGTGTGTGGGGAAGAGGATTCAGTGTGTGGGGAAGAGTTTTCAGTGTGCGGGGAAGAGGTTTCAGTGTGTGGGGAAGTGTTTCAGTGTGTGGGGATGGGTTTCAGTGTGTGGGGAAGGGGTTTCAGTGTCTGGGGAAGAGGTTTCAGTTTGTGGGGAAGGTTTTCAGCCTGGAGGGAAAGGTTTCATTGAGTGTGGAAGAGTTTTCAGTGTTTGGGGATGGGTTTCAGTGTTTGCGGAAAGGGGTTCAGTTTGTGGGGAAGAGGTTTCAGTGCGCGGGGAAGGGGTTCAGTGTGTGTGGAAGGGGTTTCAGTGTGTGGGGAAGGGGTTTCAGCGTGCGGGGAAGGGGTTGCAGTGTGTGTGGAAGGGGTTTCAGTGTGTGGGGATGGGTTTCTGTGGGTGTGGAAGAAGTTCCAGCGTGTGGGGAAGAGGTTTCAGTGTGGCTGGAAGATGTTTCAGTGTGTGTGGAAGTGGTTTCAGTGCGTGGGGAAGGAGTTTCAGTGTGTGGGGAAGATGTTGCAGTGTGTGGGGAAGAGGATTCAGTGTGTGGGGAAGAGGTTTCCGTGTGTGGGGAAGAGGTTTCAGTGTGTGGGGAAGTGTTTCAGTGTGTGGGGTAGGGTTTCAGAGTGTGGGGATGGGTTTCTGTGGGTGTGGAAGAAGTTCCAGCGTGTGGGGAAGAGGTTTCAGTGTGTGTGGATGATGTTTCAGTGTGTGTGGAAGTGGTTTCAGTGTGTGGGGAAGGAGTTTCAGTGTGTGGGGAAGATGTTGCAGTGTGTGGGGAAGAGGATTCAGTGTGTGGGGAAGAGGTTTCAGTGTGTGGGGAAGAGGTTTCAGAGTGTGGCGAAGGGGTTTCAGTGTGTCGGGATGGGTTTCAGTCTGTGGTGAAGAGGTTTCAGTGTGTGGGGAAGAGGTCTGAGTGTGTGGGGAAGTGTTTCAGTGTATGGGGATGTGTTTCAGTTGGTGGGGAAGGGGTTTCAGTATGTGGGGATGGGTTTCAGTGTGTGGGGAGGGTGTTTCAGTGAGTAGGCAAGGGGTTTCAGTGTGTGGATATGAGGTTTCAGTGTGTGGGGATGAGGTTTCAGTGTGTGGGGATGGGTTTCAGTGTGTGGGGAAGTGGTTTCAGTGTGTGGGGAAGTGGTTTCAGTGTGTGGGGAAGAGGTTTCAGTGTGTGGGGAAGGGGTTTCAGTGTGTGGGGAAGGAGATTCAGTGTGTGGGGAAGAGGTTTCAGTGTGCGGTGATGGAATTCAGTGTTTGGGGAAGGGGTTTCAGTCTGTGGGGAATAGGTTGCAGTGTGTGGTGAAGGGGTTTCATTCTGTGGAGAACTGGTTTCAGTGTGTGCGGAAGAGGTTTCAGTGTGAGGGGATGGGTTTCAGTGTGTGGGGAAGAGGTTTCTGTGTGTGGGGAAGAGTTTTCAGTGCGTGCGGATGGGTTTCAGTGTGTGGGGAAGGGGTATCAGTGTATGGGGAAGAGGGTTCTGTGTGTGGGGATGAGTTTAAATGTGTGGGGAATGGTTTCAGTGTGTGGGGAAAGCTTTCAGTGTGTGGGGAAGATGTTTCAGTGTGTGGGGAAGAGGTTTCAGTGTGTGGGGATGGATTTCAGTGTGTGGGGATGGATTTCAGTGTGTGGGGAAGGTTTTCAGTGTGTGGAGAAGAGGTTTCAGTGTGTGGGGTACAGGTTTCAGTGTGTGGGGATGAGTTTCAGTGTGTAGGTTCAGGTTTCAGTGTGTGGGGAAGAGGTTTCAGTGTGTGGGGAAGAGGTTTCAGTGTGTGGGGAAGGGGTTTCAGTTTGTGGGGAAAGTTTTCAGTGTGGGGGGAAGAGATTTCAGTGTGTGGGGAAGGGGTTTCAGTTTGTGGGGAAAGTTTTCAGTGTGTGGGGAAGAGGTTTCAGTGTTTGGGGATGGGTTTCAGTGTTTGGGGAAGGGGTTTCAGTCTGTAGGGATGTGTTTCAGTCTGTGGGGATGGGTTTCAGTGTGTGCGGAAAGGGTTTCAGTTTGTGGGGAAGAGGTTTCAGTGCGTGGGGAAGGGGTTCAGTGTGTGTGGAAGGGGTTTCAGTGTGTGGGGAAGGGGTTTCAGCGTGCGGGGAAGGGCTTGCAGTGTGTGTTGAAGGGGTTTCAGAGTGTGGGCAAGGGGTTTCAGTGTTTGTGGAAGAGGTTTCAGTGTGTGGGGATGCGTTTCAGTGTGTGTGGAAGGGGTTTCAGTGTGTGGGGATGTGTTTCTGTGGGTGTGGAAGAAGTTCCAGCGTGTGGGGAAGAGGTTTCAGTGTGTGTGGAAGATGTTTCAGTGTGTGTGGAAGTGGTTTCAGTGCGTGGGGAAGGAGTTTCAGTGTGTGGGGAAGATGTTGCAGTGTGTGGGGAAGAGGATTCAGTGTGTGGGGAAGAGGTTTCAGTGTGTGGGGAAGAGGTTTCAGTGTGTGGGGAAGTGTTTCAGTGTGTGGGGATGGGTTTCAGTGTGTGGGGAAGGGGTTTCAGTGTCTGGGGAAGAGGTTTCAGTGTGTGGGGAAGGTTTTCAGCCTGGAGGGAAAGGTTTCATTGAGTGTGGAAGAGGTTTCAGTGTTTGGGGATGGGTTTCAGTGTTTGGGGAAGGGGTTTCAGTCTGTAGGGATGTGTTTCAGTCTGTGGGGATGGGTTTCAGTGTGTGCGGAAAGGGGTTCAGTTTGTGGGGACGAGGTTTCAGTGCGTGGGGAAGGGGTTCAGTGTGTGTGGAAGGGGTTTCAGTGTGTGGGGAAGGGGTTTCAGCGTGCGGGGAAGGGGTTGCAGTGTGTGTGGAAGGGGTTTCAGTGTGTGGGGATGGGTTTCTGTGGGTGTGGAAGAAGTTCCAGCGTGTGGGGAAGAGGTTTCAGTGTGGCTGGAAGATGTTTCAGTGTGTGTGGAAGTGGTTTCAGTGCGTGGGGAAGGAGTTTCAGTGTGTGGGGAAGATGTTGCAGTGTGTGGGGAAGAGGATTCAGTGTGTGGGGAAGAGGTTTCAGTGTGTGGGGAAGAGGTTTCAGTGTGTGGGGAAGTGTTTCAGTGTGTGGGGTAGGGTTTCAGAGTGTGGGGATGGGTTTCTGTGGGTGTGGAAGAAGTTCCAGCGTGTGGGGAAGAGGTTTCAGTGTGTGTGGAAGAAGTTCCAGCGTGTGGGGAAGAGGTTTCAGTGTGTGTGGATGATGTTTCAGTGTGTGTGGAAGTGGTTTCAGTGTGTGGGGAAGGAGTTTCAGTGTGTGGGGAAGAGGTTTCAGTGTGTGGGGAAGAGGTTTCAGAGTGTGGCGAAGGGGTTTCAGTGTGTCGGGATGGGTTTCAGTCTGTGGTGAAGAGGTTTCAGTGTGTGGGGAAGAGGTCTGAGTGTGTGGGGAAGTGTTTCAGTGTATGGGGATGTGTTTCAGTTGGTGGGGAAGGGGTTTCAGTGTGTGGGGATGGGTTTCAGTGTGTGGGGAAGGTGTTTCAGTGTGTAGGCAAGGGGTTTCAGTGTGTGGATATGAGGTTTCAGTGTGTGGGGATGAGGTTTCAGTGTGTGGGGATGGGTTTCAGTGTGTGGGGAAGTGGTTTCACTGTGTGGGGAAGTGGTTTCACTGTGTGGGGAAGAGGTTTCAGTGTGTGGGGAAGGGGTTTCAGTGTGTGGGGAAGGAGATTCAGTGTGTGGGGAAGAGGTTTCAGTGTGCGGTGATGGAATTCAGTGTTTGGGGAAGGGGTTTCAGTCTGTGGGGAATAGGTTGCAGTGTGTGGTGAAGGGGTTTCATTCTGTGGAGAACTGGTTTCAGTGTGTGGGGAAGAGGTTTCAGTGTGAGGGGATGGGTTTCAGTGTGTGGGGAAGAGGTTTCTGTGTGTGGGGAAGAGTTTTCAGTGCGTGCGGATGGGTTTCAGTGTGTGGGGAAGGGGTATCAGTGTATGGGGAAGAGAGTTCTGTGTGTGGGGATGAGTTTAAATGTGTGCAGAATGGTTTCAGTGTGTGGGGAAAGCTTTCAGTGTGTGGGGAAGATGTTTCAGTGTGTGGGGAAGAGGTTTCAGTGTGTGGGGATGGATTTCAGTGTGTGGGGATGGAATTCAGTGTGTGGGGAAGGTTTTCAGTGTGTGGGGAAGAGGTTTCAGTTTGTGGGGTAGAGGTTTCAGTGTGTGGTGAAGGGGTTTCAGTGTGTAGGTTCAGGTTTCAGTGTGTGGGGAAGAGGTTTCAGTGTGTGGGGAAGAGGTTTCAGTGTGTGGGGAAGGGGTTTCAGTTTGTGGGGAATGTTTTCAGTGTGTGGGGAAGAGGTTTCAGTGTGTGGGGAAGGGGTTTCAGTTTGTGGGGAAAGTTTTCAGTGTGTGGGGAAGAGGTTTCAGTGTTTGGGGATGGGTTTCAGTGTTTGGGGAAGGGGTTTCAGTCTGTAGGGATGTGTTTCAGTCTGTGGGGATGGGTTTCAGTGTGTGCGGAAAGGGTTTCAGTTTGTGGGGAAGAGGTTTCAGTGCGTGGGGAAGGGGTTCAGTGTGTGTGGAAGGGGTTTCAGTGTGTGGGGAAGGGGTTTCAGCGTGCGGGGAAGGGCTTGCAGTGTGTGTTGAAGGGGTTTCAGAGTGTGGGCAAGGGGTTTCAGTGTTTGTGGAAGAGGTTTCAGTGTGTGGGGATGCGTTTCAGTGTGTGTGGAAGGGGTTTCTGTGTGTGGGGATGTGTTTCTGTGGGTGTGGAAGAAGTTCCAGCGTGTGGGGAAGAGGTTTCAGTGTGTGTGGAAGATGTTTCAGTGTGTGTGGAAGTGGTTTCAGTGCGTGGGGAAGGAGTTTCAGTGTGTGGGGAAGATGTTTCAGTGTGTGGGGAAGAGGTTTCAGTGTGTGGGGAAGTGTTTCAGTGTGTGGGGATGGGTTTCAGTGTGTGGGGAAGTTTTTTAGCCTGGAGGGAAAGGTTTCATTGAGTGTGGAAGAGGTTTCAGTGTTTGGGGATGGGTTTCAGTGTTTGGGGAAGGGGTTTCAGTCTGTAGGGATGTGTTTCAGTCTGTGGGGATGGGTTTCAGTGTGTGCGGAAAGGGTTTCAGTTTGTGGGGAAGAGGTTTCAGTGCGTGGGGAAGGGGTTCAGTGTGTGTGGAAGGGGTTTCAGTGTGTGGGGAAGGGGTTTCAGCGTGCGGGGAAGGGGTTGCAGTGTGTGTGGAAGGGGTTTCAGAGTGTGGGGAAGGGGTTTCAGTGTGGGTGGAAGAGGTTTCAGTGTGTGGGGATGCGTTTCAGTGTGTGTGGAAGGGGTTTCAGTGTGTGGGGATGGGTTTCTGTGGGGGTGGAAGAAGTTCCAGCGTGTGGGGAAGAGGTTTCAGTGTGTGTGGAAGATGTTTCAGTGTGTGTGGAAGTGGTTTCAGTGCGTGGGGAAGGAGTTTCAGTGTGTGTGGAAGGGGTTTCAGTGTGTGGGGAAGGAGATTCAGTTAGTGGGGAAGAGGTTTCAGTGTGCGGTCATGGAATTCAGTGTTTGGGGAAGGGGTTTCAGTCTGTGGGGAATAGGTTTCAGTGTGTGGTGAAGGGGTTTCATTCTGTGGAGAACTGGTTTCAGTGTGTGGGGAAGAGGTTTCAGTGTGAGGGGATGGGTTTCAGTGTGTGGGGAAGAGGTTTCTGTGTGTGGGGAAGAGTTTTCAGTGTGTGGGGATGGGTTTCAGTGTTTGGGGAAGGGGTATCAGTGTATGGGGAAGAGGGTTCTGTGTGTGGGGATGAGTTTAAATGTGTGGGGAATGGTTTCAGTGTGTGGCGAAAGCTTTCAGTGTGTGGGGAAGATGTTTCAGTGTGTGGGGAAGAGGGTTCAGTGTGTGGGGATGGATTTCAGTGTGTGGGGAAGGGGTTTCAGTGTGTGGGGTAGAGGTTTCAGTGTGTGGGGATGAGTTTCAGTGTGTAGGTTCAGGTTTCAGTGTGTGGGGAAGAGGTTTCAGTGTGTGTGGAAGAGGTTTCAGTGTGTGGGGAAGGGGTTTCAGTTTGTGGGGAAAGTTTTCAGTGTGTGGGGAAGAGGTTTCAGTGTGTGGGGAAGAGGTTTCAGTTTGTGGGGAAAGTTTTCAGTGTGTGGGGAAGAGGTTTCAGTGTTTGGGGATGGGTTTCAGTGTTTGGGGAAGGGGTTTCAGTCTGTAGGGATGTGTTTCAGTCTGTGGGGATGGGTTTCAGTGCGTGCGGAAAGGGTTTCAGTTTGTGGGAAAGAGGTTTCAGTGCGTGGGGAAGGGGTTCAGTGTGTGTGGAAGGGGTTTCAGTGTGTGGTGAAGGGGGTTCAGTGTGTGTGGAAGATGTTTCAGTGTGTGTGGAAGTGGTTTCAGTGTGTGTGGAAGTGGTTTCAGTGTGTGTGGAAGGAGTTTCAGTGTGTGGGGAAGGGGTTTCAGTGTGTGGGGAAGGAGATTCAGTGTGTGGGGAAGAGGTTTCAGTGTGCGGTGATGGAATTCAGTGTTTGGGGAAGGGGTTTCTGTCTGTGGGGAATAGGTTTCAGTGTGTGGTGAAGGGGTTTCATTCTGTGGAGAACTGGTTTCAGTGTGTGGGGAAGAGGTTTCAGTGTGAGGGGATGGGTTTCAGTGTGTGGGGAAGAGGTTTCTGAGTGTGGGGAAGAGTTTTCAGTGCGTGGGGATGGGTTTCAGTGTGTGGGGAAGGGGTATCAGTGTATGGGGAAGAGGGTTCTGTGTGTGGGGATGAGTTTAAATGTGTGGGGAATGGTTTCAGTGTGTGGGGAAAGCTTTCAGTGTGTGGGGAAGATGTTTCAGTGTGTGGGGAAGAGGTTTCAGTGTGTGGGGATGGATTTCAGTGTTTGGGGAAGGTTTTCAGTGTGTGGGGAAGAGGTTTCAGTGTGTGGGGTAGAGATTTCAGTGTGTGGGGATGAGTTTCAGTGTGTAGGTTCAGGTTTCAGTGTGTGGGGAAGAGGTTTCAGTGTGTGGGGAAGAGGTTTCAGTGTGTGGGGTTGAGGTTTCAGTGTGTGGGGATGAGTTTCAGTGTGTAGGTTCAGGTTTCAGTGTGTGGGGAAGAGGTTTCAGTGTGTGGGGAAAGCTTTCAGTGTGTGGGGAAGATGTTTCAGTGTGTGGGGAAGAGGTTTCAGTGTGTGGGGATGGATTTCAGTGTGTGGGGAAGGTTTTCAGTGTGTGGGGAAGAGGTTTCAGTGTGTGGGGTAGAGGTTTCAGTGTGTAGGGATGAGTTTCAGTGTGTAGGTTCAGGTTTCAGTGTGTGGGGAAGAGGTTTCAGTGTGTGGGGAAGAGGTTTCAGTGTGTGGGGAAGGGGTTTCAGTTTGTGGGGAAAGTTTTCAGTGTGTGGGGATGGGTTTCAGTGTGTGGGGAAGGTTTTCAGCCTGGAGGGAAAGGTTTCATTGAGTGTGGAAGAGGTTTCAGTGTTTGGGGATGGGTTTCAGTGTTTGGGGAAGGGGTTTCAGTCTGTAGGGATGTGTTTCAGTCTGTGGGGATGGGTTTCAGTGTGTGCGGAAAGGGTTTCAGTTTGTGGGGAAGAGGTTTCAGTGCGTGGGGAAGGGGTTCAGTGTGTGTGGAAGGGGTTTCAGTGTGTGGGGAAGGGGTTTCAGCGTGCGGGGAAGGGGTTGCAGTGTGTGTGGAAGTGGTTTCAGAGTGTGGGGAAGGGGTTTCAGTGTGTGTGGAAGAGGTTTCAGTGTGTGGGGATGCGTTTCAGTGTGTGTGGAAGGGGTTTCAGTGTGTGGGGATGGGTTTCTGTGGGTGTGGAAGAAGTTCCAGCGTGTGGGGAAGAGGTTTCAGTGTGTGTGGAAGATGTTTCAGTGTGTGTGGAAGTGGTTTCAGTGCGCGGGGAAGGAGTTTCAGTGTGTGTGGAAGGGGTTTCAGTGTGTGGGGAAGGAGATTCAGTGTGTGGGGAAGAGGTTTCAGTGTGCGGTGATGGAATTCAGTGTTTGGGGAAGGGGTTTCAGTCTGTGGGGAATAGGTTTCAGTGTGTGGTGAAGGGGTTTCATTCTGTGGAGAACTGGTTTCAGTGTGTGGGGAAGAGGTTTCAGTGTGAGGGGATGGGTTTCAGAGTGTGTGGAAGAGGTTTCTGTGTGTGGGGAAGAGTTTTCAGTGTGTGGGGATGGGTTTCAGTGTGTGGGGAAGGGGCATCAGTGTATGGGGAAGAGGGTTCTGTGTGTGGGGATGAGTTTAAATGTGTGGGGAATGGTTTCAGTGTGTGGGGAAAGCTTTCAGTGTGTGGGGAAGATGTTTCAGTGTGTGGGGAAGAGGGTTCAGTGTGTGGGGATGGATTTCAGTGTGTGGGGAAGGGGTTTCAGTGTGTGGGGTAGAGGTTTCAGTGTGTGGGGATGAGTTTCAGTGTGTAGGTTCAGGTTTCAGTGTGTGGGGAAGAGGTTTCAGTGTGTGGGGAAGAGGTTTCAGTGTGTGGGGAAGGGGTTTCAGTTTGTGGGGAAAGTTTTCAGTGTGTGGGGAAGAGGTTTCAGTGTTTGGGGATGGGTTTCAGTTTTTGGGGAAGGGGTTTCAGTCTGTAGGGATGTGTTTCAGTCTGTGGGGATGGGTTTCAGTGCGTGCGGAAAGGGTTTCAGTTTGTGGGGAAGAGGCTTCAGTGCGTGGGGAAGGGGTTCAGTGTGTGTGGAAGGGGTTTCAGTGTGTGGTGAAGGGGGTTCAGTGTGTGTGGAAGATGTTTCAGTGTGTGTGGAAGTGGTTTCAGTGTGTGTGGAAGTGGTTTCAGTGTGTGTGGAAGGAGTTTCAGTGTGTGGGGATGGGGTTTCAGTGTGTGGGGAAGGAGATTCAGTGTGTGGGGAAGAGGTTTCAGTGTGCGGTGATGGAATTCAGTGTTTGGGGAATGGGTTTCTGTCTGTGGGGAATAGGTTTCAGTGTGTGGTGAAGGGGTTTCATTCTGTGGAGAACTGGTTTCAGTGTGTGGGGAAGAGGTTTCAGTGTGAGGGGATGGGTTTCAGTGTGTGGGGAAGAGGTTTCTGTGTGTGGGGAAGGGGTTTCAGTTTGTGGGGAAAGTTTTCAGTGTGTGGGGAAGAGGTTTCAGTGATTGGGGATGGGTTTCAGTGTTTGGGGAAGGGGTTTCAGTCTGTAGGGATGTGTTTCAGTCTGTGGGGATGGGTTTCAGTGTGTGCGGAAAGGGTTTCAGTTTGTGGGGAAGAGGTTTCAGTGCGTGGGGAAGGGGTTCAGTGTGTGTGGAAGGGGTTTCAGTGTGTGGGGAAGGGGTTTCAGCGTGCGGGGAAGGGGTTGCAGTGTGTGTTGAAGGGGTTTCAGAGTGTGGGGAAGGGGTTTCAGTGTTTGTGGAAGAGGTTTCAGTGTGTGGGGATGCATTTCAGTGTGTGTGGAAGGGGTTTCAGTGTGTGGGGATGTGTTTCTGTGGGTGTGGAAGAAGTTCCAGCGTGTGGGGAAGAGGTTTCAGTGTGTGTGGAAGATGTTTCAGTGTGTGTGGAAGTGGTTTCAGTGCATGGGGAAGGAGTTTCAGTGTGTGGGGAAGATGTTGCAGTGTGTGGGGAAGAGGATTCAGTGTGTGGGGAAGAGGTTTCAGTGTGTGGGGAAGAGGTTTCAGTGTTTGGGGAAGTGTTTCAGTGTGTGGGGATGGGTTTCAGAGTGTGGGGAAGGGGTTTCAGTGTCTGGGGAAGAGGTTTCAGTGTGTGGGGATGCGTTTCAGTGTGTGTGGAAGGGGTTTCAGTGTGTGGGGATGTGTTTCTGTGGGTGTGGAAGAAGTTCCAGCGTGTGGGGAAGAGGTTTCAGTGTGTGTGGAAGATGTTTCAGTGTGTGTGGAAGTGGTTTCAGTGCATGGGGAAGGAGTTTCAGTGTGTGGGGAAGATGTTGCAGTGTGTGGGGAAGAGGATTCAGTGTGTGGGGAAGAGGTTTCAGTGTGTGGGGAAGAGGTTTCAGTGTTTGGGGAAGTGTTTCAGTGTGTGGGGATGGGTTTCAGAGTGTGGGGAAGGGGTTTCAGTGTCTGGGGAAGAGGTTTCAGTGTGTGGGGAAGGTTTTCAGCCTGGAGGGAAAGGTTCCATTGAGTGTGGAAGAGGTTTCAGTGTTTGGGGATGGGTTTCAGTGTTTGGGGAAGGGGTTTCAGTCTGTAGGGATGTGTTTCAGTCTGTGGGGATGGGTTTCAGTGTGTGCGGAAAGGGTTTCAGTTTGTGGGGAAGAGGTTTCAGTGCGTGGGGAAGGGGTTCAGTGTGTGTGGAAGGGGTTTCAGTGTGTGGGGAAGGGGTTTCAGCGTGCGGGGAAGGGGTTGCAGTGTGTGTGGAAGGGGTTTCAGATTGTGGGGAAGGGGTTTCAGTGTGTGTGGAAGAGGTTTCAGTGTGTGGGGATGCGTTTCAGTGTGTGTGGAAGGGGTTTCAGTGTGTGGGGATGGGTTTCTGTGGGTGTGGAAGAAGTTCCAGCGTGTGGGGAAGAGGTTTCAGTGTGTGTGGAAGATGTTTCAGTGTGTGTGGAAGTGGTTTCAGTGCGTGGGGAAGGAGTTTCAGTGTGTGGGGAAGATGTTGCAGTGTGTGGGGAAGAGGATTCAGTGTGTGGGGAAGAGGATTTCAGTGTGTGGGGAAGAGGTTTCAGTGTGTGGGGAAATGTTTCAGTGTGTGGGGTAGGGTTTCAGAGTGTGGGGAAGGGGTTTCAGTGTGTGGGGATGGGTTTCAGTCTGTGGCGAAGAGGTTTCAGTGTGTGGGGAAGAGGTTTCAGTGTGTGGGGAAGTGTTTCAGTGTATGGGGATGTGTTTCAGTTGGTGGGGAAGGGGTTTCAGTGTGTGGGGATGGGTTTCAGTGTGTGGGGAAGGTGTTTCAGTGTGTAGGGAAGGGGTTTCAGTGTGTGGGGATGAGATTTCAGTGTGTGGGGATGAGGTTTCAGTGTGTGGGGATGGGTTTCAGTGTGTGGGGAAGGGGTTTCAGTGTGTGGGGAAGAGGTTTCAGTGTGTGGGGAATGGGTTTCAGTGTGTGGGGAAGGAGATTCAGTGTGTGGGGAAGAGGTTTCAGTGTGCGGTGATGGAATTCAGTGTTTGGGGAAGGGGTTTCAGTCTGTGGGGTATAGGTTTCAGTGTGTGGTGAAGGGGTTTCATTCTGTGGAGAACTGGTTTCAGTGTGTGGGGAAGAGGTTTCAGTGTGAGGGGATGGGTTTCAGTGTGTGGGGAAGAGGTTTCTGTGTGTGGGGAAGAGTTTTCAGTGCGTGGGGATGGGTTTCAGTGTGTGGGGAAGGGGTATCAGTGTATGGGGAAGAGGGTTCTGTGTGTGGGGATGAGTTTAAATGTGTGGGGAATGGTTTCAGTGTGTGGGGAAAGCTTTCAGTGTGTGGGGAAGATGTTTCCGTGTGTGGGGAAGAGGTTTCAGTGTGAGGGGATGGGTTTCAGTGTGTGGGGAAGAGGTTTCTGTGTGTGGGGAAGGGGTTTCAGTTTGTGGGGAAAGTTTTCAGTGTGTGGGGAAGAGGTTTCAGTGATTGGGGATGGGTTTCAGTGTTTGGGGAAGGGGTTTCAGTCTGTAGGGATGTGTTTCAGTCTGTGGGGATGGGTTTCAGTGTGTGCGGAAAGGGTTTCAGTTTGTGGGGAAGAGGTTTCAGTGCGTGGGGAAGGGGTTCAGTGTGTGTGGAAGGGGTTTCAGTGTGTGGGGAAGGGGTTTCAGCGTGCGGGGAAGGGCTTGCAGTGTGTGTTGAAGGGGTTTCAGAGTGTGGGGAAGGGGTTTCAGTGTTTGTGGAAGAGGTTTCAGTGTGTGGGGATGCATTTCAGTGTGTGTGGAAGGGGTTTCAGTGTGTGGGGATGTGTTTCTGTGGGTGTGGAAGAAGTTCCAGCGTGTGGGGAAGAGGTTTCAGTGTGTGTGGAAGATGTTTCAGTGTGTGTGGAAGTGGTTTCAGTGCATGGGGAAGGAGTTTCAGTGTGTGGGGAAGATGTTGCAGTGTGTGGGGAAGAGGATTCAGTGTGTGGGGAAGAGGTTTCAGTGTGTGGGGAAGAGGTTTCAGTGTTTGGGGAAGTGTTTCAGTGTGTGGGGATGGGTTTCAGAGTGTGGGGAAGGGGTTTCAGTGTCTGGGGAAGAGGTTTCAGTGTGTGGGGATGCGTTTCAGTGTGTGTGGAAGGGGTTTCAGTGTGTGGGGATGTGTTTCTGTGGGTGTGGAAGAAGTTCCAGCGTGTGGGGAAGAGGTTTCAGTGTGTGTGGAAGATGTTTCAGTGTGTGTGGAAGTGGTTTCAGTGCATGGGGAAGGAGTTTCAGTGTGTGGGGAAGATGTTGCAGTGTGTGGGGAAGAGGATTCAGTGTGTGGGGAAGAGGTTTCAGTGTGTGGGGAAGAGGTTTCAGTGTTTGGGGAAGTGTTTCAGTGTGTGGGGATGGGTTTCAGAGTGTGGGGAAGGGGTTTCAGTGTCTGGGGAAGAGGTTTCAGTGTGTGGGGAAGGTTTTCAGCCTGGAGGGAAAGGTTCCATTGAGTGTGGAAGAGGTTTCAGTGTTTGGGGATGGGTTTCAGTGTTTGGGGAAGGGGTTTCAGTCTGTAGGGATGTGTTTCAGTCTGTGGGGATGGGTTTCAGTGTGTGCGGAAAGGGTTTCAGTTTGTGGGGAAGAGGTTTCAGTGCGTGGGGAAGGGGTTCAGTGTGTGTGGAAGGGGTTTCAGTGTGTGGGGAAGGGGTTTCAGCGTGCGGGGAAGGGGTTGCAGTGTGTGTGGAAGGGGTTTCAGATTGTGGGGAAGGGGTTTCAGTGTGTGTGGAAGAGGTTTCAGTGTGTGGGGATGCGTTTCAGTGTGTGTGGAAGGGGTTTCAGTGTGTGGGGATGGGTTTCTGTGGGTGTGGAAGAAGTTCCAGCGTGTGGGGAAGAGGTTTCAGTGTGTGTGGAAGATGTTTCAGTGTGTGTGGAAGTGGTTTCAGTGCGTGGGGAAGGAGTTTCAGTGTGTGGGGAAGATGTTGCAGTGTGTGGGGAAGAGGATTCAGTGTGTGGGGAAGAGGATTTCAGTGTGTGGGGAAGAGGTTTCAGTGTGTGGGGAAATGTTTCAGTGTGTGGGGTAGGGTTTCAGAGTGTGGGGAAGGGGTTTCAGTGTGTGGGGATGGGTTTCAGTCTGTGGCGAAGAGGTTTCAGTGTGTGGGGAAGAGGTTTCAGTGTGTGGGGAAGTGTTTCAGTGTATGGGGATGTGTTTCAGTTGGTGGGGAAGGGGTTTCAGTGTGTGGGGATGGGTTTCAGTGTGTGGGGAAGGTGTTTCAGTGTGTAGGGAAGGGGTTTCAGTGTGTGGGGATGAGATTTCAGTGTGTGGGGATGAGGTTTCAGTGTGTGGGGATGGGTTTCAGTGTGTGGGGAAGGGGTTTCAGTGTGTGGGGAAGAGGTTTCAGTGTGTGGGGAATGGGTTTCAGTGTGTGGGGAAGGAGATTCAGTGTGTGGGGAAGAGGTTTCAGTGTGCGGTGATGGAATTCAGTGTTTGGGGAAGGGGTTTCAGTCTGTGGGGTATAGGTTTCAGTGTGTGGTGAAGGGGTTTCATTCTGTGGAGAACTGGTTTCAGTGTGTGGGGAAGAGGTTTCAGTGTGAGGGGATGGGTTTCAGTGTGTGGGGAAGAGGTTTCTGTGTGTGGGGAAGAGTTTTCAGTGCGTGGGGATGGGTTTCAGTGTGTGGGGAAGGGGTATCAGTGTATGGGGAAGAGGGTTCTGTGTGTGGGGATGAGTTTAAATGTGTGGGGAATGGTTTCAGTGTGTGGGGAAAGCTTTCAGTGTGTGGGGAAGATGTTTCCGTGTGTGGGGAAGAGGTTTCAGTGTGTGGGGATGGATTTCAGTGTGTGGGGAAGGTTTTCAGTGTGTGGGGAAGAGTTTTCAGTGTGTGGGGAAGAGGTTTCAGTGTGTGGGGAAGGGGTTTCAGTATGTGGGGAAAGTTTTCAGTGTGTGGGGGAGAGGTTTCAGTGTGTGGGGAAGGGGTTTCAGTTTGTGGGGAAAGTTTTCAGTGTGTGGGGAAGAGGTTTCAGTGTTTGGGAATGGGTTTCAGTGTTTGGGGAAGGGGTTTCAGTCTGTATGGATGTGTTTCAGTCTGTGGGGATGGGTTTCAGTGTGTGCGGAAAGGGTTTCAGTTTGTGGGGAAGAGGTTTCAGTGAGTGGGGAAGGGGTTCAGTGTGTGTGGAAGGGGTTTCAGTGTGTGGGGAAGGGGTTTCAGCGTGCGGGGAAGGGGTTGCAGTGTGTGTTGAAGGGGTTTCAGAGTGTGAGGAAGGGGTTTCAGTGTGTGTGGAAGAGGTTTCAGTGTTTGGGGATGCGTTTCAGTGTGTGTGGAAGAAGTTTCAGTGTGTGTGGAAGAGGTTTCAGTGTGTGGGGAAGGGGTTTCAGTTTGTGGGGAAAGTTTTCAGTGTGTGGGGAAGAGCTTTCAGTGTGTGGGGAAGAGGTTTCAGTGTGTGGGGAAATGGTTTCAGTCTGTGGCGAAGGGGTTTCGGTGTGTGGGGAAGAGGTTTCAGTGTGTGTGGAAGGTGTTTCAGTGTGTGGGGAAGATGTTTCAGTGTGTGGGGAAGAGGTTGCAGTCTGTGGGGAAGAGGTTTCAGTGTGTGGGGATGGGTTTCAGTGAGTGGGGAAGGGGTTTCAGTGTGTGGGGAGGAGGTTTCAGTGTGTGGGGATGGCTTTCTATGTGTGGGGAAGGGGTTTCAGTGTGTGGGGAAGAGGTTCCAATTTGAGGGGAAGGGTTTCAGTCTGTAGGGAAAGGTTTCAGTGAGTGTGGAAGAGGTTTCAGTGTGTGGGGATGGGTTTCAGTGTGTGGGCAAGGGGTTTCAGTCCGTGGGGATGTGTTTCAGTCTGTGGGGATGGGTTTCAGTGTGAGGGGAAGGGGTTTCAGTGTGTGGGGAAGAGGTTTCAGTGCGTGGGGAAGGGGTTTCAGTGTGCGGGGAAGGGGTTTCAGTGTATGTGGAAGGGGTTTCAGTGTGTCGGGAAGGGGTTTCAGTGTGTCGGGAAGGGGTTTCAGTGTGCGGGGAATGGGTTACAGTTTGTGCGGAAGTGGTTTAAGAGTTTGTGGAAGAGGTTTCAGTGTTTGTGGAAGGGGATTCAGTGTGTGGGGATGGTTTTCAGTGGGTGTATAAGAAGTCTCAGCGTGTGGGGAAGAGGTTTCAGTTTGTGGCGAAGATGATTTAGTGTGTGAGCAAGAGGATTCAGTGCTTGGGAAGGAGTTTCAGTGGGTGGGGAAGAGGTTTCAGTATGTGGGGAAGAGGTTTCAGTGTGTGGGTAAGAGGTTTCAGTGTATGTGGAAGAGGTTTCAGTGAGTGGGGAAGAGGTTTCAGTGTGTGGGGAAGGGGTTTCAGTATGTGGGGAAAGTTTTCAGTGTGTGGGGAAGAGGTTTCAGTGTGTGGGGAAGGGGTTTCAGTTTGTGGGGTAGAGGTTTCAGCGTGTGGGGATGAGTTACAGTGTGATAGAGAGTGATAGAGAGTGATGGAGAGTGTCAGACAGAGTCAGACAGTGATAGAGAGTGATAGACAGTGTCAGAGAGTGTCAGAGAGTGATATAGAGTGACAGAGTGTGTCAGAGAGTGTCAGAGAGTGTCAGACATTGTTAGAGAGTGATAGTGAGTGTCAGAGAGTGTCAGACAGTGTCCGAGAGTGATAGAGAGTTTCAGAGAGAGTAGTGAGTCTCTGAGAGTGTCTGAGAGTGTCAGAGAGTGTCAGACAGTGTCAGAGAGTGATAGAGAGTGTCAGAGAGAGATAGTGAGTCTCTGAGAGTGTCAGAGAGTGATAGAGGGTGTCAGAGAGTGCTAGTGAGTGTCTGATAGTGTCAGAGAGTGTCCGAGAGTGTCAGAGAGTGTCAGAGAGTGATAGAGAGTGATCGAGAGTGTCAGAGAGTTTCAGACAGTGTCAGAGAGTGTCAGAGAGTGTCAGACAGTGTCAGACAGTGTCAGAGAGTGATACTGAGTGTCTGAGAGGGTCAAAGAGTGTCCGAGAGTGTCAGAGAGTGATAGAGAGTGTCAGAGAGAGATAGAGAGTGTCAGAGAGAGATAGAGAGTGATAGAGAGTGTCAGAGAGAGATAGAGAGTGATAGAGAGTGATAGAGAGTGTCAGAGAGTGATAGAGAGTGATAGTGAGTGTCAGAGCAACAGATAGTGATAGTGAGTGTCTGAGATTATCAGAGAGTGATAGAAAGTGTCAGAGAGTGTCAGAGAGTGATAGTGAGTGTCAGAGAGTATCAGATAGTGATAGTGAGTGTCTGAGAGTGTCTGAGATTGTCAGAGATTCTCAGAGAGTGTCAGAGAGTGATAGTGAGTGTCAGAGAGTGTCAGAGAGTGATTGACAGCGTCAGAGAGTGATAGTGAGCGTCAGAGAGTGTCAGAGACTGATAGACAGTGTCTGAGAGTGTCAGAGAGTGTCTGAGTGTGTCAGAGAGTGTTAGAGAGTGATAGAGAGTGTCAGAGAGTGATAGACAGTGTCAGAGAGTGAAATTGAGTCTCTGAGAGTGTCTGAGAGTGTCAGAGAGTGTCAGAGAGTGTCAGAGAGTGATAGAGAGTGTCAGAGTGTTTCAGAGAATATCAGAAGGTGATAGAGAGTGTCAGAGAGTGATCGTGAGTGTCAGAGAGTGTCTGAGAGTGTCTGAGAGTGTCAGAGAGTGATCGTGAGTGTCAGAGAGTGTCAGAGAGTGATAGAGAGTGATAGAGAGTGTCAGAGAGTGCATGAGAGTGTTAGAGAGTGACAGAGTGTTTCAGAGAGTGGCAGAGAGTGTCAGAGAGTGTCAGAGAGTGTCAGAGAGTGTCAGAGAGTGATAGAGAGTGTCAGACAGTGTCCTAGAGTGATAGAGAGTTTCAGAGAGTGATAGAGAGTGATAGAGAGTGATAGAGAGTGTCTGAGAGTTTCTGAGAGTTTCAGAGAGTGATATAAGTGTCAGAGAGTGATAGAGAGTGATAGACAGTGTCAGAGAGTGTCTGAGGGTGATAGAGAGTGACAGAGTGTGCCAGAGAGTGCCAGAGAGTGTCAGACTGTGTTAGAGAGTGATTGTGAGTGTCAGAGAGTGTCAGAGAGTGTCAAGAGTGTCAGACGGTGTCAGAGAGTGATAGATAGTTTCAGAGAGAGTAGTGAGTATCTGAGTGTGTCTGAGAGTGTCAGACAGTGATAGAGAGTGATAGAGAGTGTCAGAAAGTGTCAGAGAGTGATAGTGAGTGTCAGAGAGTGATAGAGAGTGTCAGAGGGTTATAGTGAGTGTCTGAGAGTGTCAGAGTGTCAGAGAGTTGTAGAGAGTGTCAGAGAGTGAAAGTGAATCTCTGAGAGAGTCTGAGAGTGTCAGAGAGTGTCAGATGGTGTCAGAGAGTGATAGAGAGTGTCAGATTGTGTCAGAGAGTATCAGAAGGTGATAGAGAGTGTCAGAGAGTGATAGTGAGTGTCAGAGAGTGATAGTGAGTGTCTGAGAGTGTCAGAGTGTGATAGTGAGTGTCAGAGAGTGCCTGAGATTGTCTGAGACTGTCAGAGGGTGTCAGAGAGTGATAGCGAGTGCCAGAGAGTGTCAGAGAGTGATAGAGAGTGATAGAGAGTGTCAGAGAGTGTCAGAGAGTGTCAGAGAGTGATAGAGAGTGTCAGAGTGATTCAGAGAATATCAGAAGGTGATAGAGAGTGTCAGAGAGTGATAGTGAGTGTCAGAGAGTGATAGTGAGTGTCAGAGAGTGTCTGAGATTGTCTGAGTGAGTCTGAGAGTGTCAGAGAGTGATCGTGAGTGTCAGAGAGTGTCAGAGAGTGATAGAGAGTGATAGAGAGTGTCAGAGAGTGCATGAGAGTGATAGAGAGTGACAGAGTGTTTCAGAGAGTGGCAGAGAGAGTCAGACTGTGTCAGAGAGTGTCAGAGATTGTTAGAGAGTGTCAGAGAGAGTAGTGAGTCTCTGAGAGTGTCTGAGAGTGTCAGAGAGTGCATGAGAGTGATAGAGAGTAATAGTGAGTGTCAGAGAGTGTCAGAGAGTTTCAGAGAGTGTCAGAGAGTGTTAGAGAGTGTCAGAGAGAGTAGTGAGTCTCTGAGAGTGTCTGAGAGTGTCAGAGAGCGTCAGAGAGTGATAGAGAGTGATAGAGAGTTTCAGACAATGTCAGAGAGTGATAGAGAGTGTCAGTGAGTGATAGAGAGTGTCAGAGAGTGATAGTGAGTGTCTGAGAGTGTCTGAGACAGTCAGAGAGTGATAGAGGGTGTCAGAGAGTGATAGAGATTGTCAGAGAGTGTCAGAGAGTGTCAGAGTGTGATAGAGAGTGTCAGAGAGTGTCAGAGAGTGACAGAGAGTGTCAGAGAGTGAAAGTGAGTCTTTGAGAGTGTCTGAGAGTGTCAGTGAGTGTCAGAGAGTGATAGAGAGTGATAGAGAGTGTCAGACAGTGTCAGAGAGTGATAGAGTGTGTCAGAGAGTGATACTGAGTCTCTGAGAGTGTCAGAGAGTGATAGAGGGTGTCAGAGATTGTCAGAGAGTGATAGAGAGTGTCAGAGAGTGTCAGAGAGTGTCAGAGAGTGATAGAGAGTGTCAGAGAGTGTCAGAGAGTGTCTGAGAGTGTCAGAGAGTGTCAGAGAGTGTCAGAGAGTGATAGAGAGTGTCAGACAGTGTCCTAGAGTGATAGAGAGTGTCAGAGAGTGAAAGTGAGTCTCTGAGAGTGTCAGAGAGTGTCAGAGAGTGATAGAGAGTGATAGAGAGTGTCTGAGAGTTTCTGAGAGTTTCAGAGAGTGATATAAGTGTCAGAGAGTGATAGAGAGTGATAGACAGTGTCAGAGAGTGTCTGAGAGTGATAGAGAGTGACAGAGTGTGCCAGAGAGTGCCAGAGAGTGTCAGACTGTGTTAGAGAGTGATTGTGAGTGTCAGAGAGTGTCAGAGAGTGTCAAGAGTGTCAGACAGTGTCAGAGAGTGATAGATAGTTTCAGAGAGAGTAGTGAGTCTCTGAGTGTGTCTGAGAGTGTCAGAGAGTGTCAGACAGTGATAGAGAGTGATAGAGAGTGTCAGAAAGTGTCAGAGAGTGATATTGAGTGTCAGAGAGTGATAGAGAGTGTCAGAGGGTTATAGTGAGTGTCTGAGAGTGTCAGAGAGTGTCAGAGAGTTGTAGAGAGTGTCAGAGAGAGAAAGTGAATCTCTGAGAGTGTCTGAGAGTGTCAGAGAGTGTCAGAGGGTGTCAGAGAGTGATAGAGAGTGTCAGAGTGTGTCAGAGAGTATCAGAAGGTGATAGAGAGTGTCAGAGAGTGATAGTGAGTGTCAGAGAGTGATATTGAGTGTCTGAGAGTGTTAGCGTGTGATAGTGAGTGTCAGAGAGTGTCTGAGAGTGTCTGAGAGTGTCAGAGGGTGTCGGAGAGTGATAGTGAGTGCCAGAGAGTGTCAGAGAGTGATAGAGAGTGATAGAGAGTGTCAGAGAGTGTCTGAGAGTGATAGAGAGTGACAGAGTGTGTCAGAGAGTGTCAGAGAGAGTCAGACAGTGAAAGAGAGTGATAGTGAGTGTCAGAGAGTGTCAGAGAGTTTCAGAGAGTGTCAGAGAGTGATAGTGAGTCTCTGAGAGTGTCAGAGAGTGATAGAGGGTGTCAGAGAGTGTCAGAGAGTGATAGAGAGTGTCAGAGAGTGTCAGAGAATGATAGAGAGTGTCAGAGTGTGATAGAGAGTGTCAGAGAGTGTCAGAGATTGTCAGAGAGTGATAGAGATTGAAAGAGACTGTCAGACAGTGTCAGAGAGTGACAGAGAGTGTCAGAGAGTGAAAGTGAGTCTCTGAGAGTGTCTGAGAGTGTCAGTGAGTATCAGAGAGTGATGGAGAGTGATGGAGAGTGATAGAGAGTGTCAGAGTGTCTCAGAGAGTATCAGAAAGTGATAGAGAGTGTCAGAGATTGATAGTGAGTGTCAGAGGGTAATAGTGAGTGTCTGAGAGTGTCAGAGAGTGTCAGAGAGTTGTAGAGAGTGTCAGAGAGTGAAAGTGAATCTCTGAGAGTGTCTGAGAGTGTCAGAGAGTGTCAGAGGGTGTCAGAGAGTGATAGAGAGTGTCAGAGTGTGTCAGAGAGTATCAGAAGGTGATAGAGAGTGTCAGAGAGTGATAGTGAGTGTCAGAGAGTGATAGTGAGTGTCTGAGAGTGTCAGCGTGTGATAGTGAGTGTCAGAGAGTGTCTGAGAGTGTCTGAGAGTGTCAGAGGGTGTCAGAGAGTGATAGTGAGTGCCAGAGAGTGTCAGAGAGTGATAGAGAGTGATAGAGAGTGTCAGAGAGTGTCTGAGAGTGATAGAGAGTGACAGAGTGTGTCAGAGAGTGTCAGAGAGAGTCAGACAGTGAAAGAGAGTGATAGTGAGTGTCAGAGAGTGTCAGAGAGTTTCAGAGAGTGTCAGAGAGTGATAGTGAGTCTCTGAGAGTGTCAGAGAGTGATAGAGGGTGTCAGAGAGTGTCAGAGAGTGATAGAGAGTGTCAGAGAGTGTCAGAGAGTGATAGAGAGTGTCAGAGTGTGATAGAGAGTGTCAGAGAGTGTCAGAGATTGTCAGAGAGTGATAGAGATTGAAAGAGACTGTCAGACAGTGTCAGAGAGTGACAGAGAGTGTCAGAGAGTGAAAGTGAGTCTCTGAGAGTGTCTGAGAGTGTCAGTGAGTATCAGAGAGTGATGGAGAGTGATGGAGAGTGATAGAGAGTGTCAGAGTGTGTCAGAGAGTATCAGAAAGTGATAGAGAGTGTCAGAGATTGATAGTGAGTGTCTGTGAGTGTCAGAGAGTGATAGAGAGTGAAAGAGAGTGTCAGACAGAGTCCTGGAGTGATATAGAGTGTCTGAGAGTGAAAGTGAGTCTCTGAGAGTGTCTGAGAGTGTCAGAGAGTGTCAGAGTGATAGAGAGTGATAGAGATTGATAGAGAGAGTCAGAATGTGTCAGAGAGTATCAGAAAGTGATAGAAAGTGTCAGAGAGTGATAGTGAGTGTCAGAGAGTGATAGTGAGTGTCTGATAGTGTCAGAGAGTGTCCGAGAGTGTCAGAGAGTGTCAGAGAGTGATAGAGAGTGATAGAGAGTGATAGAGAGTGATAGAGATTGTCAGAGAGTGATCGAGAGTGTCAGAGAGTGTCAGACAGTGTCAGAGAGTGTCAGAGAGTGTCAGACAGTGTCAGACAGTGTCAGAGAGTGATACTGAGTGTCTGCGAGGGTCAGAGAGTTTCCGAGAGTGTCAGAGAGTGATAGAGAGTGTCAGAGAGAGATAGAGAGTGTCAGAGAGAGATAGAGAGTGATAGAGAGTGATAGAGAGTGTCAGAGAGTGATAGAGAGTGATAGTGAGTGTCAGAGCAACAGATAGTGATAGTGAGTGTCTGAGATTATCAGAGAGTGATAGAAAGTGTCAGAGAGTGTCAGAGAGTGATAGTGAGTGTCAGAGAGTATCAGATAGTGATAGTGAGTGTCAGAGAGTGTCAGAGAGTGATAGACAGTGTCAGAGAGTGATAGTGAGTGTCAGAGAGTGTCAGAGACTGATAGACAGTGTCAGAGAGTGATAGTGAGTGTGTGAGAGTGTCAGAGAGTGTCTGAGTGTGTCAGAGAGTGTTAGAGAGTGATATAGAGTGTCAGAGAGTGATAGAGAGTGTCAAAGGGCGATAGTGAGTGTCTGAGAGTGTCAGAGAGTGATAATGACTGTCAGAGAGTGATAATGACTGTCAGAGAGTGATAGAGAGTGTCAGAGGGTGAAAGTGAGTTTATGAGAGTGTCAGAGAGTGTCAGAGAGTGATAGAGAGTGTCAGAGAGTGAAATTGAGTCTCTGAGAGTGTCTGAGAGTGTCAGAGAGTGTCAGAGAGTGTCAGAGAGTGATAGAGAGTGTCAGAGTGTTTCAGAGAATATCAGAAGGTGATAGAGAGTGTCAGAGAGTTATAGTGAGTGTCAGAGAGAGTAGTGAGTCTCTTAGAGTGTCTGAGAGTGTCAGAGAGCGTCAGAGAGTGAGAGAGAGTGTCAGAGAGTGATAGAGAGTGTCAGAGAGTGATAGTGAGTGTCTCAGAGTGTCTGAGAGAGTCAGAGAGTGATAGAGGGTGTCAGAGAGTGATAGAGAGTGTCAGAGAGTGTCAGAAAGAGTCAGAGTGCGATAGAGAGTGTCAGTGAGTGTCAGAGAGTGATAGAGAGTGATAGAGAGTGTCAGACAGTGTCAGAGAGTGATACTGAGTCTCTGAGAGTGTCAGAGAGTGATAGAGGGTGTCAGAGATTGTCAGAGAGTGATAGAGAGTGTCAGAGAGTGTCAGAGAGTGATAGAGAGTGTCAGAGAGTGTCAGAGAGTGTCTGAGAGTGTCAGAGAGTGTCAGAGAGTGTCAGAGAGTGTCAGAGAGTGATAGAGAGTGTCAGACAGTGTCCGAGAGTGATAGAGAGTGTCAGAGAGTGAAAGTGAGTCTCCGAGAGTGTCAGAGAGTGTCTGAGAGTTTCTGAGAGTTTCAGAGAGTGATATAAGTGTCAGAGAGTGATAGAGAGTGATAGACAGTGTCAGAGAGTGTCTGAGAGTGATAGAGAGTGACAGAGTGTGCCAGAGAGTGCCAGAGAGTGTCAGACAGTGTTAGAGAGTGATTGTGAGTGTCAGAGAGTGTCAGAGAGTGTCAAGAGTGTCAGACAGTGTCAGAGAGTGATAGATAGTTTCAGAGAGAGTAGTGAGTCTCTGAGTGTGTCTGAGAGTGTCAGAGAGTGTCAGAGAGTGATAGAGAGTGTCAGAGGGTTATAGTGAGTGTCTGAGAGTGTCAGAGAGTGTCAGAAAGTTGTAGAGAGTGTCAGAGAGTGAAAGTGAATCTCTGAGAGTGTCTGAGAGTGTCAGAGAGTGTCAGAGGGTGTCAGAGAGTGATAGAGAGTGTCAGAGTGTGTCAGAGAGTATCAGAAGGTGATAGAGAGTGTCAGAGAGTGATAGTGAGTGTCAGAGAGTGATAGTGAGTGTCTCAGAGTGTCAGCGTGTGATAGTGAGTGTCAGAGAGTGTCTGAGAGTGTCTGAGAGTGTCAGAGGGTGTCAGAGAGTGATAGTGAGTGCCAGAGAGTGTCAGAGAGTGATAGAGAGTGATAGAGAGTGTCAGAGAGTGTCTGAGAGTGATAGTGAGTGTCAGAGAGTGATAGTGAGTGTCTGAGAGTGTCAGCGTGTGATAGTGAGTGTCAGAGAGTGTCTGAGAGTGTCTGAGAGTGTCAGAGGGTGTCAGAGAGTGATAGTGAGTGCCAGAGAGTGTCAGAGAGTGATAGAGAGTGATAGAGAGTGTCAGAGAGTGTCTGAGAGTGATAGAGAGTGACAGAGTGTGTCAGAGAGTGTCAGAGAGAGTCAGACAGTGAAAGAGAGTGATAGTGAGTGTCAGAGAGTGTCAGAGAGTTTCAGAGAGTGTCAGAGAGTGATAGTGAGTCTCTGAGAGTGTCAGAGAGTGATAGAGGGTGTCAGAGAGTGTCAGAGAGTGATAGAGAGTGTCAGAGAGTGTCAGAGAGTGATAGAGAGTGTCAGAGTGTGATAGAGAGTGTCAGAGAGTGTCAGAGATTGTCAGAGAGTGATAGAGATTGAAAGAGACTGTCAGACAGTGTCAGAGAGTGACAGAGAGTGTCAGAGAGTGAAAGTGAGTCTCTGAGAGTGTCTGAGAGTGTCAGTGAGTATCAGAGAGTGATGGAGAGTGATGGAGAGTGATAGAGAGTGTCAGAGTGTGTCAGAGAGTATCAGAAAGTGATAGAGAGTGTCAGAGATTGATAGTGAGTGTCTGTGAGTGTCAGAGAGTGATAGAGAGTGAAAGAGAGTGTCAGACAGAGTCCTGGAGTGATATAGAGTGTCTGAGAGTGAAAGTGAGTCTCTGAGAGTGTCTGAGAGTGTCAGAGAGTGTCAGAGTGATAGAGAGTGATAGAGATTGATAGAGAGAGTCAGAATGTGTCAGAGAGTATCAGAAAGTGATAGAAAGTGTCAGAGAGTGATAGTGAGTGTCAGAGAGTGATAGTGAGTGTCTGATAGTGTCAGAGAGTGTCCGAGAGTGTCAGAGAGTGTCAGAGAGTGATAGAGAGTGATAGAGAGTGATAGAGAGTGATAGAGATTGTCAGAGAGTGATCGAGAGTGTCAGAGAGTGTCAGACAGTGTCAGAGAGTGTCAGAGAGTGTCAGACAGTGTCAGACAGTGTCAGAGAGTGATACTGAGTGTCTGCGAGGGTCAGAGAGTTTCCGAGAGTGTCAGAGAGTGATAGAGAGTGTCAGAGAGAGATAGAGAGTGTCAGAGAGAGATAGAGAGTGATAGAGAGTGATAGAGAGTGTCAGAGAGTGATAGAGAGTGATAGTGAGTGTCAGAGCAACAGATAGTGATAGTGAGTGTCTGAGATTATCAGAGAGTGATAGAAAGTGTCAGAGAGTGTCAGAGAGTGATAGTGAGTGTCAGAGAGTATCAGATAGTGATAGTGAGTGTCAGAGAGTGTCAGAGAGTGATAGACAGTGTCAGAGAGTGATAGTGAGTGTCAGAGAGTGTCAGAGACTGATAGACAGTGTCAGAGAGTGATAGTGAGTGTGTGAGAGTGTCAGAGAGTGTCTGAGTGTGTCAGAGAGTGTTAGAGAGTGATATAGAGTGTCAGAGAGTGATAGAGAGTGTCAAAGGGTGATAGTGAGTGTCTGAGAGTGTCAGAGAGTGATAATGACTGTCAGAGAGTGATAATGACTGTCAGAGAGTGATAGAGAGTGTCAGAGGGTGAAAGTGAGTTTATGAGAGTGTCAGAGAGTGTCAGAGAGTGATAGAGAGTGTCAGAGAGTGAAATTGAGTCTCTGAGAGTGTCTGAGAGTGTCAGAGAGTGTCAGAGAGTGTCAGAGAGTGATAGAGAGTGTCAGAGTGTTTCAGAGAATATCAGAAGGTGATAGAGAGTGTCAGAGAGTTATAGTGAGTGTCAGAGAGAGTAGTGAGTCTCTTAGAGTGTCTGAGAGTGTCAGAGAGCGTCAGAGAGTGAGAGAGAGTGTCAGAGAGTGATAGAGAGTGTCAGAGAGTGATAGTGAGTGTCTCAGAGTGTCTGAGAGAGTCAGAGAGTGATAGAGGGTGTCAGAGAGTGATAGAGAGTGTCAGAGAGTGTCAGAAAGAGTCAGAGTGCGATAGAGAGTGTCAGTGAGTGTCAGAGAGTGATAGAGAGTGATAGAGAGTGTCAGACAGTGTCAGAGAGTGATACTGAGTCTCTGAGAGTGTCAGAGAGTGATAGAGGGTGTCAGAGATTGTCAGAGAGTGATAGAGAGTGTCAGAGAGTGTCAGAGAGTGATAGAGAGTGTCAGAGAGTGTCAGAGAGTGTCTGAGAGTGTCAGAGAGTGTCAGAGAGTGTCAGAGAGTGTCAGAGAGTGATAGAGAGTGTCAGACAGTGTCCGAGAGTGATAGAGAGTGTCAGAGAGTGAAAGTGAGTCTCCGAGAGTGTCAGAGAGTGTCTGAGAGTTTCTGAGAGTTTCAGAGAGTGATATAAGTGTCAGAGAGTGATAGAGAGTGATAGACAGTGTCAGAGAGTGTCTGAGAGTGATAGAGAGTGACAGAGTGTGCCAGAGAGTGCCAGAGAGTGTCAGACAGTGTTAGAGAGTGATTGTGAGTGTCAGAGAGTGTCAGAGAGTGTCAAGAGTGTCAGACAGTGTCAGAGAGTGATAGATAGTTTCAGAGAGAGTAGTGAGTCTCTGAGTGTGTCTGAGAGTGTCAGAGAGTGTCAGAGAGTGATAGAGAGTGTCAGAGGGTTATAGTGAGTGTCTGAGAGTGTCAGAGAGTGTCAGAAAGTTGTAGAGAGTGTCAGAGAGTGAAAGTGAATCTCTGAGAGTGTCTGAGAGTGTCAGAGAGTGTCAGAGGGTGTCAGAGAGTGATAGAGAGTGTCAGAGTGTGTCAGAGAGTATCAGAAGGTGATAGAGAGTGTCAGAGAGTGATAGTGAGTGTCAGAGAGTGATAGTGAGTGTCTCAGAGTGTCAGCGTGTGATAGTGAGTGTCAGAGAGTGTCTGAGAGTGTCTGAGAGTGTCAGAGGGTGTCAGAGAGTGATAGTGAGTGCCAGAGAGTGTCAGAGAGTGATAGAGAGTGATAGAGAGTGTCAGAGAGTGTCTGAGAGTGATAGAGAGTGACAGAGTGTGTCAGAGAGTGTCAGAGAGAGTCAGACAGTGAAAGAGAGTGATAGTGAGTGTCAGAGAGTGTCAGAGAGTTTCAGAGAGTGTCAGAGAGTGATAGTGAGTCTCTGAGAGTGTCAGAGAGTGATAGAGGGTGTCAGAGAGTGTCAGAGAGTGATAGAGAGTGTCAGAGAGTGTCAGAGAGTGATAGAGAGTGTCAGAGTGTGATAGTGAGTGTCAGAGAGTGTCAGAGATTGTCAGAGAGTGATAGAGATTGAAAGAGACTGTCAGACAGTGTCAGAGAGTGACAGAGAGTGTCAGACAGAGTCCTGGAGTGATATAGAGTGTCTGAGAGTGAAAGTGAGTCTCTGAGAGTGTCTGAGAGTGTCAGAGAGTGTCAGAGAGTGATAGAGAGTGATAGAGATTGATAGAGAGTGTCAGAATGTGTCAGAGAGTATCAGAAAGTGATAGAAAGTGTCAGAGAGTGATAGTGAGTGTCAGAGAGTGATAGTGAGTGTCTGATAGTGTCAGAGAGTGTCCGAGAGTGTCAGAGAGTGTCAGAGAGTGATAGAGAGTGATAGAGAGTGATAGAGAGTGATAGAGATTGTCAGAGAGTGATCGAGAGTGTCAGAGAGTGTCAGACAGTGTCAGAGAGTGTCAGAGAGTGTCAGACAGTGTCAGACATTGTCAGAGAGTGATACTGAGTGTCTGCGAGGGTCAGAGAGTTTCCGAGAGTGTCAGAGAGTGATAGAGAGTGTCAGAGAGAGATAGAGAGTGTCAGAGAGAGATAGAGAGTGATAGAGAGTGATAGAGAGTGTCAGAGAGTGATAGAGAGTGATAGTGAGTGTCAGAGCAACAGATAGTGATAGTGAGTGTCTGAGATTATCAGAGAGTGATAGAAAGTGTCAGAGAGTGTCAGAGAGTGATAGTGAGTGTCAGAGAGTATCAGATAGTGATAGTGAGTGTCAGAGAGTGTCAGAGAGAGATAGACAGTGTCAGAGAGTGATAGTGAGTGTCAGAGAGTGTCAGAGACTGATAGACAGTGTCAGAGAGTGATAGTGAGTGTGTGAGAGTGTCAGAGAGTGTCTGAGTGTGTCAGAGAGTGTTAGAGAGTGATATAGAGTGTCAGAGACTGATAGAGAGTGTCAGAGGGTGATAGTGAGTGTCTGAGAGTGTCAGAGAGTGATAATGACTGTCAGAGAGTGATAGAGAGTGTCAGAGGGTGAAAGTGAGTTTCTGAGAGTGTCAGAGAGTGTCAGAGAGTGATAGAGAGTGTCAGAGAGTGAAATTGAGTCTCTGAGAGAGTCTGAGAGAGTCAGAGAGTGTCAGAGAGTGTCAGAGAGTGTCAGAGAGTGATAGAGAGTGTCAGAGTGTTTCAGAGAATATCAGAAGGTGATAGAGAGTGTCAGAGAGTGATAGTGAGTGTCAGAGAGAGTAGTGAGTCTCTTAGAGTGTCTGAGAGTGTCAGAGAGCGTCAGAGAGTGAGAGAGAGTGTCAGAGAGTGATAGAGAGTGTCAGAGAGTGATAGTGAGTGTCTCAGAGTGTCTGAGAGAGTCAGAGAGTGATAGAGGGTGTCAGAGAGTGATAGAGAGTGTCAGAGAGTGTCAGAAAGTGTCAGAGTGCGATAGAGAGTGTCAGAGAGTGTCAGAGAGTGATAGAGAGTGAAAGGTAGTGTCAGACAGTGTCAGAGAGTGACAGAGAGTGTCAGAGAGTGAAAGTGAGTCTCTGAGAGTGTCTGAGAGTGTCAGTGAGTGTCAGAGAGTGATAGAGAGTGATAGAGAGTGTCAGACAGTGTCAGAGAGTGATAGAGTGTGTCAGAGAGTGATACTGAGTCTCTGAGAGTGTCAGAGAGTGATAGAGGGTGTCAGAGATTGTCAGAGAGTGATAGAGAGTGTCAGAGAGTGTCAGAGAGTGATAGAGAGTGTCAGAGAGTGTCAGAGAGTGTCTGAGAGTGTCAGAGAGTGTCAGAGAGTGTCAGAGAGTGTCAGAGAGTGATAGAGAGTGTCAGACAGTGTCCGAGAGTGATAGAGAGTGTCAGAGAGTGAAAGTGAGTCTCCGAGAGTGTCAGAGAGTGTCTGAGAGTTTCTGAGAGTTTCAGAGAGTGATATAAGTGTCAGAGAGTGATAGAGAGTGATAGACAGTGTCAGAGAGTGTCTGAGAGTGATAGAGAGTGACAGAGTGTGCCAGAGAGTGCCAGAGAGTGTCAGACAGTGTTAGAGAGTGATTGTGAGTGTCAGAGAGTGTCAGAGAGTGTCAAGAGTGTCAGACAGTGTCAGAGAGTGATAGATAGTTTCAGAGAGAGTAGTGAGTCTCTGAGTGTGTCTGAGAGTGTCAGAGAGTGTCAGAGAGTGATAGAGAGTGTCAGAGGGTTATAGTGAGTGTCTGAGAGTGTCAGAGAGTGTCAGAAAGTTGTAGAGAGTGTCAGAGAGTGAAAGTGAATCTCTGAGAGTGTCTGAGAGTGTCAGAGAGTGTCAGAGGGTGTCAGAGAGTGATAGAGAGTGTCAGAGTGTGTCAGAGAGTATCAGAAGGTGATAGAGAGTGTCAGAGAGTGATAGTGAGTGTCAGAGAGTGATAGTGAGTGTCTGAGAGTGTCAGCGTGTGATAGTGAGTGTCAGAGAGTGTCTGAGAGTGTCTGAGAGTGTCAGAGGGTGTCAGAGAGTGATAGTGAGTGCCAGAGAGTGTCAGAGAGTGATAGAGAGTGATAGAGAGTGTCAGAGAGTGTCTGAGAGTGATAGAGAGTGACAGAGTGTGTCAGAGAGTGTCAGAGAGAGTCAGACAGTGAAAGAGAGTGATAGTGAGTGTCAGAGAGTGTCAGAGAGTTTCAGAGAGTGTCAGAGAGTGATAGTGAGTCTCTGAGAGTGTCAGAGAGTGATAGAGGGTGTCAGAGAGTGTCAGAGAGTGATAGAGAGTGTCAGAGAGTGTCAGAGAGTGATAGAGAGTGTCAGAGTGTGATAGTGAGTGTCAGAGAGTGTCAGAGATTGTCAGAGAGTGATAGAGATTGAAAGAGACTGTCAGACAGTGTCAGAGAGTGACAGAGAGTGTCAGAGAGTGAAAGTGAGTCTCTGAGAGTGTCTGAGAGTGTCAGTGAGTATCAGAGAGTGATGGAGAGTGATGGAGAGTGATAGAGAGTGTCAGAGTGTGTCAGAGAGTATCAGAAAGTGATAGAGAGTGTCAGAGATTGATAGTGAGTGTCTGTGAGTGTCAGAGAGTGATAGAGAGTGAAAGAGAGTGTCAGACAGAGTCCTGGAGTGATATAGAGTGTCTGAGAGTGAAAGTGAGTCTCTGAGAGTGTCTGAGAGTGTCAGAGAGTGTCAGAGAGTGATAGAGAGTGATAGAGATTGATAGAGAGTGTCAGAATGTGTCAGAGAGTATCAGAAAGTGATAGAAAGTGTCAGAGAGTGATAGTGAGTGTCAGAGAGTGATAGTGAGTGTCTGATAGTGTCAGAGAGTGTCCGAGAGTGTCAGAGAGTGTCAGAGAGTGATAGAGAGTGATAGAGAGTGATAGAGAGTGATAGAGATTGTCAGAGAGTGATCGAGAGTGTCAGAGAGTGTCAGACAGTGTCAGAGAGTGTCAGAGAGTGTCAGACAGTGTCAGACAGTGTCAGAGAGTGATACTGAGTGTCTGCGAGGGTCAGAGAGTTTCCGAGAGTGTCAGAGAGTGATAGAGAGTGTCAGAGAGAGATAGAGAGTGTCAGAGAGAGATAGAGAGTGATAGAGAGTGATAGAGAGTGTCAGAGAGTGATAGAGAGTGATAGTGAGTGTCAGAGCAACAGATAGTGATAGTGAGTGTCTGAGATTATCAGAGAGTGATAGAAAGTGTCAGAGAGTGTCAGAGAGTGATAGTGAGTGTCAGAGAGTATCAGATAGTGATAGTGAGTGTCAGAGAGTGTCAGAGAGAGATAGACAGTGTCAGAGAGTGATAGTGAGTGTCAGAGAGTGTCAGAGACTGATAGACAGTGTCAGAGAGTGATAGTGAGTGTGTGAGAGTGTCAGAGAGTGTCTGAGTGTGTCAGAGAGTGTTAGAGAGTGATATAGAGTGTCAGAGACTGATAGAGAGTGTCAGAGGGTGATAGTGAGTGTCTGAGAGTGTCAGAGAGTGATAATGACTGTCAGAGAGTGATAGAGAGTGTCAGAGGGTGAAAGTGAGTTTCTGAGAGTGTCAGAGAGTGTCAGAGAGTGATAGAGAGTGTCAGAGAGTGAAATTGAGTCTCTGAGAGAGTCTGAGAGAGTCAGAGAGTGTCAGAGAGTGTCAGAGAGTGTCAGAGAGTGATAGAGAGTGTCAGAGTGTTTCAGAGAATATCAGAAGGTGATAGAGAGTGTCAGAGAGTGATAGTGAGTGTCAGAGAGAGTAGTGAGTCTCTTAGAGTGTCTGAGAGTGTCAGAGAGCGTCAGAGAGTGAGAGAGAGTGTCAGAGAGTGATAGAGAGTGTCAGAGAGTGATAGTGAGTGTCTCAGAGTGTCTGAGAGAGTCAGAGAGTGATAGAGGGTGTCAGAGAGTGATAGAGAGTGTCAGAGAGTGTCAGAAAGTGTCAGAGTGCGATAGAGAGTGTCAGAGAGTGTCAGAGAGTGATAGAGAGTGAAAGGTAGTGTCAGACAGTGTCAGAGAGTGACAGAGAGTGTCAGAGAGTGAAAGTGAGTCTCTGAGAGTGTCTGAGAGTGTCAGTGAGTGTCAGAGAGTGATAGAGAGTGATAGAGAGTGTCAGACAGTGTCAGAGAGTGATAGAGTGTGTCAGAGAGTGATACTGAGTCTCTGAGAGTGTCAGAGAGTGATAGAGGGTGTCAGAGATTGTCAGAGAGTGATAGAGAGTGTCAGAGAGTGTCAGAGAGTGATAGAGAGTGTCAGAGAGTGTCAGAGAGTGTCTGAGAGTGTCAGAGAGTGTCAGAGAGTGTCAGAGAGTGTCAGAGAGTGATAGAGAGTGTCAGACAGTGTCCGAGAGTGATAGAGAGTGTCAGAGAGTGAAAGTGAGTCTCCGAGAGTGTCAGAGAGTGTCTGAGAGTTTCTGAGAGTTTCAGAGAGTGATATAAGTGTCAGAGAGTGATAGAGAGTGATAGACAGTGTCAGAGAGTGTCTGAGAGTGATAGAGAGTGACAGAGTGTGCCAGAGAGTGCCAGAGAGTGTCAGACAGTGTTAGAGAGTGATTGTGAGTGTCAGAGAGTGTCAGAGAGTGTCAAGAGTGTCAGACAGTGTCAGAGAGTGATAGAGAGTGTCAGAGGGTTATAGTGAGTGTCTGAGAGTGTCAGCGAGTGTCAGAAAGTTGTAGAGAGTGTCAGAGAGTGAAAGTGAATCTCTGAGAGTGTCTGAGAGTGTCAGAGAGTGTCAGAGGGTGTCAGAGAGTGATAGAGAGTGTCAGAGTGTGTCAGAGATTATCAGAAGGTGATAGAGAGTGTCAGAGAGTGATAGTGAGTGTCAGAGAGTGATAGTGAGTGTCTGAGAGTGTCTGAGAGTGTCAGAGTGTGATAGTGAGTGCCAGAGTGTGTCAGAGAGTGATAGAGAGTGATAGAGAGTGTCAGAGGGTGTCTGAGAGTGATAGAGAGTGACAGAGTCTGTCAGAGAGTGTCAGAGAGAGTCAGACAGTGAAAGAGAGTGATAGTGAGTGTCAGAGAGTGTCAGAGAGTTTCAGAGAGTGTCAGAGAGTGATAGTGAGTCTCTGAGAGTGTCAGAGAGTGATAGAGGGTGTCAGAGAGTGTCAGAGAGTGATAGAGAGTGTCAGAGAGTGTCAGAGAGTGATAGAGAGTGTCAGAGAGTGATAGAGAGTGTCAGAGAGGGTCAGAGATTGTCAGAGAGTGATAGAGATTGATAGAGACAGTCAGACAGTGTCAGAGAGTGACAGAGAGTGTCAGAGAGTGAAAGTGAGTCACTGAGAGTGTCTGAGAGTGTCAGTGAGTATCAGAGAGTGATGGAGAGTTTTGGAGAGTGATAGAGAGTGTCAGAGTGTGTCAGAGAGTATCAGAAAGTGATAGAGAGTGTCAGAGATTGATAGTGAGTGTCAGGGAGTGATAGTGAGTGTCAGAGAGTGATAGTGAGTGTCTGAGAGTGATAGAGAGTGATAGGGAGTGTCAGAGTGTATCTGAGAGTGATATAGAGTGACAGAGTGTGTCAGAGAGTGTCAGAGAGTGTCAGAGAGAGTCAGACAGTGTCAGAGAGTGATAGTGAGTGCCAGAGAGTGTCAGAGAGTGTCAGAGAGTGTCAGAGAGTGTCAGAGAGTGATAGAGAGTGTCAGAGAGAGTAGTGAGTCTCTGAGAGTGTCTGAGAGTGTCAGAGAGTGTCAGAGAGTGTCAGAGAGTAATAGAGAGTGATAGAGAGTGTCAGACTGTGTCAGAGAGTGATCGAGAGTGTCAGAGAGTGATAGTGAGTCTCTGAGAGAGTCAGAGAGTGATAGAGGGTGTCAGAGAGTGTCAGAGAGTGATAGAGAGTGTCAGAGAGTGTCAGAGAGTGTCTGAGAGTGTCAGAGAGTGTCAGAGAGTGTCAGAGAGTGATAGAGAGTGTCAGACAGTGTCCGAGAGTGATAGAGAGTGTCAGAGAGTGAAAGTAAGTCTCCGAGAGTGTCAGAGAGTGTCTGAGAGTTTCTGAGAGTTTCAGAGAGTGATATAAGTGTCAGAGAGTGATAGAGAGTGATAGACAGTGTCAGAGAGTGTCTGTGAGTGATAGAGAGTGACAGAGTGTGCCAGAGAGTGCCAGAGAGTGTCAGACAGTGTTAGAGAGTGATTGTGAGTGTCAGAGAGTGTCAGAGAGTGTCAAGAGTGTCAGACAGTGTCAGAGAGTGATAGAGAGTGTCAGAGGGTTATAGTGAGTGTCTGAGAGTGTCAGAGAGTGTCAGAAAGTTGTAGAGAGTGTCAGAGAGTGAAAGTGAATCTCTGAGAGTGTCTGAGAGTGTCAGAGAGTGTCAGAGGGTGTCAGAGAGTGATAGAGAGTGTCAGAGTGTGTCAGAGAGTATCAGAAGGTGATAGAGAGTGTCAGAGAGTGATAGTGAGTGTCAGAGAGTGATAGTGAGTGTCTGAGAGTGTCTGAGAGTGTCAGAGTGTGATAGTGAGTGCCAGAGAGTGTCAGAGAGTGATAGAGAGTGATAGAGAGTGTCAGAGGGTGTCTGAGAGTGATAGAGAGTGACAGAGTCTGTCAGAGAGTGTCAGAGAGAGTCAGACAGTGAAAGAGAGTGATAGTGAGTGTCAGAGAGTGTCAGAGAGTTTCAGAGAGTGTCAGAGAGTGATAGTGAGTCTCTGAGAGTGTCAGAGAGTGATAGAGGGTGTCAGAGAGTGTCAGAGAGTGATAGAGAGTGTCAGAGAGTGTCAGAGAGTGATAGAGAGTGTCAGAGAGTGATAGAGAGTGTCAGAGAGGGTCAGAGATTGTCAGAGAGTGATAGAGATTGATAGAGACAGTCAGACAGTGTCAGAGAGTGACAGAGAGTGTCAGAGAGTGAAAGTGAGTCTCTGAGAGTGTCTGAGAGTGTCAGTGAGTATCAGAGAGTGATGGAGAGTTTTGGAGAGTGATAGAGAGTGTCAGAGTGTGTCAGAGAGTATCAGAAAATGATAGAGAGTGTCAGAGATTGATAGTGAGTGTCAGGGAGTGATAGTGAGTGTCAGAGAGTGATAGTGAGTGTCTGAGAGTGATAGAGAGTGATAGAGAGTGTCAGAGTGTATCTGAGAGTGATATAGAGTGACAGAGTGTGTCAGAGAGTGTCAGAGAGTGTCAGAGAGAGTCAGACAGTGTCAGAGAGTGATAGTGAGTGCCAGAGAGTGTCAGAGAGTGTCAGAGAGTGTCAGAGAGTGATAGAGAGTGTCAGAGAGAGTAGTGAGTCTCTGAGAGTGTCTGAGAGTGTCAGAGAGTGTCAGAGAGTGTCAGAGAGTAATAGAGAGTGATAGAGAGTGTCAGACTGTGTCAGAGAGTGATCGAGAGTGTCAGAGAGTGATAGTGAGTCTCTGAGAGTGTCAGAGAGTGATAGAGGGTGTCAGAGAGTGTCAGAGAGTGATAGAGAGTGTCAGAGAGTGTCAGAGATCGAAAGAGAGTGTCAGAGAGTCTCAGAGAGTGATAGAGAGTGAAAGAGAGTGTCAGACAGTGTCAGAGAGTGATAGAGAGTGTCAGAGAGTGAAAGTGAGTCTCTGAGAGTGTCTGAGAGTGTCAGTGAGTGTCAGAGAGTGATAGAGAGTGATAGAGAGTGTCAGAGTGTGTCAGAGAGTATCAGAAAGTGATAGAGAGTGTCAGAGATTGATAGTGAGTGTCTGTGAGTGTCAGAGAGTGATAGAGAGTGATAGAGAGTGTCAGACAGTGTCAGAGAGTGATAGAGTGTGTCAGAGAGTGATACTGAGTCTCTGAGAGTGTCAGAGAGTGATAGAGGGTGTCAGAGATTGTCAGAGAGTGATAGAGAGTGTCAGAGAGTGTCAGAGAGTGATAGAGAGTGTCAGAGAGTGTCAGAGAGTGTCTGAGAGTGTCAGAGAGTGTCAGAGAGTGTCAGAGAGTGTCAGAGAGTGATAGAGAGTGTCAGACAGTGTCCGAGAGTGATAGAGAGTGTCAGAGAGTGAAAGTGAGTCTCCGAGAGTGTCAGAGAGTGTCTGAGAGTTTCTGAGAGTTTCAGAGAGTGATATAAGTGTCAGAGAGTGATAGAGAGTGATAGACAGTGTCAGAGAGTGTCTGAGAGTGATAGAGAGTGACAGAGTGTGCCAGAGAGTGCCAGAGAGTGTCAGACAGTGTTAGAGAGTGATTGTGAGTGTCAGAGAGTGTCAGAGAGTGTCAAGAGTGTCAGACAGTGTCAGAGAGTGATAGAGAGTGTCAGAGGGTTATAGTGAGTGTCTGAGAGTGTCAGCGAGTGTCAGAAAGTTGTAGAGAGTGTCAGAGAGTGAAAGTGAATCTCTGAGAGTGTCTGAGAGTGTCAGAGAGTGTCAGAGGGTGTCAGAGAGTGATAGAGAGTGTCAGAGTGTGTCAGAGATTATCAGAAGGTGATAGAGAGTGTCAGAGAGTGATAGTGAGTGTCAGAGAGTGATAGTGAGTGTCTGAGAGTGTCTGAGAGTGTCAGAGTGTGATAGTGAGTGCCAGAGTGTGTCAGAGAGTGATAGAGAGTGATAGAGAGTGTCAGAGGGTGTCTGAGAGTGATAGAGAGTGACAGAGTCTGTCAGAGAGTGTCAGAGAGAGTCAGACAGTGAAAGAGAGTGATAGTGAGTGTCAGAGAGTGTCAGAGAGTTTCAGAGAGTGTCAGAGAGTGATAGTGAGTCTCTGAGAGTGTCAGAGAGTGATAGAGGGTGTCAGAGAGTGTCAGAGAGTGATAGAGAGTGTCAGAGAGTGTCAGAGAGTGATAGAGAGTGTCAGAGAGTGATAGAGAGTGTCAGAGAGGGTCAGAGATTGTCAGAGAGTGATAGAGATTGATAGAGACAGTCAGACAGTGTCAGAGAGTGACAGAGAGTGTCAGAGAGTGAAAGTGAGTCACTGAGAGTGTCTGAGAGTGTCAGTGAGTATCAGAGAGTGATGGAGAGTTTTGGAGAGTGATAGAGAGTGTCAGAGTGTGTCAGAGAGTATCAGAAAGTGATAGAGAGTGTCAGAGATTGATAGTGAGTGTCAGGGAGTGATAGTGAGTGTCAGAGAGTGATAGTGAGTGTCTGAGAGTGATAGAGAGTGATAGGGAGTGTCAGAGTGTATCTGAGAGTGATATAGAGTGACAGAGTGTGTCAGAGAGTGTCAGAGAGTGTCAGAGAGAGTCAGACAGTGTCAGAGAGTGATAGTGAGTGCCAGAGAGTGTCAGAGAGTGTCAGAGAGTGTCAGAGAGTGTCAGAGAGTGATAGAGAGTGTCAGAGAGAGTAGTGAGTCTCTGAGAGTGTCTGAGAGTGTCAGAGAGTGTCAGAGAGTGTCAGAGAGTAATAGAGAGTGATAGAGAGTGTCAGACTGTGTCAGAGAGTGATCGAGAGTGTCAGAGAGTGATAGTGAGTCTCTGAGAGAGTCAGAGAGTGATAGAGGGTGTCAGAGAGTGTCAGAGAGTGATAGAGAGTGTCAGAGAGTGTCAGAGAGTGTCTGAGAGTGTCAGAGAGTGTCAGAGAGTGTCAGAGAGTGATAGAGAGTGTCAGACAGTGTCCGAGAGTGATAGAGAGTGTCAGAGAGTGAAAGTAAGTCTCCGAGAGTGTCAGAGAGTGTCTGAGAGTTTCTGAGAGTTTCAGAGAGTGATATAAGTGTCAGAGAGTGATAGAGAGTGATAGACAGTGTCAGAGAGTGTCTGTGAGTGATAGAGAGTGACAGAGTGTGCCAGAGAGTGCCAGAGAGTGTCAGACAGTGTTAGAGAGTGATTGTGAGTGTCAGAGAGTGTCAGAGAGTGTCAAGAGTGTCAGACAGTGTCAGAGAGTGATAGAGAGTGTCAGAGGGTTATAGTGAGTGTCTGAGAGTGTCAGAGAGTGTCAGAAAGTTGTAGAGAGTGTCAGAGAGTGAAAGTGAATCTCTGAGAGTGTCTGAGAGTGTCAGAGAGTGTCAGAGGGTGTCAGAGAGTGATAGAGAGTGTCAGAGTGTGTCAGAGAGTATCAGAAGGTGATAGAGAGTGTCAGAGAGTGATAGTGAGTGTCAGAGAGTGATAGTGAGTGTCTGAGAGTGTCTGAGAGTGTCAGAGTGTGATAGTGAGTGCCAGAGAGTGTCAGAGAGTGATAGAGAGTGATAGAGAGTGTCAGAGGGTGTCTGAGAGTGATAGAGAGTGACAGAGTCTGTCAGAGAGTGTCAGAGAGAGTCAGACAGTGAAAGAGAGTGATAGTGAGTGTCAGAGAGTGTCAGAGAGTTTCAGAGAGTGTCAGAGAGTGATAGTGAGTCTCTGAGAGTGTCAGAGAGTGATAGAGGGTGTCAGAGAGTGTCAGAGAGTGATAGAGAGTGTCAGAGAGTGTCAGAGAGTGATAGAGAGTGTCAGAGAGTGATAGAGAGTGTCAGAGAGGGTCAGAGATTGTCAGAGAGTGATAGAGATTGATAGAGACAGTCAGACAGTGTCAGAGAGTGACAGAGAGTGTCAGAGAGTGAAAGTGAGTCTCTGAGAGTGTCTGAGAGTGTCAGTGAGTATCAGAGAGTGATGGAGAGTTTTGGAGAGTGATAGAGAGTGTCAGAGTGTGTCAGAGAGTATCAGAAAATGATAGAGAGTGTCAGAGATTGATAGTGAGTGTCAGGGAGTGATAGTGAGTGTCAGAGAGTGATAGTGAGTGTCTGAGAGTGATAGAGAGTGATAGAGAGTGTCAGAGTGTATCTGAGAGTGATATAGAGTGACAGAGTGTGTCAGAGAGTGTCAGAGAGTGTCAGAGAGAGTCAGACAGTGTCAGAGAGTGATAGTGAGTGCCAGAGAGTGTCAGAGAGTGTCAGAGAGTGTCAGAGAGTGATAGAGAGTGTCAGAGAGAGTAGTGAGTCTCTGAGAGTGTCTGAGAGTGTCAGAGAGTGTCAGAGAGTGTCAGAGAGTAATAGAGAGTGATAGAGAGTGTCAGACTGTGTCAGAGAGTGATCGAGAGTGTCAGAGAGTGATAGTGAGTCTCTGAGAGTGTCAGAGAGTGATAGAGGGTGTCAGAGAGTGTCAGAGAGTGATAGAGAGTGTCAGAGAGTGTCAGAGATCGAAAGAGAGTGTCAGAGAGTCTCAGAGAGTGATAGAGAGTGAAAGAGAGTGTCAGACAGTGTCAGAGAGTGATAGAGAGTGTCAGAGAGTGAAAGTGAGTCTCTGAGAGTGTCTGAGAGTGTCAGTGAGTGTCAGAGAGTGATAGAGAGTGATAGAGAGTGTCAGAGTGTGTCAGAGAGTATCAGAAAGTGATAGAGAGTGCCAGAGAGTGATAGTGAGTGTCAGAGAGTGATAGTGAGTGTCTGAGAGTGTCAGAGAGTGTCCGAGAGTGTCAGAGAGTGTCCGAGAGTGTTAGAGATTGATAGAGAGTGTCAGAGAGTGTCAGAGAGTGATAGAGAATGACAGAGAGTGATAGAGAGTGTCAAAGAGAGATAGAGAGTGATAGAGAGTGATAGAGAATGTCAGAGAGTGATAGAGAGTGTCAGAGAGTGATAGAGAGTGTCAAAGATAGATAGAGAGTGAGAGAGAGTGTCAGAGAGTGATAGTGAGTGTCAGAGCATCAGATAGTGATAGTGAATGTCTGAGAGAGTCTGAGATTGCCAGAGAGTGTCAGAGAGTGTCAGAGAGTGATAGAAAGTGTCAGAGAGTGTCATATAGTGATAGTGAGTGTCTGAGAGTGTCTGAGATTGTCAGAGATTCTCAGAGAGTGTCAGAGAGTGACAGAGTGTGTCAGAGAGTGTCAGAGAGTGATAGACAGTGTCAGAGAGTGATAGTGATTGTCTGAGAGTGTCTGAGTGTGTCCGAGATTGTCAGAGAGTGATAGAGAGTGATAGAGAGTGATAGAGAGTGTCAGAGAGTGATAGCCAGTGATAAAGAGTGATAGAGAGTGTCAGAGAGTGTCAGAGAGTGTCTGAGAGTGTCAGAGAGTGTCAGACAGTGTCAGAGAGTGATAGAGAGTGTCAGAAAGAGTAGTGAGTCTCTGAGAGTGTCAGACAGTGTCAGAGAGTGATAGAGACTGTCAGAGAGTGATAGTGAGTCTCTGAGAGTGTCAGAGAGTGATAGAGGGTTTCAGAGAGTAACAGCGAGTGATGGAGAGTGTCAGAGAGTGTCAGAGAGTGTCAGAGAGTGATAGAGAGTGTCAGAGAATGATAGTGAGAGTCTGAGAGTGTCAGAGAGTGTCTGAGAGTGATAGAGTGTGAAAGAGAGTGTCAGACAGTCTCTGAGAGTGTCAGAGAGTGTCAGAGTGTGTCAGAGAGTGTCAGAGAGTGTCAGAAAGTGATAGAGAGTGTCAGACAGTGATAGTGAGTGTCAGAGAGTGTTAGTGAGTGTCTGATAGTGTCATAGAGTGTCCGAGAGTGTCAGAGCGTGATAGCGATTGTCAGAGAGTGATAGAGCGTGTTAGAGACTGTCACAGAGTGTCAATGAGTGAGAGAGAGTGATATAATGTGTCAGAGAGTGATAGAGTGTGTCAGTGAGTGTCAGAGAGTGATAGACAGTGTCTAGAGTGATAGTGAGTGTCTGAGAGTGTCAGAGTGTGATAGTCAGTGTCTGAGAGTGTCTGAGAGTGTCAGAGTGTGTCAGAGAGTGATAGAGAGTGTCAGAGGGTGACAGAGAGTGTCTGAGCATGTCAGAGAGTGATAGAGAGTATCAGAGAGTGATAGTGAGTGTCTGAGAGTGATAGAGAGTGATAGAGAGTGTCAGAGAGTGTCAGAGAGTGTCAGCGAGTGACAGAGGGTGACAGAGAGTGACAGAGAGTGTCAGAGATTGATAGTGAGTGTCAGAGAGTGATAGTGAGTGTCAGAGAGTGATAGTGAGTGTCTGAGAGTGATAGAGAGTGATAGAGAGTGTCAGAGTGTATCTGAGAGTGATATAGAGTGACAGAGTGTGTCAGAGAGTGTCAGAGAGTGTCAGAGAGAGTCAGAGAGAGTCAGACAGTCTCAGAGAGTGATAGTGAGTGTCAGAGAGTGTCAGAGAATGTCAGAGAGTGATAGAGAGTTTCAGAGAGAGTAGTGAGTCTCTGAGAGTGTCTGAGAGTGTCAGAGAGTGTCAGAGAGTGTCAGAGAGTGTCAGAGAGTAATAGAGAGTGATAGAGAGTGTCAGACAGTGTCAGAGAGTGACAGAGAGTGTCAGAGAGTGATAGTGAGTCTCTGAGAGTGTCAAAGAGTGATAGAGGGTGTCAGAGAGTGTCAGAGAGTGAAAGAGAGTGTCAGACAGTGTCAGAGAGTGATAGAGAGTGTCAGAGAGTGAAAGTGAGTCTCTGAGAGTGTGTGAGAGTGTCAGTGAGTGTCAGAGAGTGATAGAGAGTGATAGAGAGTGTCAGAGTGTGTCAGAGAGTATCAGAAAGTGATAGAGAGTGCCAGAGAGTGATAGTGAGTGTCTGAGAGTGTCAGAGAGTGTCCGAGAGTGTCAGAGAGTGTCCGAGAGTGTTAGACATTGATAGAGAGTGTCAGAGAGTGTCAGAGAGTGATAGAGAATGTCAGAGAGTGATAGAGAGTGTCAAAGAGATATAGAGAGTGATAGAGAGTGATAGAGAGTGTCAGAGAGTGATAGAGAGTGTCAGAGAGTGATAGAGAGTGATAGAGAGTGTCAGAGAGAGATAGAGAGTGATAGAGAGTGAGAGAGAGTGTCAGAGAGTGATAGTGAGTGTCAGAGCATCAGATAGGGATAGTGAATGTCTGAGAGAGTCTGAGATTGCCAGCGAGCGTTAGAAAGTTTCAGAGAGTGATAGAAAGTGTCAGAGAGTGTCATGTAGTGATAGTGAGTGTCAAAGAGTGTCTGAGATTGTCAGAGATTCTCAGAGAGTGTCAGAGAGTGATAGAGTGTGTCAGAGAGTGTCAGAGAGTGATAGACAGTGTCAGAGAGTGATAGTGATTGTCTGAGAGTGTCTGAGTGTGTCCGAGATTGTCAGAGAGTGATAGCCAGTGATAGAGAGTGTCAGAGAGTGTCAGAGAGTGTCTGAGAGTGTCAGAGAGTGTCAGAGAGTGTCAGACAGTGTCAGACAGTGTCAGAGAGTGATAGAGAGTGTCAGAAAGAGTAGTGAGTCTCTGAGAGTGTCAGACAGTGTCAGAGAGTGATAGAGACTGTCAGAGAGTGATAGTGAGTCTCTGAGAGTGTCAGAGATTGATAGAGGGTGTCAGAGAGTAACAGAGAGTGATGGAGAGTGTCAGAGAGTGTCAGAGAGTGTCTGAGAGTGATAGAGAGTGAAAGAGAGAGTCAGACAGTCTCTGAGAGTGTCAGATAGTGTCAGAGTGTGTCAGAGAGTGTCAGAGAGTGTCAGAAAGTGATAGAGAGTGTCAGACAGTGATAGTGAGTGTCAGAGAGTGATAGTGAGTGTCTGAGAGTGTCATAGAGTGTCCGAGAGTGTCAGAGCGTGATAGAGATTGTCAGAGAGTGATAGAAAGTGATAGAGACTGTCAGAGAGTGTCAGAGAGTGATAGAGAGTGATAGAAAGTGTCAGAGAGTGTCAGAGAGTGATAGTGAGTGTCAGAGAGTATCAGATAGTGATAGTGAGTGTCTGAGAGTGTCTGAGATTCTCAGAGATACTCAGAGAGTGTCAGAGAGTGATAGAGTGTGTCAGAGAGTGTCAGAGAGTGATAGACAGTGTCGAGAGTGATAGTGAGTGTCTGAGAGTGTCATAGAGTGTCCGAGAGTGTCAGAGCGTGATAGAGATTGTCAGAGAGAGATAGAAAGTGATAGAGACTGTCAGAGAGTGTCAGAGAGTGATAGAGAGTGATAGAAAGTGTCAGAGAGTGTCAGAGAGTGTCAGAGAGTGTCAGAAAGTGATAGAGAGTGTCAGACAGTGATAGTGAGTGTCAGAGAGTGATAGTGAGTGTCTGAAAGTGTCATAGAGTGTCCGAGAGTGTCAGAGAGTGATAGACAGTGTCGAGAGTGATAGTGAGTGTCTGAGAGTGTCAGAGTGTGATAGTCAGTGTCTGAGAGTGTCTGAGAGTGTCAGAGTGTGTCAGAGAGTGATAGAGAGTGTCAGAGTGTGATAGAGAGTGTCAGAGCATGTCAGAGAGTGACAGAGAGTATGAGAGAGTGATAGTGAGTGTCTGAGATTGTCAGAGAGTGATAGAGAGTGTCAGAGAGTGTCAGAGAGTGACAGAGAGTGTCAGAGAGTGATGGTGAGTGTCTGAGAGTGTCAGAATGTGTCAGAGAGTGATAGAGAATGTTAGAGAGTGATAGAGAGTGTCAGAGGGTGATAGTGAGTGTTAGAGAGTGATAGTGAGTGTCTGAGACTGTCAGAGAGTGATAGTGAGTGCCTGAGAGTGTCTGAGAGTGTCAGAGTGTGTCAGAGAGTGACAGAGAGTGATAGAGAGTGTCAGAGAGTGATAGAGAGTGTCAGAGTGTGATAGTGAGTATCAGAGAGTGATAGTGAGAGTCTGAGAGTGTCAGAGAGTGTTTGTGAGTGTCAGAGAGTGATAGTGAGTGTCAGAGGGTTATTGTGAGTGTCAGACAGTGTCAGAGAGAGATAGTGAGTGTTAGAGAGTGATAGTGAGTGTCAGAGAGTGATAGTGAGTGTCTGAGAGTGATAGAGAGTGATAGAGAGTGTCAGAGTGTATCTGAGAGTGATATAGAGTGACAGAGTGTGTCAGAGAGTGTCAGAGAGTGTCAGAGAGAGTCAGAGAGAGTCAGACAGTGTCAGAGAGTGATAGTGAGTGTCAGAGAGTGTCAGAGAGTGTCAGAGAGTGATAGAGAGTTTCAGAGAGAGTAGTGAGTCTCTGAAAGTGTCTGAGAGTGTCAGAGAGTGTCAGAGAGTGTCAGAGAGTGTCAGAGAGTAATAGAGAGTGATAGAGTGTCAGACAGTGTCAGAGAGTGACAGAGAGTGTCAGAGAGTGATAGTGAGTCTCTGAGAGTGTCAAAGAGTGATAGAGGGTGTCAGAGAGTGTCAGAGAGTGAAAGAGAGTGTCAGACAGTGTCAGAGAGTGATAGAGAGTGTCAGAGAGTGAAAGTGAGTCTCTGAGAGTGTGTGAGAGTGTCAGTGAGTGTCAGAGAGTGATAGAGAGTGATAGAGAGTGTCAGAGTGTGTCAGAGAGTATCAGAAAGTGATAGAGAGTGCCAGAGAGTGATAGTGAGTGTCTGAGAGTGTCAGAGAGTGTCCGAGAGTGTCAGAGAGTGTCCGAGAGTGTTAGACATTGATAGAGAGTGTCAGAGAGTGTCAGAGAGTGATAGAGAATGTCAGAGAGTGATAGAGAGTGTCAAAGAGATATAGAGAGTGATAGAGAGTGATAGAGAGTGTCAGAGAGTGATAGAGAGTGTCAGAGAGTGATAGAGAGTGATAGAGAGTGTCAGAGAGAGATAGAGAGTGATAGAGAGTGAGAGAGAGTGTCAGAGAGTGATAGTGAGCGTCAGAGCATCAGATAGGGATAGTGAATGTCTGAGAGAGTCTGAGATTGCCAGCGAGCGTTAGAAAGTTTCAGAGAGTGATAGAAAGTGTCAGAGAGTGTCATGTAGTGATAGTGAGTGTCAAAGAGTGTCTGAGATTGTCAGAGATTCTCAGAGAGTGTCAGAGAGTGATAGAGTGTGTCAGAGAGTGTCAGAGAGTGATAGACAGTGTCAGAGAGTGATAGTGATTGTCTGAGAGTGTCTGAGTGTGTCCGAGATTGTCAGAGAGTGATAGCCAGTGATAGAGAGTGTCAGAGAGTGTCAGAGAGTGTCTGAGAGTGTCAGAGAGTGTCAGACAGTGTCAGACAGTGTCAGAGAGTGATAGAGAGTGTCAGAAAGAGTAGTGAGTCTCTGAGAGTGTCAGACAGTGTCAGAGAGTGATAGAGACTGTCAGAGAGTGATAGTGAGTCTCTGAGAGTGTCAGAGATTGATAGAGGGTGTCAGAGAGTAACAGAGAGTGATGGAGAGTGTCAGAGAGTGTCAGAGAGTGTCTGAGAGTGATAGAGAGTGAAAGAGAGAGTCAGACAGTCTCTGAGAGTGTCAGATAGTGTCAGAGTGTGTCAGAGAGTGTCAGAGAGTGTCAGAAAGTGATAGAGAGTGTCAGACAGTGATAGTGAGTGTCAGAGAGTGATAGTGAGTGTCTGAGAGTGTCATAGAGTGTCCGAGAGTGTCAGAGCGTGATAGAGATTGTCAGAGAGTGATAGAAAGTGATAGAGACTGTCAGAGAGTGTCAGAGAGTGATAGAGAGTGATAGAAAGTGTCAGAGAGTGTCAGAGAGTGATAGTGAGTGTCAGAGAGTATCAGATAGTGATAGTGAGTGTCTGAGAGTGTCTGAGATTCTCAGAGATACTCAGAGAGTGTCAGAGAGTGATAGAGTGTGTCAGAGAGTGTCAGAGAGTGATAGACAGTGTCGAGAGTGATAGTGAGTGTCTGAGAGTGTCATAGAGTGTCCGAGAGTGTCAGAGCGTGATAGAGAGTGTCAGAGAGTGATAGAGAGTGATAGAAAGTGTCAGAGAGTGTCAGAGAGTGTCAGAGAGTGTCAGAAAGTGATAGAGAGTGTCAGACAGTGATAGTGAGTGTCAGAGAGTGATAGTGAGTGTCTGAAAGTGTCATAGAGTGTCCGAGAGTGTCAGAGAGTGATAGACAGTGTCGAGAGTGATAGTGAGTGTCTGAGAGTGTCAGAGTGTGATAGTCAGTGTCTGAGAGTGTCTGAGAGTGTCAGAGTGTGTCAGAGAGTGATAGAGAGTGTCAGAGTGTGATAGAGAGTGTCAGAGCATGTCAGAGAGTGACAGAGAGTATGAGAGAGTGATAGTGAGTGTCTGAGATTGTCAGAGAGTGATAGAGAGTGTCAGAGAGTGTCAGAGAGTGACAGAGAGTGTCAGAGAGTGATGGTGAGTGTCTGAGAGTGTCAGAATGTGTCAGAGAGTGATAGAGAATGTTAGAGAGTGATAGAGAGTGTCAGAGGGTGATAGTGAGTGTTAGAGAGTGATAGTGAGTGTCTGAGACTGTCAGAGAGTGATAGTGAGTGCCTGAGAGTGTCTGAGAGTGTCAGAGTGTGTCAGAGAGTGACAGAGAGTGATAGAGAGTGTCAGAGAGTGATAGAGAGTGTCAGAGTGTGATAGTGAGTATCAGAGAGTGATAGTGAGAGTCTGAGAGTGTCAGAGAGTGTTTGTGAGTGTCAGAGAGTGATAGTGAGTGTCAGAGGGTTATTGTGAGTGTCAGACAGTGTCAGAGAGAGATAGTGAGTGTTAGAGAGTGATAGAGAGTGTCAGAGTGTGTCAGCGAGTGATAGAGAGTGTCAGAGGGTTATAGTGAGTATCAGAGAGTGTCAGAGAGAGATAGTGAGTGTCAGAGAGAGTCAGAGAGTCCCAGAGAGTGTCAGAGTGTGTCAGAGAGTGATAGAGCTTGTCAGAGAGTGATAGTCAGAGTCTGAGAGTGTCAGAGAGTGTCCGAGAGTGTCAGAGAGTGATAGAGAGTGATAGAGAGTGATAGAGAGTGATATAGACTGTCAAAAAGTGATAGAGAGTGACAGAGTGCGTCAGACAGTGTGAGAGAGTGATAGAGAGTGTCAGAGAGTGATAGTGAGTCTCTGAGAGTGATCGAGGTTGTCAGAGAGTGTCAGAGAGTGATAGAGAGTGTCAGAGAGTGTCAGAGAGTGTCAGAGAGTGTCAGAGAGTGATAGAGAGTGTCAGAGAGTGATAGTGAGTGTCTGAGAGTGTCACAGAGTGTCTGAGAGTGATCGAGAGTGAAAGAGTGTGTCAGACAGTCTCTGAGAGTGTCTGAGAGTGTCAGAGAGTGTCAGAGATTGATAGAGAGTGATAGAGAGTGTCAGAGAGTGTCAGAGAGTGATAGAGAGTGTCAGAGAGTGTCAGACAGTCTCTGAGAGTGATAGAGAGTGTCAGAGAGTGATAGTGAGTCTCTGAGAGTGTCAGAGAGTGATAGAGAGTGTCAGAGAGTGTCAGAGAGTGTCAGAGAGTGATAGAGAGTGTCAGAGAGTGTCAGGCAGTCTCTGAGAGTGTCTGAGAGTGTCAGAGATTGAAAGAGAGTGATAGAGAGTGATAGAGAGTGTCAGAGTGTGTCAGAGAGTGTCAGAAAGTGATAGAGAGTGTCAGACAGTGATAGTGAGTGTCAGAGAGTGATAGTGAATGTCTGAGAGTGTCATAGAGTGTCCGAGAGTGTCCGAGAGTGTCCGAGAGTGTCAGAGAGTGATAGAGAGTGATAGAGAGTGTCAGAGAGTGATAGAGAGTGTCAGAGAGTGTCAGAGAGTGTCAGAGAGTGACAGAGAGTGACAGAGAGTGACAGAGAGTGTCAGAGAGTGATAGATAGTATCAGAGAGTGATAGTGAGAGTCTGAGAGTGTCAGAGATTGTTTGTGAGTGTCAGAGAGTGATAGTGAGTGTCAGAGGGTTATTGTGAGTGTCAGACAGTGTCAGAGAGAGATAATGAGTGTTAGAGAGTGATAGAGAGTGTCAGAGTGTGTCAGAGAGTGATAGAGAGTGTCAGAGGGTTATAGTGAGTGTCAGAGAGTGTCAGAGAGAGACAGTGAGTGTCAGAGAGTATCAGAGATTGATAGTGTGTGTCTGAGAGTGTCAGAGAGAGTCAGAGAGTCCCAGAGAGTGTCAGAGTGTGTCAGAGAGTGATAGAGCTTGTCAGAGAGTGATAGTGAGAGTCTGAGAGTGTCAGAGAGTGTCCGAGAGTGTCAGAGAGTGATAGAGAGTGATAGAGAGTGATATAGACTGTCAAAGAGTGATAGAGAGTGACAGAGTGTGTCAGAGAGTGACAGAGAGTGATAGAGAGTGTCAGAGAGTGATAGAGAGTGTCAGAGAGTGTCAGAGAGTGACAGAGAGTGACAGAGAGTGACAGAGAGTGTCAGAGAGTGTCAGAGAGTGTCAGAGAGTGATCGTGAGTGTCAGAGAGTGTCAGAGAGTGATAGTGAGTGTCTGAGAGTGTCTGAGATAGTCAGAGAGTGATAGCGATTGTCAGAGAGTGTCAGAGAGTGATAGTGAGTGTCAGAGAGTGATCGTGAGTGTCTGAGAGTGTCCGAGAGTGTCAGAGAGTGATAGAGAGTCCCAGAGAGTGTCAGAGTGTGTCAGAGAGTGATAGAGCTTGTCAGAGAGTGATAGTGAGAGTCTGAGAGTGTCATAGAGTGTCCGAGAGTGTCAGAGAGTGATAGAGAGTGATAGAGAGTGATATAGACTGTCAAAGAGTGATAGAGAGTGACAGAGTGTGTCAGAGAGTGACAGAGAGTGATAGAGAGTGTCAGAGAGTGATAGAGAGAGATAGAGAGTGTCAGAGAGTGTCAGAGAGTGTCAGAGAGTGACAGAGAGTGACAGAGAGTGACAGAGAGTGTCAGAGAGTGATGGTGAGTGTCAGAGAGTGATAGTGAGTGTCAGAGAGTGTCAGAGAGTGATAGTGAGTGTCTGAGAGTGTCTGAGATAGTCAGAGAGTGATAGTGATAGTCAGAGAGTGTCAGAGATTGATAGTGAGTGTCAGAGAGTGATAGTGAGTGTCTGAGAGTGTCCGAGAGTGTCAGAGAGTGATAGAGAGTGTCAGAGAGTGTCAGACAGTGTCAGAGAGTGATAGTGAGTGTCAGAGAGTGTCAGAGAGTGAGAGTGAGTGTCTGAGAGAGTCAGAGAGTGTCAGAGAGTGATAGAGAGTGTCAGAGAGTGATAGAGAGTGTCAGAGAGTGATAGAGATTGTCAGAGAGAGTCAGAGAGTGAAACAAAGTGTCAGAGAGTGTCAGAGAGTGATACTGAGTGTCAGAGAGCATCATATAGTGATAGTGAGTGTCTGAGAGTGTCTGAGATTGTCAGAAATTCTCAGAGAGTGTCAGAGAGTGATAGAGAGTGTCAGAGAGTGTCAGAGAGTGATAGACAGTGTCAGAGAGTGATATTGAGTATCTGAGAGTGATAGTGGGTGTCTGAGAGTGTCTGCGACTGTCCAAGAGTTTCAGAGAGTGATAGAGAGTGAAAGACAGTGTCAGTGAGTAATGGAGAGTGATAGAGAGTATCAGAGAGTGTCAGAGAGTGATAGTCAGTGTCTGAGAGAGTCAGAGATTGATAGTGAGTGTCAGAGAGTGATAGTGAGTGTCTGAGAGTGTCAGAGAGTGTCCAAGAGTTTCAGAGAGTGATAGAGAGTGAAAGACAGTGTCAGTGAGTAATGGAGAGTGATAGAGAGTGTCAGAGAGTGTCAGAGAGTGATAGTCAGTGTCTGAGAGAGTCAGAGAGTGATAGTGAGTGTCTGAGAGAGTCAGAGAGTGTCAGAGAGTGATAGAGAGTGTCAGAGAGAGATAGAGAGTGATAGAGAGTGTCAGAGAGTGATAGAGAGTGTCAGAGAGTGACAGAGAGTGTCAGAGAGTGATAGAGAGTGATGGAGAGTGATAGAGAGTGTCTGAGAGTGTCAGAGAGTTATAGTGAGTGTCAGAGAGTGTCAGAGAGTGTCAGAGAGTGATAGTGAGTGTCTGAGAGTGTCTGAGATCGTCAGAGAGTGATAGTGAGTGTCAGAGAGTGATAGTGAGTGTCAGAGAGTGTCAGAGAGTGATAGTGAGTGTCTGAGAGTGTCTGAGATAGTCAGAGAGTGATAGTGATTGTCAGAGAGTGTCAGAGAGTGATAGTGAGTGTCAGAGAGTGATAGTGAGTGTCTGAGAGTGTCCGAGAGTGTCAGAGAGTGATAGAGAGTCCCAGAGAGTGTCAGAGTGTGTCAGAGAGTGATAGAGCTTGTCAGAGAGTGATAGTGAGAGTCTGAGAGTGTCAGAGAGTGATAGTGAGTGTCAGAGAGTGACAGAGAGTGTCAGAGAGTGTCAGAGAGTGATAGAGAGTGATAGAGATTATCAGAGAGTGTCTGAGAGAGTCTGAGAGTTTCAGAGAGTGATAGTGAGTGTCAGAGAGTGTCAGAGAGTGATAGTGAGTGTCTGAGAGTGTCTGAGATAGTCAGAGAGTGATAGTGATTGTGAGAGAGTGATAGTGAGTGTCTGAGAGTGTCTGACATTGTCAGAGAGTGTCAGAGAGTGATAGAGACTGATAGAGTTTGTCAGAGAGTGATAGTGAGTGTCAGAGTGTGACAGACAGTGTCAGAGAGTGTCAGAGAGTGATAGAGAGTGATAGAGAGTGATGGAGAGTGATAGAGAGTGTCTGAGAGTGTCAGAGAGTTATAGTGAGTGTCAGAGAGTGTCAGAGAGTGTCAGAGAGTGATAGTGAGTGTCTGAGAGTGTCTGAGATCGTCAGAGAGTGATAGTGAGTGTCAGAGAGTGATAGTGAGTGTCAGAGAGTGTCATAGAGTGATAGTGAGTGTCTGAGAGTGTCTGAGATAGTCAGAGAGTGATAGTGATTGTCAGAGAGTGTCATAGAGTGATAGTGAGTGTCAGAGAGTGATAGTGAGTGTCTGAGAGTGTCCGAGAGTGTCAGAGAGTGATAGAGAGTCCCAGAGAGTGTCAGAGAGTGATAGAGCTTGTCAGAGAGTGATAGTGAGAGTCTGAGAGTGTCAGAGAGTGTCCGAGAGTGTCAGAGAGTGATAGAGAGTGATAGAGAGTGATATAGACTGTCAAAGAGTGATAGAGAGTGACAGAGTGTGTCAGAGAGTGACAGAGAGTGATAGAGAGTGTCAGAGAGTGATAGAGAGTGATAGAGAGTGTCAGAGAGTGTCAGAGAGTGTCAGAGAGTGACAGAGAGTGACAGAGAGTGACAGAGAGTGTCAGAGAGTGATCGTGAGTGTCAGAGAGTGATAGTGAGTGTCAGAGTGTGTCAGAGAGTGATAGTGAGTGTCTGAGAGTGTCTGAGATAGTCAGAGAGTGATAGTGATTGTCAGAGAGTGTCAGAGAGTGATAGTGAGTGTCAGAGAGTGATAGTGAGTGTCTGAGAGTGTCCGAGAGTGTCAGAGAGTGATAGAGAGTGTCAGAGAGTGTCAGACCGTGTCAGAGAGTGATAGTGAGTGTCAGAGAGTGTCAGAGAGTGAGAGTGAGTGTCTGAGAGAGTCAGAGAGTGTCAGAGAGTGATAGAGAGTGTCAGAGAGTGATAGAGAGTGTCAGAGAGAGATAGAGAATGATAGAGAGTGAGAGAGAGTGTCAGAGAGTGATAGTGAGTGTCAGAGCATCAGATGGTGATAGTGAGTGTCTGAGAGAGTCTGAGATTGTCAGAGAGAGTCAGAGAGTGAAACAAAGTGTCAGAGAGTGTCAGAGAGTATCATATAGTGATAGTGAGTGTCTGAGAGTGTCTGAGATTGTCAGAAATTCTCAGAGAGTGTCAGAGAGTGATAGAGAGTGTCAGAGAGTGTCAGAGAGTGGTAGACAGTGTCAGAGAGTGATATTGAGTATCTGAGAGTGATAGTGGGTGTCTGAGAGTGTCTGAGAGTGTCTGAGTGTGTCAGAGAGTGATGGAGAGTGTCAGAGGGTGATAGTGAGTGTCTGAGAGTGTCAGAGAGTGTCCAAGAGTTTCAGAGAGTGATAGAGTGTGAAAGACAGTGTCAGTGAGTAATGGAGAGTGATAGAGAGGGTCAGAGAGTGTCAGAGAGTGATAGTGAGTGTCTGAGAGAGTCAGAGAGTGATAGTGAGTGTCTGAGAGAGTCAGAGAGTGTCAGAGAGTGTCAGAGAGAGATAGAGAGTGATAGAGAGTGTCAGAGAATGATAGAGAGTGTCAGAGAGTGACAGAGAGTGTCAGAGAGAGATAGAGAGTGATAGAGAGTGATAGTGAGTGTCAGAGCATCAGATAGTGATAGTGAGTGTCTGAGAGTGTCTGAGATTGTCAGAGAGTGTCAGAGAGTGATAGAAAGTGTCAGAGAATGTCTAATCGTGATGGACAGTGTCAGAGAGTGATAGAGAGTTTCAGAGAGTGATAGAGAGTGTCAGAGAGTGATAGTGAGCGTCTGAGAGTGTTTGAGATTATCAGAGAGTGTCAGAGAGTGATAGTGAGTGTCAGAGAGTGTCAGAGAGTGTCAGAGAGTGTCAGAGAGTGATAGAGAGTGATAGAGAATGTCAGAGAGTGATATTGTGTGTCAGAGAGTTTCAGAGAGTGATAGTGAGTGTCTGAGAGTGTCTGAGATAGTCAGAGAGTGTCAGAGAGTGTTAGAGAGTGTCAGAGAGTGAGAGAGAGTGTCAGAGAGTGTCAGGGAGTGTCAGAGAATGATAGAGAGTGATAGAGAGTGTCAGAGAGTGATAGTGAGTGTCAGAGAGTGACAGAGAGTGTCAGAGAGTGTCAGAGAGTGATAGAGATTGATAGAGATTATCAGAGAGTGTCTGAGAGAGTCTGAGAGTTTCAGAGAGTGATAGTGAGTGTCAGAGAGTGTCAGAGAGTGATAGTGAGTGTCTGAGTTTGTCTGAGATAGTCAGAGAGTGATAGTGAGTGTGAGAGAGTGATAGTGAGTGTCTGAGAGTGTCTGACATTGTCAGAGAGTGTCAGAGAGTGATAGAGAATGATAGAGAGTGTCAGAGAGTGATAGTGAGTGTCAGAGTGTGACAGACAGTGTCAGAGAGTGTCAGAGAGTGATAGAGAGTGATAGAGAGTGATGGAGAGTGATAGAGAGTGTCTGAGAGTGTCAGAGAGTTATAGTGAGTGTCAGAGAGTGTCAGAATATGTCAGAGAGTGATAGTGAGTGTCTGAGAGTGTCTGAGATCGTCAGAGAGTGATAGTGAGTGTCAGAGAGTGATAGTGAGTGTCTGAGAGTGTCTGACATTGTCAGAGAGTGTCAGAGAGTGATAGAGAGTGTCAGAGACTGTCAGAGAGTGTCAGAGAGTGATAGAGAGTGATACAGAATGTCAGAGAGTGTCAGAGAGTGATAGAGAGTGTCAGAGAGTGTCAGAGAGTGTCAGAGTGTGTCAGGGAGTGTCAGAGAGTGATAGAGAGTGATTGAGAGTGATAAAGAGTGTCAGAGAGTGTCAGAGAGTGATAGTGAGTGTCAGAGAGTGATAGTGAGTGTCTGAGAGTGTCAGAGAGTGATAGTGAGTGTCTGAGAGTGTTTGAGATAGTCAGAGAGTGATAGTAAGTGTCAGAGAGTGATAGTGAGTGTCTGAGAGTGTCTGACGTTGTCAGAGAGTGTCAGAGAGTGATAGAGAGTGATTGAGAGTGTCAGAGAGTGATAGTGAGTGTCAGAGAGTGATAGAGAGTGTCAGAGACTGTCTGAGAGTGTCTGAGAGTGTCAGAGAGTGATAGTGAGAGTCAGAGAGTGTCAGAGAGTGATAGTGAGTGTCTGAGAGTGTCTGAGATAGTCAGAGAGTGATAGTGAGTGTCAGAGAGTGATAGTGAGTGTCAGGCAGTGATATAGAGTGATAGAGAGTGTCAGAGAGTGTCAGAGAGTGATAGAGAGTGATAGAGAGTGATAGAGAGTGTCAGAGAGTGTCAGAGAGTGTCAGAGAGTGATAGTGAGAGTCAGAGAGTGTCAGAGAGTGATAGTGAGTGATAGAGAGTGATAGAGAGTGTCAGAGAGTGTCAGAGAGTGTCAGAGAGTGTCAGAGAGTGATAGAGAGTGATAGAGAGTGGTACAGAATGTCAGAGAGTGTCAGAGAGTGATAGTGAGTGTCTGAGAGTGTCTGACATTGTCAGAGAGTGTCAGAGAGTGATAGAGAGTGATTGAGAGTGTCAGAGAGTGATAGTGAGTGTCAGAGAGTGATAGAGAGTGTCATAGACTGTCTGAGAGTGTCTGAGAGTGTCAGAGAGTGATAGTGAGAGTCAGAGAGTGTCAGAGAGTGTCTGAGATAGTCAGAGAGTGATAGTGAGTGTCAGAGAGTGATAGTGAGTGTCAGAGAGTGATAGAGAGTGATAGAGAGTGATAGAGAGTGTCAGAGAGTGTCAGAGAGTGATAGAGAGTGATAGAGAGTGATAGAGAGTGTCAGAGAGTGTCAGAGAGAGTCAGAGAGTGATAGTGAGAGTCAGAGAGTGTCAGAGAGTGATAATGAGTGTCTGAGAGTGTCTGAGATAGTCAGAGAGTGATAGTGAGTGTCAGAGAGTGATAGTGTGTGTCAGAGAGTGATAGAGATTGATAGAGAGTGATAGAGAGTGTCAGAGAGTGTCAGAGAGTGATAGAGAGTGATAGAGAGTGTCAGAGAGTGTCAGAGAGTGTCAGAGAGTGTCAGAGAGTGATAGTGAGTGTCTGAGAGTGTCAGAGAGTGTCTGAGAGTGATCGAGAGTGAAAGAGAGTGTTAGACAGTCTCTGAGAGTGTCTGAGAGTGTCAGAGAGTGTCAGAGATTGATAGAGAGTGATAGAGAGTGTCAGAGAGTGTCAGAGAGTGATAGAGAGTGTCTGAGAGTGTCAGACAGTCTCTGAGAGTGATAGAGAGTGTCAGAGAGTGATAGTGAGTCTCTGAGAGTGTCAGAGAGTGATAGAGAGTGTCAGAGAGTGTCAGAGAGTGATAGAGAGTGTCAGAGAGTGTCAGACAGTCTCTGAGAGTGTCTGAGAGTGTCAGAGATTGAAAGAGAGTGATAGAGAGTGATAGAGAGTGTCAGAGTGTGTCAGAGAGTGTCAGAAAGTGATAGAGAGTGTCAGACAGTGATAGTGAGTGTCAGAGAGAGATAGTGAATGTCTGAGAGTGTCATAGAGTGTCCGAGAGTGTCCGAGAGTGTCCAAGAGTGTCAGAGAGTGATAGAGAGTGATAGAGAGTGATAGAGAGTGTCAGAGAGTGATAGAGAGTGATAGAGAGTGATAGAGAGTGATAGAGTGATAGAGAGTGTCAGAGAGTGTCAGAGAGTGACAGAGAGTGACAGAGAGTGACAGAGAGTTTCAGAGAGTGATAGTGAGTGTCAGAGAGTGATAGTGAGTGTCAGAGAGTGTCAGAGAGTGATAGTGAGTGTCTGAGAGAGTCTGAGATAGTCAGAGAGTGATCGTGATTGTCAGAGAGTGTCAGAGAGGGATAGTGAGTGTCAGAGAGTGATAGTGAGTGTCTGAGAGTGTCCGAGAGTGTCAGAGAGTGTCAGACAGTGTCAGAGAGTGATAGTGAGTGTCAGAGAGTGTCAGAGAGTGAGAGTGAGAGTCTGAGAGAGTCAGAGAGAGTCAGAGAGTGATAGTGAGTGTCTGAGAGAGTCAGAGAGTGTCAGAGAGTGATATAGAGTGTCAGAGAGTGATAGCGAGTGATAGAGAGTGATAGAGAGTGTCAGAGAGTGTCAGAGTGTGATAGTGAGTGATAGAGAGTGTCAGAGATTGTCAGAGAGTGATAGTGAGTGTCAGAGAGTGCCAGAGAGGGATAGAGAGTGATAGAGAGTGTGAGAGAGTGATAGAGTTTGTCAGAGAGAGATAGAGAGTGTCTGAGAGTGTCAGAGAGTGTCAGAGAGTGTCAGAGAGTGTCAGAGAGTGATAGTGAGTGATAGTGAGTGATAGAGAGTGTCAGAGATTGTCAGAGAGTGATAGTGTGTGTCAGAGAGTGCCAGAGAGTGATAGAGAGTGATAGAGAGTGTCAGAGAGTGATAGAGAGTGTCAGAGAGTGATAGAGTGTGTCAGAGAGTGATAGTGAGTGTCTTAGCGTGTCAGAGAGTGATAGAGAGTGTCAGAGAGTGATAGAGACTGTCAGAGAGTGTCAGAGAGTGACAGAGAGTGATAGAGAGTGTCAGAGAGTGTCAGAGAGTTTCAGAGAGTGATAGTGAGTGTCAGAGAAGGTCAGAGAGTGTCAGAGAGAGTCAGAGAGTGACAGGGAGTGTCAGAGAGTGTCAGAGAGTGTCAGAGAGTGATAGTGAGTGTCAGAGAGTGTCAGAGAGTGTCAGAGAGTGATAGAGTGTGATAGAGAGTGTCAGGGATTGTCAGAGAGTGCAAGAGAGTGATAGTGCGTGTGAGAGAGTGTCAGAGAGTGATAGTGAATGTCTGAGAGTGTCAGAGAGTGTCAGAGAGTGATAGAGAGTGATGGAGACTGTCAGAGAGTGATAGTGAGTCTCTGAGAGTGTCAGAGAGTGTCAGAGAGTGATAGAGAGTGTCTGAGAGTGTCTGAGAGTGTCAGAGAGAGATAGAGAGTGACAGAGAGTGTCAGAGAGTGATAGTGAGTCTCTGAGAGTGTCAGAGAGTGTCAGAGAGTGATAGAGAGTGATGGAGACTGTCAGAGCGTGTCAGAGAGTTTCAGAGAGATAGAGAGAGTGATAGACTGTGTCAGAGAGTGTCAGAGAGTGTCAGAGTGTGATAGTGAGTGTCTAAGAGTGTCAGAGGGTGCAAGAGAATGTCAGAGAGAGATAGAGAGTGATCGAGAGTGTCAGAGAGTGTCAGAGAGTGATAGAGAGTGTCAGAGAGTGATAGTGAGTGTCTGAGATTATCTGAGAATGTCAGAGAGTGTCAGAGAGTGTCAGAGAGTGATAGAGAGTGATAGAGAGTGATAGAGAGTGATAGAGAGTGATAGAGAGTGTCAGAGAGTGATAGTGAGTGTCAGAGTGTGATAGTGAGTGTCAGAGTGTAATAGTGAGTGTCAGAGAGTGATAGAGAGTGACAGAGAGTTTCAGAGAGTGTCTGAGATTGTCTGAGAGTGAAAGAGATTGATAGAGATTGATAGAGAGTGATAGAGAGTGATAGAGAGTGTCAGAGAGTGTCAGAGCGTGATAGAGAGTGTCAGAGAATGTCTGAGAGTGTCAGAGAGTGATAGAGAGTGAAAGAGACTGTCTGAGAATGTCAGAGAGTGTCAGAGAGTGTCAGAGAGAGATAGAGAGTGATAGAGAGTGACAGAGAATGATAGAGAGTGATAGAGAGTGTCAGAGAGTGATAGTGAGTGTCAGAGAGTGATAGTGAGTGTCTGAGAGTGTCAGAGAGTGTCAGAGGGTGATAGAGAGTGAAAGAGACTGTCAGAGAGTGTCAGAGAGAGATAGAGAGTGATAGAGAGTGTCAGAGAGTGATAGTGAGTCTCTGAGAGTGTCAGAGAGTGTCAGAGAGTGATAGAGAGTGATGGAGACTGTCAGAGAGTGTCAGAGAGTTTCAGAGAGATATAGAGAGTGATAGAGAGTGTCAGAGAGTGTCAGAGATTGTCAGAGAGTGTCAGAAACTGGTAGAGAGTGTCAGAGAGTGATCGTGAGTGTCTAAGAGTGTCAGAGGGTGTAAGAGAGTGTCAGAGAGAGATAGAGAGTGATGGAGAGTGTCAGAGAGTGATGGAGAGAGTCAGAGAGTGATAGTGAGTGTCTGAGATTATCTGAGAATGTCAGAGAGTGTCAGAGAGTGTCAGAGAGTGATAGAGAGTGATGGAGAGTGATAGAGACTGTCAGAGAGTGTCAGAGAGTGTCAGGGATAGATAGAGAGTGTCAGAGGGAGATAGAGAGTGATAGAGAGTGTCAGAGAGTGTCAGAGAGTGATAGTGAGTGATAGTGAGTGATAGAGAGTGTCAGAGATTGTCAGAGAGTGATAGTGAGTGTCAGAGAGTGCCAGAGAGGGATAGAGAGTGATAGAGATTGTCAGAGAGTGATAGAGTTTGTCAGAGAGAGATAGAGAGTGTCTGAGAGTGTCAGAGAGTGTCAGAGAGTGTCAGAGAGTGTCAGAGAGTGATAGTGAGTGATAGTGAGTGATAGAGAGTGTCAGAGATTGTCAGAGAGTGATAGTGTGTGTCAGAGAGAGCCAGAGAGTGATAGAGAGTGATAGAGAGTGTCAGAGAGTGATAGAGAGTCTCTGAGAGTGTCAGAGAGTGTCAGAGAGTGATAGAGAGTGATGGAGACTGTCAGAGAGTGTCAGAGAGTTTCAGAGAGATATAGAGAGTGATAGAGAGTGTCAGAGAGTGTCAGAGATTGTCAGAAAGTGTCAGAAACTGGTAGAGAGTGTCAGAGAGTGATCGTGAGTGTCTAAGAGTGTCAGAGGGTGTAAGAGAGTGTCAGAGAGAGATAGAGAGTGATGGAGAGTGTCAGAGAGTGTCAGAGAGTGATGGAGAGAGTCAGAGAGTGATAGTGAGTGTCTGAGATTATCTGAGAATGTCAGAGAGTGTCAGAGAATGTCAGAGAGTGATAGAGAGTGATGGAGAGTGATAGAGACTGTCAGAGAGTGTCAGAGAGTGTCAGGGATAGATAGAGAGTGTCAGAGGGAGATAGAGAGTGATAGAGAGTGTCAGAGAGTGTCAGAGAGTGATAGTGAGTGATAGTGAGTGATAGAGAGTGTCAGAGATTGTCAGAGAGTGATAGTGAGTGTCAGAGAGTGCCAGAGAGGGATAGAGAGTGATAGAGATTGTCAGAGAGTGATAGAGTTTGTCAGAGAGAGATAGAGAGTGTCTGAGAGTGTCAGAGAGTGTCAGAGAGTGTCAGAGAGTGATAGTGAGTGATAGTGAGTGATAGAGAGTGTCAGAGATTGTCAGAGCGTGATAGTGTGTGTCAGAGAGAGCCAGAGAGTGATAGAGAGTGATAGAGAGTGTCAGAGAGTGATAGAGAGTGTCAGAGAGTGATAGAGTGTGTCAGAGAGTGATAGTGAGTGTCTCAGTGTGTCAGAGAGTGATAGAGAGTGCCAGAGAGTGATAGAGACTGTCAGAGAGTGTCAGAGAGTGACAGAGAGTGATAGAGAGTGTCAGAGAGTGTCAGAGAGTTTCAGAGAGTGATAGTGAGTGTCAGAGAGGGTCAGAGAGTGTCAGAGAGTGTCAGAGAGTGACAGGGAGTGTCAGAGAGTGTCAGAGAGTTTCAGAGAGTGATAGTGAGTGTCAGAGAGTGTCAGAGAGTGTCAGAGAGCGATAGTGTGTGATAGAGAGTGTCAGGGATTGTCAGAGAGTGCAAGAGAGTGATAGTGCGTGTGAGAGAGTGTCAGAGAGTGATAGTGAATGTCTGAGAGTGTCAGAGAGTGTCAGAGAGTGATAGAGAGTGATGGAGACTGTCAGAGAGTGATAGTGAGTCTCTGAGAGTGTCAGAGAGTGTCAGAGAGTGATAGAGAGTGTCTGAGAGTGTCTGAGAGTGTCAGAGAGAGATAGAGAGTGACAGAGAGTGTCAGAGAGTGATAGTGAGTCTCTGAGAGTGTCAGAGAGTGTCAGAGAGTGATAGAGAGTGATGGAGACTGTCAGAGAGTGTCAGAGAGTTTCAGAGAGATATAGAGAGTGATAGACTGTGTCAGAGAGTGTCAGAGAGTGTCAGAGTGTGATAGTGAGTGTCTAAGAGTGTCAGAGGGTGCAAGAGAATGTCAGAGAGAGATAGAGAGTGATCGAGAGTGTCAGAGAGTGTCAGAGAGTGTCAGAGAGTGTCGGAGAGTGACAGAGAGTGATAGAGAGTGTCAGAGAGGGTCAGAGAGTGTCAGAGAGTGTCAGAGAGTGATAGTGAGTGTCAGAGAGGGTCAGAGAGTGTCAGAGAGTGTCAGAGAGTGACAGGGAGTGTCAGAGAGTGTCAGAGAGTGTCAGAGAGTGATAGTGAGTGTCAGAGAGTGTCAGAGAGTGTCAGAGAGTGATAGAGTGTGATAGAGAGTGTCAGAGATTGTCAGAGAGTGCAAGAGAGTGATAGTGCGTGTGAGAGAGTGTCAGAGAGTGATAGTGAATGTCTGAGAGTGTCAGAGAGTGTCAGAGAGTGATAGAGAGTGATGGAGACTGTCAGAGAGTGATAGTGAGTCTCTGAGAGTGTCAGAGAGTGTCAGAGAGTGATAGAGAGTGTCTGAGAGTGTCTGAGAGTGTCAGAGAGAGATAGAGAGTGACAGAGAGTGTCAGAGAGTGATAGTGAGTCTCTGAGAGTGTCAGAGAGTGTCAGAGAGTGATAGAGAGTGATGGAGACTGTCAGAGAGTGTCAGAGTGTTTCAGAGAGATATAGAGAGTGATAGACTGTGTCAGAGAGTGTCAGAGTGTGATAGTGAGTGTCTAAGAGTGTCAGAGGGTGCAAGAGAATGTCAGAGAGAGATAGAGAGTGATCGAGAGTGTCACAGAGTGTCAGAGAGTGATAGAGAGTGTCAGAGAGTGATAGTGAGTGTCTGAGATTATCTGAGAATGTCAGAGAGTGTCAGAGAGTGATAGAGAGTGATAGAGAGTGATAGAGAGTGATAGAGAGTGTCAGAGAGTGATAGTGAGTGTCAGAGTGTGATAGTGAGTGTCAGAGCGTGATAGAGAGTGAAAGAGACTGTCTGAGAATGTCAGAGAGTGTCAGAGAGTGTCAGAGAGAGATAGAGAGTGATAGAGAGTGACAGAGAGTGTTAGAGAGTGATAGAGAGTGTCAGAGAGTGATAGTGAGTGTCAGAGAGTGATAGTGAGTGTCAGAGATTGATAGTGAGTGTCTGAGAGTGTCAGAGAGTGTCAGAGGGTGATAGAGAGTGAAAGAGACTGTCAGAGAGTGTCAGAGAGAGATAGAGAGTGATAGAGAGTGTCAGAGAGTGATAGTGAGTCTCTGAGAGTGTCAGAGAGTGTCAGAGAGTGATAGAGAGTGATGGAGACTGTCAGAGAGTGTCAGAGAGTTTCAGAGAGATATAGAGAGTGATAGAGAGTGTCAGAGAGTGTCAGAGAGTGTCAGAGAGTGTCAGAAACTGGTAGAGAGTGTCAGAGAGTGATAGTGAGTGATGGAGAGTGTCAGAGAGTGTCAGAGAGTGATGGAGAGTGTCAGAGAGTGATAGTGAGTGTCTGAGATTATCTGAGAATGTCAGAGAGTGTCAGAGAGTGTCAGAGAGTGATAGAGAGTGATGGAGAGTGATAGAGACTGTCAGAGAGTGTCAGAGAGTGTCAGGGATGGATAGAGAGTGTCAGAGGGAGATAGAGAGTGATAGAGAGTGTCAGAGAGTGTCAGAGAGTGTCAGAGAGTGATAGTGAGTGATAGTGAGTGATAGAGAGTGTCAGAGATTGTCAGAGAGTGATAGTGAGTGTCAGAGTGTGCCAGAGAGGGATAGAGAGTGATAGAGAGTGTCAGAGAGTGATAGAGTTTGTCAGAGAGAGATAGAGAGTGTCTGAGAGTGTCAGAGAGTGTCAGAGAGTGTCAGAGAGTGTCAGAGAGTGATAGTGAGTGATAGTGAGTGATAGAGAGTGTCAGAGATTGTCAGAGAGTGATAGTGTGTGTCAGAGAGTGCCAGAGAGTGATAGAGAGTGATAGAGGGTGTCAGAGAGTGATAGAGAGTGTCAGAGAGTGATAGAGTGTGTCAGAGAGTGATAGTGAGTGTCTTAGTGTGTCAGAGAGTGATAGAGAGTGTCAGAGAGTGATAGAGACTGTCAGAGAGTGTCAGAGAGTGACAGAGAGTGATAGAGAGTGTCAGAGAGTGTCAGAGAGTGTCAGAGAGTGATAGTGAGTGTCAGAGAGGGTCAGAGAGTGTCAGAGAGTGTCAGAGAGTGACAGGGAGTGTCAGAGAGTGTCAGCGAGTGTCAGAGAGTGATAGTGAGTGTCAGAGAGTGTCAGAGAGTGACAGAGAGTGATAGTGAGTGATGGAGACTGTCAGAGAGTGATAGAGTGTGATAGAGAGTGTCAGAGATTGTCAGAGAGTGCAAGAGAGTGATAGTGCGTGTGAGAGAGTGTCAGAGAGTGTCAGAGAGTGTCAGAGAGTTTTAGAGAGTGTCAGGGAGTGATAGAGAGTGTCAGAGAGTGATAGAGAGTGTCAGAGAATGTCTGAGTGTCAGAGAGTGTCAGAGAGTGATAGAGAGTGAAAGAGACTGTCAGAGAGTGTCAGAGAGTGTCAGAGAGAGATAGAGAGTGATAGAGAGTGTCAGAGAGTGATAGTGAGTCTCTGAGAGTGTCAGAAAGTGTCAGAGAGTGATAGAGAGTGATGGAGACTGTCAGAGAGTGTCAGAGAGTTTCAGAGAGATTTAGAGAGTGATAGAGAGTGTCAGAGAGTGTCAGAGAGTGTCAGAGAGTGTCAGAAACTGGTAGAGAGTGTCAGAGAGTGATAGTGAGTGTCTAAGAGTGTCAGAGGGTGTCAGAGAGTGACAGAGAGTGATAGTGAGTGTCAGAGAGTGTCAGAGAGTGATAGAGTGTGATAGAGAGAGTCAGAGATTGTCAGACAGTGCAAGAGAGTGATAGTGCGTGTGAGAGAGTGTCAGAGAGTGATAGTGAATGTCTGAGAGTGTCAGAGAGTGTCAGACAGTTTTAGAGAGTGTCAGGGAGTGATAGAGAGTGTCAGAGAGTGATAGAGAGTGTCAGAGAATGTCTGAGTGTCAGAGAGTGTCAGAGAGTGATAGAGAGTGAAAGAGACTGTCAGAGAGTGTCAGAGAGTGTCAGAGAGAGAGAGAGACTGATATAGAGTGATAGAGAGTGTCAGAGAGTGATAGTGAGTGTCAGCGAGTGATAGTGAGTGTATGAGAGTGTCTGAGAGTGTCAGAGAGTGTCAGAGAGTGATAGAGAGTGAAAGAGAATGTCAGAGAGTGATAGTGAGTCTCTGAGTGTGTCAGAGTGTGTCAGAGAGAGATAGAGAGTGATAGAGATTGTCAGAGACTGATAGTGAGTCTCTGAGAATGTCAGAGAGTGTCACAGAGTGATAGAGAGTGATGGAGACTGTCAGAGAGTGTCAGAGAGTTTCAGAGAGATATCGAGAGTGATAGAGAGTGTCAGAGAGTGTCAGAGAGTGATAGAGAGTGATAGAGAGTGATAGAGACTGTCAGAGAGTGTAAGAGAGTGTCAGAGAGAGATAGAGAGTGTCAGAGTGTGTCAGAGAGTGTCAGAGAGTGTCAGAGAGTGATAGAGATTGATAGAGAGTGATAGAGAGTGATAGAGACTGTCAGAGAGTGTCAGAGAGTGTCAGAGAGAGATAGAGAGTGATAGAGAGTGTCAGAGAGTGTCAGAGAGTGATAGTGAGTGATAGTGATTGATAGAGAGTGTCAGAGATTGTCAGAGAGTGGTAGTGAGTGTCAGAGAGTGCCAGAGAGTGATAGAGAGTGATGGAGAGTGATAGAGAGTGTCAGAGAGTGACAGAGAGTGATAGAGAGTGTCAGAGAGTGTCAGAGAGTGTCAGAGAGTGATAGTGAGTGTCAGAGAGGGTCAGAGAGTGTCAGAGAGTGTCAGAGAGTGACAGGGAGTGTCAGAGAGTGTCAGCGAGTGTCAGAGAGTGATAGTGAGTGTCAGAGAGTGTCAGAGAGTGACAGAGAGTGATAGTGAGTGATGGAGACTGTCAGAGAGTGATAGAGTGTGATAGAGAGTGTCAGAGATTGTCAGAGAGTGCAAGAGAGTGATAGTGCGTGTGAGAGAGTGTCAGAGAGTGTCAGAGAGTGTCAGAGAGTTTTAGAGAGTGTCAGGGAGTGATAGAGAGTGTCAGAGAGTGATAGAGAGTGTCAGAGAATGTCTGAGTGTCAGAGAGTGTCAGAGAGTGATAGAGAGTGAAAGAGACTGTCAGAGAGTGTCAGAGAGTGTCAGAGAGAGATAGAGAGTGATAGAGAGTGTCAGAGAGTGATAGTGAGTCTCTGAGAGTGTCAGAAAGTGTCAGAGAGTGATAGAGAGTGATGGAGACTGTCAGAGAGTGTCAGAGAGTTTCAGAGAGATTTAGAGAGTGATAGAGAGTGTCAGAGAGTGTCAGAGAGTGTCAGAGAGTGTCAGAAACTGGTAGAGAGTGTCAGAGAGTGATAGTGAGTGTCTAAGAGTGTCAGAGGGTGTCAGAGAGTGACAGAGAGTGATAGTGAGTGTCAGAGAGTGTCAGAGAGTGATAGAGTGTGATAGAGAGAGTCAGAGATTGTCAGACAGTGCAAGAGAGTGATAGTGCGTGTGAGAGAGTGTCAGAGAGTGATAGTGAATGTCTGAGAGTGTCAGAGAGTGTCAGACAGTTTTAGAGAGTGTCAGGGAGTGATAGAGAGTGTCAGAGAGTGATAGAGAGTGTCAGAGAATGTCTGAGTGTCAGAGAGTGTCAGAGAGTGATAGAGAGTGAAAGAGACTGTCAGAGAGTGTCAGAGAGTGTCAGAGAGAGAGAGAGAGACTGATATAGAGTGATAGAGAGTGTCAGAGAGTGATAGTGAGTGTCAGCGAGTGATAGTGAGTGTATGAGAGTGTCTGAGAGTGTCAGAGAGTGTCAGAGAGTGATAGAGAGTGAAAGAGAATGTCAGAGAGTGATAGTGAGTCTCTGAGTGTGTCAGAGTGTGTCAGAGAGAGATAGAGAGTGATAGAGATTGTCAGAGACTGATAGTGAGTCTCTGAGAATGTCAGAGAGTGTCACAGAGTGATAGAGAGTGATGGAGACTGTCAGAGAGTGTCAGAGAGTTTCAGAGAGATATCGAGTGATAGAGAGTGTCAGAGAGTGTCAGAGAGTGATAGAGAGTGATAGAGAGTGATAGAGACTGTCAGAGAGTGTCAGAGAGTGTCAGAGAGAGATAGAGAGTGTCAGAGTGTGTCAGAGAGTGTCAGAGAGTGTCAGAGAGTGATAGAGATTGATAGAGAGTGATAGAGTGTGATAGAGAGAGTCAGAGATTGTCAGACAGTGCAAGAGAGTGATAGTGCGTGTGAGAGAGTGTCAGAGAGTGATAGTGAATGTCTGAGAGTGTCAGAGAGTGTCAGACAGTTTTAGAGAGTGTCAGGGAGTGATAGAGAGTGTCAGAGAGTGATAGAGAGTGTCAGAGAATGTCTGAGTGTCAGAGAGTGTCAGAGAGTGATAGAGAGTGAAAGAGACTGTCAGAGAGTGTCAGAGAGTGTCAGAGAGAGAGAGAGACTGATATAGAGTGATAGAGAGTGTCAGAGAGTGATAGTGAGTGTCAGCGAGTGATAGTGAGTGTATGAGAGTGTCTGAGAGTGTCAGAGAGTGTCAGAGAGTGATAGAGAGTGAAAGAGAATGTCAGAGAGTGATAGTGAGTCTCTGAGTGTGTCAGAGTGTGTCAGAGAGAGATAGAGAGTGATAGAGATTGTCAGAGACTGATAGTGAGTCTCTGAGAATGTCAGAGAGTGTCACAGAGTGATAGAGAGTGATGGAGACTGTCAGAGAGTGTCAGAGAGTTTCAGAGAGATATCGAGTGATAGAGAGTGTCAGAGAGTGTCAGAGAGTGATAGAGAGTGATAGAGAGTGATAGAGACTGTCAGAGAGTGTCAGAGAGTGTCAGAGAGAGATAGAGAGTGTCAGAGTGTGTCAGAGAGTGTCAGAGAGTGTCAGAGAGTGATAGAGATTGATAGAGAGTGATAGAGAGTGATAGAGACTGTCAGAGAGTGTCAGAGAGTGTCAGAGAGAGATAGAGAGTGATAGAGAGTGTCAGAGAGTGTCAGAGAGTGATAGTGAGTGATAGTGATTGATAGAGAGTGTCAGAGATTGTCAGAGAGTGGTAGTGAGTGTCAGAGAGTGCCAGAGAGTGATAGAGAGTGATGGAGAGTGATAGAGAGTGTCAGAGAGTGTCAGAGAGTGATAGAGTGTGTCAGAGAGGGATGGTGAGTGTCTGAGAGTGTTTGAGAGTGTCAGAGAGTGATAGAGAGTGTCAGAGAGTGATAGAGACTGTCAGAGAGTGTCAGAGAGTGACAGTGAGAGATAGAGAGTGTCAGAGAGTGTCAGAGTGTCAGAGAGTGATAGTGAGTGTCAGAGAGGGTCAGAGAGTGTCAGAGAGTGTCAGAGAGTGACAGGGAGTGTCAGAGAGTGTCAGAGAGTGTCAGAGAGTGTCAGAGAGTGATAGTGAGTGTCAGAGAGTGTCAGAGAGTGTCAGAGAGTGATCGTGAGTGTCAGAGAGAGTCAGAGAGTGTCAGAGAGTGATAGTGAGTGGCAGAGAGTGTCAGAGAGTGATAGAGAGTGATAGAGAGTGTCAGAGATTGTCAGAGTGTGCAAGAGAGTGATAGTGCGTGTGAGAGAGTGTCAGAGAGTGATAGTGAGTGTTTGAGAGTGTCAAAGAGTGTCAGAGAGATTTAGAGAGTGTCAGAGAGTGATAGTGATTGTCTGAGAGAGTCTGAGATTGTCAGGGAGAGTCAGAGAGTGAAAGAAAGTGTCAGAGAGTGTCAGAGAGTGATACTGAGTGTCAGAGAGTATCATATAGTGAGTGTCTGAGAGTGTCTGAGATTGTCAGAAATTCTCAGAGAGTGTCAGAGAGTGATAGAGAGTGTCAGAGAGTGTCAGAGAGTGATAGACAGTGTCAGAGAGTGATATTGAGTGTCTGAGAGTGATAGTGGGTGTCTGAAAGTGTCTGAGAGTGTCAGAGTGTGTCAGAGAGTGATGGAGAGTGTCAGAGGGTGAGAGTGAGTGTCTGAGAGTGTCAGAGAGTGTCACAGAGTGATAGAGAGTGATGGAGACTGTCAGAGAGTGTCAGAGAGTTTCAGAGAGATATCGAGAGTGATAGAGAGTGTCAGAGAGTGTCAGAGAGTGATAGAGAGTGATAGAGAGTGATAGAGACTGTCAGAGAGTGTCAGAGAGTGTCAGAGAGAGATAGAGAGTGTCAGAGAGTGTCAGAGAGTGTCAGAGAGTGTCAGAGAGTGATAGAGAGTGATAGAGAGTGATAGAGAGTGATAGAGACTGTCAGAGAGTGTCAGAGAGTGTCAGAGAGAGATAGAGAGTGATAGAGAGTGTCAGAGAGTGTCAGAGAGTGATAGTGAGTGATAGTGATTGATAGAGAGTGTCAGAGATTGTCAGAGAGTGGTAGTGAGTGTCAGAGAGTGCCAGAGAGTGATAGAGAGTGATGGAGAGTGATAGAGAGTGTCAGAGAGTGTCAGAGAGTGATAGAGTGTGTCAGAGAGTGATGGTGAGTGTCTGAGAGTGTCTGAGAGTGTCAGAGAGTGATAGAGAGTGTCAGAGAGTGATAGAGACTGTCAGAGAGTGTCAGAGAGTGACAGTGAGAGATAGAGAGTGTCAGAGAGTGTCAGAGTGTCAGAGAGTGATAGTGAGTGTCAGAGAGGGTCAGAGAGTGTCAGAGAGTGTCAGAGAGTGACGGGGAGTGTCAGAGAGTGTCAGAGAGTGTCAGAGAGTGTCAGAGAGTGATAGTGAGTGTCAGAGAGTGTCAGAGAGTGTCAGAGAGTGATCGTGAGTGTCAGAGAGAGTCAGAGAGTGTCAGAGAGTGATAGTGAGTGGCAGAGAGTGTCAGAGAGTGATAGAGAGTGATAGAGAGTGTCAGAGATTGTCAGAGAGTGCAAGAGAGTGATAGTGCGTGTGAGAGAGTGTCAGAGAGTGATAGTGAGTGTTTGAGAGTGTCAAAGAGTGTCAGAGAGATTTAGAGAGTGTCAGAGAGTGATAGTGATTGTCTGAGAGAGTCTGAGATTGTCAGGGAGAGTCAGAGAGTGAAAGAAAGTGTCAGAGAGTGTCAGAGAGTGATACTGAGTGTCAGAGAGTCTCATATAGTGAGTGTCTGAGAGTGTCTGAGATTGTCAGAAATTCTCAGAGAGTGTCAGAGAGTGATAGAGAGTGTCAGAGAGTGTCAGAGAGTGATAGACAGTGTCAGAGAGTGACAGAGAGTGTCAGAGAGTGATAGTGAGCATCTGAGAGTGTTTGAGATTATCAGAGAATGTTAGAGAGTGATAGAAAGTGTCAGAGAATGTCTGAGAGTATCAGAGAGTGTCAGAGAGTGATAGAGAGTGAAAGAGACTGTCAGAGAGTGTCAGAGATGGTCAGAGAGTGTCAGAGTGTCAGAGAGAGAGAGAGAGTGATAGAGAGTGATAGAGAGTGTCAGAGAGCGATAGAGAGTGTCAGAGAGTGAGAGTGAGTGTCTGAGAGTGTCTGAGAGTGTCAGAGAGAGATAGAGAGTGATAGAGAGTGTCAGAGAGTGATAGTGATTCTCTGAGAGTGTCAGAGAGTGTCAGAGAGTGTCAGAGAGTGATAGAGAGTGATAGAGAGTGATGGAGACTGTCAGAGAGTGTCAGCGAGTTTCAGAGAGATATAGAGAGTGATAGAGAGTGTCAGAGAGTGTCAGAGTGTAATAGTGAGTGTCTAAGAGTGTCAGAGGGTGCAAGAGAATGTCAGAGAGAGATAGAGAGTGATGGAGAGTGTCAGAGAGTGATAGAGAGTGTCAGAGAGTGATAGTGAGTGTCTGAGATTATCTGAGAATGTCAGAGAGTGTCAGAGAGTGATAGAGAGTGATAGAGAGTGATGGAGAGTGATAAAGAGTGATAGAGAGTGTCAGAGAGTGATAGTGAGTGTCAGAGTGTGATAGTGAGTGTCAGAGAGTGATAGAGAGTGACAGAGAGTTTCAGAGAGTGTCTGAGATTGTCTGAGAGAGAAAGAGATTGATAGAGATTGATGGAGAGTGATAGAGAGTGTCAGAGAGTGATAGAGAGTGTCAGAGAATGTCTGAGTGTGTCAGAGAGTGATAGAGAGTGAAAGAGACTGTCAGAGAGTGTCAGAGAGAGATAGAGAGTGATAGAGAGTGACAGAGAGTGATAGAGAGTGATAGAGAGTGTTAGAGAGTGATAGAGAGTGTCAGAGAGTGATAGTGAATGTCTGAGAGTGTCAGAGAGTGTCAGAGGGTGATAGAGAGTGAAAGAGACTGTCAGAGAGTGTCAGAGAGAGATAGAGAGTGATAGAGAGTGTCAGAGAGTGATAGTGAGCCTCTGAGAGTGTCAGAGAGTGTCAGAGAGTGATAGAGAGTGATGGAGACTGTCAGAGAGTGTCAGAGAGTTTCAGAGAGATATAGAGAGTGATAGAGAGTGTCAGAGAGTGTCAGAGAGTGTCAGAGAGTGTCAGAAACTGGTAGAGAGTGTCAGAGAGTGATAGTGAGTGTCAAAGAGTGTCAGAGGGTGTAAGAGAGTGTCAGAGAGCGATAGAGAGTGATCGAGAGTGTCAGAGAGTGTCAGAGAGTGATGGAGAGTGTTTGAGAGTGATAGTGAGTGTCTGAGATTATCTGAGAATGTCAGAGAGTGTCAGAGAGTGTTAGAGAGTGATAGAGAGTGATAGAGAGTGATAGAGACTGTCAGAGAGTGTCAGAGAGTGTCATGGATAGATAGAGAGTGTCAGAGGGAGATAGAGAGTGATAGAGAGTGTCAGAGAGTGTCAGAGAGTGATAGTGAGTGATAGTGAGTGATAGAGAGTGTCAGAGATTGTCAGAGAGTGATAGTGAGTGTCAGAGAGTGATAGAGAGTGATAGAGAGTGTCAGAGAGTGATAGAGTGTGTCAAAGAGTGATAGAGTTTGTCAGAGAGAGATAGAGAGTGTCTGAGAGTGTCAGAGAGTGTCAGAGAGTGTCAGAGAGTGATAGTGAGTGTCAGAGAGTGCCAGAGAGTGATAGAGAGTGTCAGAGAGTGATAGAGAGTGTCAGAGAGTGATAAAGTGTTTCAGAGAGTGATAGTGAGTGTCTGAGAGTGTCAGAGAGTGATAGAGAGTGTCAGAGAGTGATAGAGACTGTCAGAGAGTGTCAGAGAGTGACAGAGAGTGATAGAGAGTGTCAGAGAGTGTCAGAGAGTGTCAGAGAGTGATAGTGAGTGTCAGAGAGGGTCAGAGAGTGTCAGAGAGTGTCAGAGAGTGTCAGAGAGTGACAGGGAGCGTCAGAGAGTGTCAGACAGTGTCAGAGAGTGATAGTGAGTGTCAGAGAGTGTCAGAGAGTGACAGAGAGTGATAGTGAGTGTCAGAGAGTGTCAGAGAGAGATAGAGTGTGATAGAGAGTGTCAGAGATTGTCAGAGAGTGCAAGAGAGTGATAGTGCGTGTGAGAGAGTGTCAGAGAGTGATAGTGAATGTCTGTGAGTGTCAGAGAGTTTTAGAGAGTGTCAGGGAGTGATAGAGAGTGTCAGAGAGTGATAGAGAGTGTCAGAGAATTTCTGAGAGTGTCAGAGAGTGTCAGAGAGTGATAGAGAGTGAAAGAGACTGTCAGAGAGTGTCAGAGAGTGTCAGAGAGTGTCAGAGAGAGATAGAGAGTGATAGAGAGTGATAGAGAGTGTTAGAGAGTGATAGTGAGTGTCAGAGAGTGATAGTGAGTGTCTGAGAGTGTCAGAGAGTGATAGAGAGTGAAAGAGACTGTCAGAGAGTGATAGTGAGTCTCTGAGTGTGTCAGAGTGTGTCAGAGAGAGATAGAGAGTGATAGAGAGTGTCAGAGAGTGATAGTGAGTTTCTGAGAATGTCAGAGAGTGTCAGAGAGTGATAGTGAGTGTCAGAGAGTGATAGTGAGTGTCTGAGAGTGTCAGAGAGTGTCAGAGAGTTTGAGAGAGTGAAAGAGTCTGTCAGAGAGTGACAGTGAGTCTCTGAGTGTGTCAGAGTGTGTCAGAGAGAGATAGAGAGTGATAGAGAGTGTCAGAGAGTGATAGTGAGTCTCTGAGAATGTCAGAGAGTGTCAGAGAGTGATAGAGAGTGATGGAGACTGTCAGAGAGTGTCAGAGAGTTTCAGAGAGATATCGAGAGTGATAGAGAGTGTCAGAGAGTGTCAGAGAGAGATAGAGAGTGTCAGAGAGTGTCAGAGAGTGTCAGAGAGTGATAGAGAGTGATAGAGAGTGATAGAGAGTGATAGAGAGTGATAGAGACAGTCAGAGAGTGTCAGAGAGTTTCAGAGAGAGATAGAGAGTGATAGAGAGTGTCAGAGAGTGTCAGAGAGTGTCAGAGAGTGATAGTGAGTGATCGTGAGTGATAGAGAGTGTCAGAGATTGTCAGAGAGTGGTAGTGATTGTCAGAGAGTGCCAGAGAGTGATAGAGAGTGATGGAGAGTGTCAGAGAGAGATAGAGAGTTTCAGAGAGTGATAGAGTGTGTCAGAGAGTGATGGTGAGTGTCTGAGAGTGTCTGAGAGTGTCAGAGAGTGACAGAGAGTGTCAGAGTGTGATAGAGACTGTCAGAGAGTGTCAGAGAGTGACAGAGAGTGATAGAGAGTGTCAGAGAGTGTCAGAGTGTCAGAGAGTGATAGTGAGTGTCAGAGAGGGTCAGAGAGTGTCAGAGAGTGTCAGAGAGTGACAGGGAGTGTCAGAGAGTGTCAGAGAGTGTCAGAGAGTGATAGTGAGTGTCAGAGAGTGTCAGAGAGTGATAGAGAGTGTCAGAGATTGTCAGAGAGTGCTAGAGAGTGTTTGAGAGTGTCAAAGAGTGTCAGAGAGTTTTAGAGAGTGTCAGAGAGTGATAGTGATTGTCTGAGAGAGTCTGAGATTGTCAGAGAGAGTCAGAGAGTGAAAGAAAGTGTCATAGAGTGTCAGAGAGTGATACTGAGTGTCAGAGAGTATCATATAGTGAGTGTCTGAGAGTGTCTGAGATTGTCAGAAATTTTCAGAGAGTGTCAGAGAGTGATAGAGAGTGTCAGAGAGTGTCAGAGAGTGATAGACAGTGTCAGAGGGTGATATTGAGTGTCTGAGAGTGATAGTGGGTGTCTGAGAGTGTCTGAGAGTGTCAGAGTGTGTCAGAGAGTGATGGGGAGTGTCAGAGGGTGAGAGTGAGTGTCTGAGAGTGTCAGAGAGTGTCCAAGAGTTTCAGAGAGTGATAGAGAGTGAAATACAGTGTCAGTGAGTAATAGAGAGTGATAGAGAATGTCAGAGAGTGTCAGAGAGTGTCAGAGAGTGATAGTGAGTGTCTGAGAGAGTCAGAGAGTGATAGTGAGTGTCTGACAGAGTCAGAGAGTGTCAGAGAGTGATAGAGAGTGTCAGAGAGAGACAGAGAGTGATAGAGAGTGTCAGAGAGTGATAGAGAGTGTCAGAGAGTGACAGAGAGTGTCAGAGAGTGATAGTGAGCATCTGAGAGTGTTTGAGATTATCAGAGAGTGTTAGAGAGTGATAGAAAGTGTCAGAGAATGTCTGAGAGTATCAGAGAATGTCAGAGAGTGTCAGAGAGTGTCAGAGAGTGTCAGAGTGTCAGAGAGAGAGAGAGAGTGATAGAGAGTGATAGAGAGTGTCAGAGAGTGATAGAGAGTGCCAGAGAGTGATAGTGAGTGTCTGAGAGTGTCTGAGAGTGTCAGAGAGAGATAAAGAGTGATGGAGAGTGTCAGAGAGTGATAGTGAGTCTCTGAGAGTGTCAGAGAGTGTCAGAGAGTGTCAGAGAGTGATAGAGAGTGATAGTGCGTGTGAGAGAGTGTCAGAGAGTGATAGTGAATGTCTGAGAGTGTCATTGAGTGATAGTGAATGTCTGAGAGTGTCAGAGAGTTTTAGAGAATGTCAGGGGGTGATAGAGAGTGTCAGAGAGTGATAGAGAGTGTCAGAGAATGTCTGAGAGTGTCAGAGAGTGTCAGAGAGTGATAGAGAGTGAAAGAGACTGTCAGAGAGTGTCAGAGAGTGTCAGCGAGTGTCAGAGAGAGATAGAGAGTGATAGAGAGTGTCAGAGAGTGATAGTGAGTGTCAGACAGTGATAGTGAGTGTCTGAGAGTGTCTGAGAGTGTCAGAGAGTGATAGAGAGTGAAAGAGACTGTCAGAGAGTGATAGTGAGTCTCTGAGTGTGTCAGAGTGTGTCAGAGAGTGATAGAGAGTGTCAGAGAGTGATAGTGAGTCTCTGAGAATGTCAGAGAGAGTCAGAGAGTGATAGAGAGTGATGGAGACTGTCAGAGAGTGTCAGAGAGTTTCAGAGAGATATCGAGAGTGATAGAGAGTGTCAGAGAGTGTCAGAGAGTGTCAGAGAGTGATAGAGAGTGATAGAGAGTGATAGAGAGTGATAGAGACTGTCAGAGAGTGTCAGAGAGTTTCAGAGAGATATCGAGAGTGATAGAGAGTGTCAGAGAGTGTCAGAGACTGTCAGAGAGAGATAGAGAGTGTCAGAGAGTGTCAGAGAGAGATAGAGAGTGTCAGAGAGTGTCAGAGAGTGTCAGAGAGTGATAGTGAGTGATAGAGAGTGATGGAGAGTGTCAGAGAGTGATAGAGAGTGTCAGAGAGTGATAGAGTGTGTCAGAGAGTGATGGTGAGTGTCTGAGAGTGTCTGAGAGTGTCAGAGAGTGATAGAGAGTGTCAGAGAGTGATAGAGACAATCAGAAAGTGTCAGAGAGTGACAGAGAGTGATAGACAGTGCCAGAGAGTGTCAGAGTGTCAGAGAGTGATAGTGAGTGTCAGAGAGGGTCAGAGAGTGTCAGAGAGTGACAGGGAGTGTCAGAGAGTGTCAGAGAGTGTCAGAGAGTGATAGTGAGTTTCAGAGAGTGTCAGAGAGTGACCGTGAGTGTCAGAGAGTGTCAGAGAGTGTCAGAGAGTGATAGTGAGTGTCAGAGAGTGTCAGAGAGTGATAGAGAGTGTCAGAAATTTTCAGAGAGTTCAAGAGCGTGCAAGAGAGTGATAGTGCGTGTGAGAGAGAGTCAGAGAGTGATAGTGAGTGTTTGAGAGTGTCAAAGAGTGTCAGAGAGATTTAGAGAGTGTCAGAGAGTGATAGTGATTGTCAGAGAGTATCAGAGAATGATAGTGAGAGTCTGAGATTGTCGGAGAGTGTCAGAGAGTGAAAGAGAGTGATAGAGACTGTCAGATAGTGTCAGAGAGAGATAGAGAGTGTTGGAGAGTGATAGAGAGTGTCAGAGTGTGTCAGAGAGTGATAGAGAGTGATAGAGACTGTCACAGAGTGTCAGAGAGAGATAGAGAGTGATAGAGAATGTCAGAGAGTGATAGTGAGTGTCTGAGAGTGTCAGAGAGTGTCAGAGAGTGATAGAGAGGATCAGAGAGTGTCAGAGAGTGTCATAGAGTGATAGTGAGTGTCAGAGAGTGTCAGAGAGTGATAGTGAGTGTCTGAGAGTGTCAGAGAGTGTCAGAGAGTGTCAGAGAGTGATAGAGAGTGATAGAGAGTGCCAGAGAGTGTCAGAGAGTGATAGAGAGTGTCAGAGTGTGTCAGAGAGTGTCACAGAGTGATAGTGAGTGTCAGAGAGTTAAAGTGAGTGTCAGAGTGTGATAGAGAGTTTCAGAGAGTGATAGTGATTTTCAGAGAGTATCAGAGAATGATAGTGAGTGTCTGAGAGTGTCAGAGAGTGATGGAGAGTGATAGAGAGTCTCAGAGAGTGTCAGAGAGTAATAGAGAGTGATAGAGAGTGTCAGAGAGTGTCAGACAGGGTCAGAGAGTGATAGTGAGTGTCAGAGAGTGATAGTGAGTGTCTGATGGTGTCAGAGAAAGTCAGAGAGTGTCAGAGAGTGATAGAGAGTGTCAGTGAGTGATAGAGAGTGTCAGAGAGAGATAGAGAGTGTCAGACAGTGATAGTGAGTGTCAGAGAGTGTCAGAGAGTGATAGTGAGTGTCAGAGAGTGTCAGAGAGTGATAGAGAGTTTCTGAGATTGTCTGAGATTGTCAGAGAGAGATAGTGAGTGTCAGAGAGAGTCAGAGAGTGATAGAGAGTTTCTGAGATTGTCTGAGATTGTCAGAGAGTGATCGTGAGTGTCAGAGAGACTCAGAGAGTTATTGTGAGTGTCTGAGAGTGTCTGAGATTGTCAGAGTGTGATAGTGAGTGTCAGAGAGTGTCAGAGAGTGTCAGAGAGTGTCAGAGAGTGATAGTGAGTGTCTGAGAGTATCTGAGAGTGTCTGAGATTGTCAGAGAGTGTCAGAGACTATCAGAGAGTGATAGTGATCGTCTGAGAGTGTCCGAGATTGTCAGAGAGTGTCAGAGAGTATCAGAGAGTGATAGAGAGTGTCAGAGATTGTCAGAGAGTGATAGAGAGTGTCAGAGAGTGATAGAGAGTGTCTGAGAGTGTCTGAGAGTGTCAGAGAGTGTCAGACAGTGGTAGAGATTGATAGATACTGTCAGAGGGTGTCAGAGAGAGATAGAGAGTGATAGAGAATGTCAGAGAGTGATAGTGAGTGTCAGAGAGTGTCAGAGAGTGATAATGAGTGATAGAGAGTGTCCGAGAGTGTCAGAGAGTGATAGAGAGTGTCAGAGAGCGATAGAGAGAGTCAGAGAGTGATAGTGAGTGTCAGAGAGTGTCTGAGAGTGTCAGAGAGTGACAGGGAGTGATAGAGAGAGAAAGAGACTGTCAGAGAGTGTCAGAGAGAGATAGAGAGTGTCAGGGAGTGATAGAGAGTGTCTGAGAGTGCCAGAGAGTGTCAGAAAGTGATAGAGAGTGAAAGAGACTGTCAGAGAATGTCAGAGAGTGTCAGAGAGAGGAAGTGAGTGTCTATGAGTGTCTGAGAGTGTCAGAGAGTCTCAGAGAGTGATAGAGAGTGAAAGAGACTGTCAGAGAGTGTCAGAGAGTGACAGAGAGTGATAGTGAGTGACAGAGAGTTTCTGAGATTGCAAGAGAGTGATCGTGAGTGTCAGAGAGTGTCAGAGAGTGATAGAGAGTGTCAGAGAGTGTCAGAGAGTGATAGAGAGTGAAAGAGACTGTCAGAGAGTGTCAGAGAGAGATAGAGAGTGTCTGAGAGTGTCAATGAGTGTCAGAGAGTGATAGAGAGTGAAAGAGACTGTCAGAGAATGTCAGAGAGTGTCAGAGAGAGGAAGTGAGTGTCTATGAGTGTCTGAGAGTGTCAGAGAGTCTCAGAGAGTGATAGAGAGTGAAAGAGACTGTCAGAGTGTGTCAGAGAGTGTCAGAGAGAGATAGAGAGTGTCTGAGAGTGTCAGAGAGTGTCAGAGAGTGATAGAGAGTGTCAGAGAGTGTCAGAGAGTGATAGTGAGTGTCTGAGAGTGTCAGAGAGTGTCAGAGAGTGTCAGAGTGTGTCAGAGAGTGATAGAGAGTGATAGAGAGTGTCAGAGAGTGATAGTGAATGTCTGAGAGTGTCATTGAGTGATAATGAATGTCTGAGAGTGTCAGAGAGTGTCAGAGAGTTTTAGAGAATGTCAGGGGGTGATAGAGAGTGTCAGAGAGTGATAGAGAGTGTCAGAGAATGTCTGAGAGTGTCAGAGAGTGTCAGAGAGTGATAGAGAGTGAAAGAGACTGTCAGAGAGTGTCAGAGAGAGTCAGCGAGTGTCAGAGAGAGATAGAGAGTGATAGAGAGTGTCAGAGAGTGATAGTGAGTGTCAGACAGTGATAGTGAGTGTCTGAGAGTGTCAGAGAGTGTCAGAGAGTGATAGAGAGTGAAAGAGACTGTCAGAGAGTGATAGTGAGTCTCTGAGTGTGTCAGAGTGTGTCAGAGAGTGATAGAGAGTGTCAGAGAGTGATAGTGAGTCTCTGAGAATGTCAGAGAGAGTCAGAGAGTGATAGAGAGTGATGGAGACTGTCAGAGAGTGTCAGAGAGATTCAGAGAGATATCGAGAGTGATAGAGAGTGTCAGAGAGTGTCAGAGACTGTCAGAGAGAGATAGAGAGTGTCAGAGAGTGTCAGAGAGAGATAGAGAGTGTCAGAGAGTGTCAGAGAGTGTCAGAGAGTGATAGTGAGTGATAGAGAGTGATGGAGAGTGTCAGAGAGTGTCAGAGAGTTTCAGAGAGATATCGAGAGTGATAGAGAGTGTCAGAGAGTGTCAGAGACTGTCAGAGAGAGATAGAGAGTGTCAGAGAGTGTCAGAGAGAGATAGAGAGTGTCAGAGAGTGTCAGAGAGTGTCAGAGAGTGATAGTGAGTGATAGAGAGTGATGGAGAGTGTCAGAGAGTGATAGAGAATGTCAGAGAGTGATAGAGTGTGTCAGAGAGTGATGGTGAGTGTCTGAGAGTGTCTGAGAGTGTCAGAGAGTGATAGAGAGTGTCAGAGAGTGATAGAGACAATCAGAAAGTGTCAGAGAGTGACAGAGAGTGATAGACAGTGCCAGAGAGTGTCAGAGTGTCAGAGAGTGATAGTGAGTGTCAGAGAGGGTCAGAGAGTGTCAGAGAGTGACAGGGAGTGTCAGAGAGTGTCAGAGAGTGTCAGAGAGTGATAGTGAGTTTCAGAGAGTGTCAGAGAGTGACCGTGAGTGTCAGAGAGTGTCAGAGAGTGTCAGAGAGTGATAGTGAGTGTCAGAGAGTGTCAGAGAGTGATAGAGAGTGTCAGAAATTGTCAGAGAGTTCAAGAGCGTGCAAGAGAGTGATAGTGCGTGTGAGAGAGAGTCAGAGAGTGATAGTGAGTGTTTGAGAGTGTCAAAGAGTGTCAGAGAGTTTTAGAGAGTGTCAGAGAGTGATAGTGATTATCAGAGAGTATCAGAGAATGATAGTGAGCGTCTGAGATTGTCGGAGAGTGTCAGAGAGTGAAAGAGAGTGATAGAGACTGTCAGATAGTGTCAGAGAGAGATAGAGAGTGTTGGAGAGTGATAGAGAGTGTCAGAGTGTGTCAGAGAGTGATAGAGAGTGATAGAGACTGTCACAGAGTGTCAGAGAGAGATAGAGAGTGATAGAGAATGTCAGAGAGTGATAGTGAGTGTCTGAGAGTGTCAGAGAGTGTCAGAGAGTGATAGAGAGGATCAGAGAGTGTCAGAGAGTGTCATAGAGTGATAGTGAGTGTCAGAGAGTGTCAGAGAGTGATAGTGAGTGTCTGAGAGTGTCAGAGAGTGTCAGAGAGTGTCAGCGAGTGATAGAGAGTGATAGAGAGTGCCAGAGAGTGTCAGAGAGTGATAGAGAGTGTCAGAGTGTGTCAGAGAGTGTCACAGAGTGATAGTGAGTGTCAGAGAGTTAAAGTGAGTGTCAGAGTGTGATAGAGAGTTTCAGAGAGTGATAGTGATTTTCAGAGAGTATCAGAGAATGATAGTGAGTGTCTGAGAGTGTCAGAGAGTGATGGAGAGTGATAGAGAGTCTCAGAGAGTGTCAGAGAGTAATAGAGAGTGATAGAGAGTGTCAGAGAGTGTCAGACAGGGTCAGAGAGTGATAGTGAGTGTCAGAGAGTGATAGTGAGTGTCTGATGGTGTCAGAGAAAGTCAGAGAGTGTCAGAGAGTGATAGAGAGTGTCAGTGAGTGATAGAGAGTGTCAGAGAGAGATAGAGAGTGTCAGACAGTGATAGTGAGTGTCAGAGAGTGTCAGAGAGTGATAGTGAGTGTCAGAGAGTGTCAGAGAGTGATAGAGAGTTTCTGAGATTGTCTGAGATTGTCAGAGAGTGATAGTGAGTGTCAGAGAGAGTCAGAGAGTGATAGAGAGTTTCTGAGATTGTCTGAGATTGTCAGAGAGTGATCGTGAGTGTCAGAGAGACTCAGAGAGTTATTGTGAGTGTCTGAGAGTGTCTGAGATTGTCAGAGTGTGATAGTGAGTGTCAGAGAGTGTCAGAGAGTGTCAGAGAGTGATAGTGAGTGTCTGAGAGTATCTGAGAGTGTCTGAGATTGTCAGAGAGTGTCAGAGACTATCAGAGAGTGATAGTGATCGTCTGAGATTGTCTGAGATTGTCAGAGAGTGATCGTGACTGTCAGAGAGACTCAGAGAGTTATTGTGAGTGTCTGAGAGTGTCAGAGAGTATCAGAGAGTGATAGAGAGTGTCAGAGATTGTCAGAGAGTGATAGAGAGTGTCAGAGAGTGATAGAGAGTGTCTGAGAGTGTCTGAGAGTGTCAGAGAGTGTCAGACAGTGCTAGAGATTGATAGATACTGTCAGAGGGTGTCAGAGAGAGATAGAGAGTGATAGAGAATGTCAGAGAGTGATAGTGAGTGTCAGAGAGTGTCAGAGAGTGATAATGAGTGATAGAGAGTGTCCGAGAGTGTCAGAGAGTGATAGAGAGTGTCAGAGAGCGATAGAGAGAGTCAGAGAGTGATAGTGAGTGTCAGAGAGTGTCTGAGAGTGTCAGAGAGTGACAGGGAGTGATAGAGAGAGAAAGAGACTGTCAGAGAGTGTCAGAGAGAGATAGAGAGTGTCAGAGAGTGATAGAGAGTGTCTGAGAGTGCCAGAGAGTGTCAGAAAGTGATAGAGAGTGAAAGAGACTGTCAGAGAATGTCAGAGAGTGTCAGAGAGAGGAAGTGAGTGTCTATGAGTGTCTGAGAGTGTCAGAGAGTCTCAGAGAGTGATAGAGAGTGAAAGAGACTGTCAGAGAGTGTCAGAGAGTGACAGAGAGTGATAGTGAGTGACAGAGAGTTTCTGAGATTGGCAGAGAGTGATCGTGAGTGTCAGAGAGTGTCAGAGAGTGATAGAGAGTGTCAGAGAGTGTCAGAGAGTGATAGAGAGTGAAAGAGACTGTCAGAGAGTGTCAGAGAGAGATAGAGAGTGTCTGAGAGTGTCAGAGAGTGTCAGAGAGTGATAGAGAGTGAAAGAGACTGTCAGAGAATGTCAGAGAGTGTCAGAGAGAGGAAGTGAGTGTCTATGAGTGTCTGAGAGTGTCAGCGAGTCTCAGAGAGTGATAGAGAGTGAAAGAGACTGTCAGAGTGTGTCAGAGAGTGTCAGAGAGAGATAGAGAGTGTCAGAGAGTGATAGTGAGTGTCTAAGAGTGTCAGAGGGTGTAAGAGAGTGTCAGAGAGAGATACAGAGTGATCGAGAGTGTCAGAGAGTGTGAGAGAGTGATAAAGAGTGTCAGAGAGTGATAGTGAGTGTCTGAGATTATCTGAGAATGTCAGAGAGTGTCAGAGAGTGTCAGAGAGTGATAGAGAGTGCTAGAGAGTGTCAGAGAGTGTCAGAGAGTGATAGTGAGCATCTGAGAGTGTTTGAGATTATCAGAGAGTGTTAGAGAGTGATAGAAAGTGTCAGAGAATGTCTGAGAGTATCAGAGAATGTCAGAGAGTGATAGAGAGTGAAAGAGACTGTCAGAGAGTGTCAGAGAGTGTCAGAGAGTGTCAGAGTGTCAGAGAGAGAGAGAGAGTGATAGAGAGTGATAGAGAGTGTCAGAGAGTGATAGAGAGTGTCAGAGAGTGATAGTGAGTGTCTGAGTGTGTCTGAGAGTGTCAGAGAGAGATAAAGAGTGATGGAGAGTGTCAGAGAGTGATAGTGAGTCTCTGAGAGTGTCAGAGAGTGTCAGAGAGTGTCAGAGAGTGATAGAGAGTGATAGAGAGTGATAGAGAGTGATAGAGACTGTCAGAGAGTGTCAGAGAGTTTCAGAGAGATATCGAGAGTGATAGAGAGTGTCAGAGAGTGTCAGAGACTGTCAGAGAGAGATAGAGAGTGTCAGAGAGTGTCAGAGAGAGATAGAGAGTGTCAGAGAGTGTCAGAGAGTGTCAGAGAGTGATAGTGAGTGATAGAGAGTGATGGAGAGTGTCAGAGAGTGATAGAGAGTGTCAGAGAGTGATAGAGTGTGTCAGAGAGTGATGGTGAGTGTCTGAGAGTGTCTGAGAGTGTCAGAGAGTGATAGAGAGTGTCAGAGAGTGATAGAGACAATCAGAAAGTGTCAGAGAGTGACAGAGAGTGATAGACAGTGCCAGAGAGTGTCAGAGTGTCAGAGAGTGATAGTGAGTGTCAGAGAGGGTCAGAGAGTGTCAGAGAGTGACAGGGAGTGTCAGAGAGTGTCAGAGAGTGTCAGAGAGTGATAGTGAGTTTCAGAGAGTGTCAGAGAGTGACCGTGAGTGTCAGAGAGTGTCAGAGAGTGTCAGAGAGTGATAGTGAGTGTCAGAGAGTGTCAGAGAGTGATAGAGAGTGTCAGAAATTTTCAGAGAGTTCAAGAGCGTGCAAGAGAGTGATAGTGCGTGTGAGAGAGAGTCAGAGAGTGATAGTGAGTGTTTGAGAGTGTCAAAGAGTGTCAGAGAGATTTAGAGAGTGTCAGAGAGTGATAGTGATTGTCAGAGAGTATCAGAGAATGATAGTGAGAGTCTGAGATTGTCGGAGAGTGTCAGAGAGTGAAAGAGAGTGATAGAGACTGTCAGATAGTGTCAGAGAGAGATAGAGAGTGTTGGAGAGTGATAGAGAGTGTCAGAGTGTGTCAGAGAGTGATAGAGAGTGATAGAGACTGTCACAGAGTGTCAGAGAGAGATAGAGAGTGATAGAGAATGTCAGAGAGTGATAGTGAGTGTCTGAGAGTGTCAGAGAGTGTCAGAGAGTGATAGAGAGGATCAGAGAGTGTCAGAGAGTGTCATAGAGTGATAGTGAGTGTCAGAGAGTGTCAGAGAGTGATAGTGAGTGTCTGAGAGTGTCAGAGAGTGTCAGAGAGTGTCAGAGAGTGATAGAGAGTGATAGAGAGTGCCAGAGAGTGTCAGAGAGTGATAGAGAGTGTCAGAGTGTGTCAGAGAGTGTCACAGAGTGATAGTGAGTGTCAGAGAGTTAAAGTGAGTGTCAGAGTGTGATAGAGAGTTTCAGAGAGTGATAGTGATTTTCAGAGAGTATCAGAGAATGATAGTGAGTGTCTGAGAGTGTCAGAGAGTGATGGAGAGTGATAGAGAGTCTCAGAGAGTGTCAGAGAGTAATAGAGAGTGATAGAGAGTGTCAGAGAGTGTCAGACAGGGTCAGAGAGTGATAGTGAGTGTCAGAGAGTGATAGTGAGTGTCTGATGGTGTCAGAGAAAGTCAGAGAGTGTCAGAGAGTGATAGAGAGTGTCAGTGAGTGATAGAGAGTGTCAGAGAGAGATAGAGAGTGTCAGACAGTGATAGTGAGTGTCAGAGAGTGTCAGAGAGTGATAGTGAGTGTCAGAGAGTGTCAGAGAGTGATAGAGAGTTTCTGAGATTGTCTGAGATTGTCAGAGAGAGATAGTGAGTGTCAGAGAGAGTCAGAGAGTGATAGAGAGTTTCTGAGATTGTCTGAGATTGTCAGAGAGTGATCGTGAGTGTCAGAGAGACTCAGAGAGTTATTGTGAGTGTCTGAGAGTGTCTGAGATTGTCAGAGTGTGATAGTGAGTGTCAGAGAGTGTCAGAGAGTGTCAGAGAGTGTCAGAGAGTGATAGTGAGTGTCTGAGAGTATCTGAGAGTGTCTGAGATTGTCAGAGAGTGTCAGAGACTATCAGAGAGTGATAGTGATCGTCTGAGAGTGTCCGAGATTGTCAGAGAGTGTCAGAGAGTATCAGAGAGTGATAGAGAGTGTCAGAGATTGTCAGAGAGTGATAGAGAGTGTCAGAGAGTGATAGAGAGTGTCTGAGAGTGTCTGAGAGTGTCAGAGAGTGTCAGACAGTGGTAGAGATTGATAGATACTGTCAGAGGGTGTCAGAGAGAGATAGAGAGTGATAGAGAATGTCAGAGAGTGATAGTGAGTGTCAGAGAGTGTCAGAGAGTGATAATGAGTGATAGAGAGTGTCCGAGAGTGTCAGAGAGTGATAGAGAGTGTCAGAGAGCGATAGAGAGAGTCAGAGAGTGATAGTGAGTGTCAGAGAGTGTCTGAGAGTGTCAGAGAGTGACAGGGAGTGATAGAGAGAGAAAGAGACTGTCAGAGAGTGTCAGAGAGAGATAGAGAGTGTCAGGGAGTGATAGAGAGTGTCTGAGAGTGCCAGAGAGTGTCAGAAAGTGATAGAGAGTGAAAGAGACTGTCAGAGAATGTCAGAGAGTGTCAGAGAGAGGAAGTGAGTGTCTATGAGTGTCTGAGAGTGTCAGAGAGTCTCAGAGAGTGATAGAGAGTGAAAGAGACTGTCAGAGAGTGTCAGAGAGTGACAGAGAGTGATAGTGAGTGACAGAGAGTTTCTGAGATTGCAAGAGAGTGATCGTGAGTGTCAGAGAGTGTCAGAGAGTGATAGAGAGTGTCAGAGAGTGTCAGAGAGTGATAGAGAGTGAAAGAGACTGTCAGAGAGTGTCAGAGAGAGATAGAGAGTGTCTGAGAGTGTCAATGAGTGTCAGAGAGTGATAGAGAGTGAAAGAGACTGTCAGAGAATGTCAGAGAGTGTCAGAGAGAGGAAGTGAGTGTCTATGAGTGTCTGAGAGTGTCAGAGAGTCTCAGAGAGTGATAGAGAGTGAAAGAGACTGTCAGAGTGTGTCAGAGAGTGTCAGAGAGAGATAGAGAGTGTCTGAGAGTGTCAGAGAGTGTCAGAGAGTGATAGAGAGTGTCAGAGAGTGTCAGAGAGTGATAGTGAGTGTCTGAGAGTGTCAGAGAGTGTCAGAGAGTGTCAGAGTGTGTCAGAGAGTGATAGAGAGTGATAGAGAGTGTCAGAGAGTGATAGTGAATGTCTGAGAGTGTCATTGAGTGATAATGAATGTCTGAGAGTGTCAGAGAGTGTCAGAGAGTTTTAGAGAATGTCAGGGGGTGATAGAGAGTGTCAGAGAGTGATAGAGAGTGTCAGAGAATGTCTGAGAGTGTCAGAGAGTGTCAGAGAGTGATAGAGAGTGAAAGAGACTGTCAGAGAGTGTCAGAGAGAGTCAGCGAGTGTCAGAGAGAGATAGAGAGTGATAGAGAGTGTCAGAGAGTGATAGTGAGTGTCAGACAGTGATAGTGAGTGTCTGAGAGTGTCAGAGAGTGTCAGAGAGTGATAGAGAGTGAAAGAGACTGTCAGAGAGTGATAGTGAGTCTCTGAGTGTGTCAGAGTGTGTCAGAGAGTGATAGAGAGTGTCAGAGAGTGATAGTGAGTCTCTGAGAATGTCAGAGAGAGTCAGAGAGTGATAGAGAGTGATGGAGACTGTCAGAGAGTGTCAGAGAGTTTCAGAGAGATATCGAGAGTGATAGAGAGTGTCAGAGAGTGTCAGAGAGTGTCAGAGAGTGTCAGAGAGTGTCAGAGAGTGATAGAGAGTGATAGAGAGTGATAGAGACTGTCAGAGAGTGTCAGAGAGTTTCAGAGAGATATCGAGAGTGATAGAGAGTGTCAGAGAGTGTCAGAGACTGTCAGAGAGAGATAGAGAGTGTCAGAGAGTGTCAGAGAGAGATAGAGAGTGTCAGAGAGTGTCAGAGAGTGTCAGAGAGTGATAGTGAGTGATAGAGAGTGATGGAGAGTGTCAGAGAGTGATAGAGAATGTCAGAGAGTGATAGAGTGTGTCAGAGAGTGATGGTGAGTGTCTGAGAGTGTCTGAGAGTGTCAGAGAGTGATAGAGAGTGTCAGAGAGTGATAGAGACAATCAGAAAGTGTCAGAGAGTGACAGAGAGTGATAGACAGTGCCAGAGAGTGTCAGAGTGTCAGAGAGTGATAGTGAGTGTCAGAGAGGGTCAGAGAGTGTCAGAGAGTGACAGGGAGTGTCAGAGAGTGTCAGAGAGTGTCAGAGAGTGATAGTGAGTTTCAGAGAGTGTCAGAGAGTGACCGTGAGTGTCAGAGAGTGTCAGAGAGTGTCAGAGAGTGATAGTGAGTGTCAGAGAGTGTCAGAGAGTGATAGAGAGTGTCAGAAATTGTCAGAGAGTTCAAGAGCGTGCAAGAGAGTGATAGTGCGTGTGAGAGAGAGTCAGAGAGTGATAGTGAGTGTTTGAGAGTGTCAAAGAGTGTCAGAGAGTTTTAGAGAGTGTCAGAGAGTGATAGTGATTATCAGAGAGTATCAGAGAATGATAGTGAGCGTCTGAGATTGTCGGAGAGTGTCAGAGAGTGAAAGAGAGTGATAGAGACTGTCAGATAGTGTCAGAGAGAGATAGAGAGTGTTGGAGAGTGATAGAGAGTGTCAGAGTGTGTCAGAGAGTGATAGAGAGTGATAGAGACTGTCACAGAGTGTCAGAGAGAGATAGAGAGTGATAGAGAATGTCAGAGAGTGATAGTGAGTGTCTGAGAGTGTCAGAGAGTGTCAGAGAGTGATAGAGAGGATCAGAGAGTGTCAGAGAGTGTCATAGAGTGATAGTGAGTGTCAGAGAGTGTCAGAGAGTGATAGTGAGTGTCTGAGAGTGTCAGAGAGTGTCAGAGAGTGTCAGCGAGTGATAGAGAGTGATAGAGAGTGCCAGAGAGTGTCAGAGAGTGATAGAGAGTGTCAGAGTGTGTCAGAGAGTGTCACAGAGTGATAGTGAGTGTCAGAGAGTTAAAGTGAGTGTCAGAGTGTGATAGAGAGTTTCAGAGAGTGATAGTGATTTTCAGAGAGTATCAGAGAATGATAGTGAGTGTCTGAGAGTGTCAGAGAGTGATGGAGAGTGATAGAGAGTCTCAGAGAGTGTCAGAGAGTAATAGAGAGTGATAGAGAGTGTCAGAGAGTGTCAGACAGGGTCAGAGAGTGATAGTGAGTGTCAGAGAGTGATAGTGAGTGTCTGATGGTGTCAGAGAAAGTCAGAGAGTGTCAGAGAGTGATAGAGAGTGTCAGTGAGTGATAGAGAGTGTCAGAGAGAGATAGAGAGTGTCAGACAGTGATAGTGAGTGTCAGAGAGTGTCAGAGAGTGATAGTGAGTGTCAGAGAGTGTCAGAGAGTGATAGAGAGTTTCTGAGATTGTCTGAGATTGTCAGAGAGTGATAGTGAGTGTCAGAGAGAGTCAGAGAGTGATAGAGAGTTTCTGAGATTGTCTGAGATTGTCAGAGAGTGATCGTGAGTGTCAGAGAGACTCAGAGAGTTATTGTGAGTGTCTGAGAGTGTCTGAGATTGTCAGAGTGTGATAGTGAGTGTCAGAGAGTGTCAGAGAGTGTCAGAGAGTGATAGTGAGTGTCTGAGAGTATCTGAGAGTGTCTGAGATTGTCAGAGAGTGTCAGAGACTATCAGAGAGTGATAGTGATCGTCTGAGATTGTCTGAGATTGTCAGAGAGTGATCGTGACTGTCAGAGAGACTCAGAGAGTTATTGTGAGTGTCTGAGAGTGTCAGAGAGTATCAGAGAGTGATAGAGAGTGTCAGAGATTGTCAGAGAGTGATAGAGAGTGTCAGAGAGTGATAGAGAGTGTCTGAGAGTGTCTGAGAGTGTCAGAGAGTGTCAGACAGTGCTAGAGATTGATAGATACTGTCAGAGGGTGTCAGAGAGAGATAGAGAGTGATAGAGAATGTCAGAGAGTGATAGTGAGTGTCAGAGAGTGTCAGAGAGTGATAATGAGTGATAGAGAGTGTCCGAGAGTGTCAGAGAGTGATAGAGAGTGTCAGAGAGCGATAGAGAGAGTCAGAGAGTGATAGTGAGTGTCAGAGAGTGTCTGAGAGTGTCAGAGAGTGACAGGGAGTGATAGAGAGAGAAAGAGACTGTCAGAGAGTGTCAGAGAGAGATAGAGAGTGTCAGAGAGTGATAGAGAGTGTCTGAGAGTGCCAGAGAGTGTCAGAAAGTGATAGAGAGTGAAAGAGACTGTCAGAGAATGTCAGAGAGTGTCAGAGAGAGGAAGTGAGTGTCTATGAGTGTCTGAGAGTGTCAGAGAGTCTCAGAGAGTGATAGAGAGTGAAAGAGACTGTCAGAGAGTGTCAGAGAGTGACAGAGAGTGATAGTGAGTGACAGAGAGTTTCTGAGATTGGCAGAGAGTGATCGTGAGTGTCAGAGAGTGTCAGAGAGTGATAGAGAGTGTCAGAGAGTGTCAGAGAGTGATAGAGAGTGAAAGAGACTGTCAGAGAGTGTCAGAGAGAGATAGAGAGTGTCTGAGAGTGTCAGAGAGTGTCAGAGAGTGATAGAGAGTGAAAGAGACTGTCAGAGAATGTCAGAGAGTGTCAGAGAGAGGAAGTGAGTGTCTATGAGTGTCTGAGAGTGTCAGCGAGTCTCAGAGAGTGATAGAGAGTGAAAGAGACTGTCAGAGTGTGTCAGAGAGTGTCAGAGAGAGATAGAGAGTGTCAGAGAGTGATAGTGAGTGTCTAAGAGTGTCAGAGGGTGTAAGAGAGTGTCAGAGAGAGATACAGAGTGATCGAGAGTGTCAGAGAGTGTGAGAGAGTGATAGAGAGTGTCAGAGAGTGATAGTGAGTGTCTGAGATTATCTGAGAATGTCAGAGAGTGTCAGAGAGTGTCAGAGAGTGATAGAGAGTGCTAGAGAGTGTCAGAGAGTGTCAGAGAGTGATAGTGAGCATCTGAGAGTGTTTGAGATTATCAGAGAGTGTTAGAGAGTGATAGAAAGTGTCAGAGAATGTCTGAGAGTATCAGAGAATGTCAGAGAGTGATAGAGAGTGAAAGAGACTGTCAGAGAGTGTCAGAGAGTGTCAGAGAGTGTCAGAGTGTCAGAGAGAGAGAGAGAGTGATAGAGAGTGATAGAGAGTGTCAGAGAGTGATAGAGAGTGTCAGAGAGTGATAGTGAGTGTCTGAGTGTGTCTGAGAGTGTCAGAGAGAGATAAAGAGTGATGGAGAGTGTCAGAGAGTGATAGTGAGTCTCTGAGAGTGTCAGAGAGTGTCAGAGAGTGTCAGAGAGTGATAGAGAGTGATGGAGACTGTCAGAGAGTGTCAGAGATTGTCAGAGAGTGTCAGAGAGTGATAGTGAATGTCTGAGAGTGTCAGAGAGTGTCAGAGAGTTTTAGAGAATGTCAGGGAGTGATAGAGAGTGTCAGAGAGTGATAGAGAGTGTCAGAGAATGTCTGAGAGTGTCAGAGAGTGTCAGAGAGTGATAGAGAGTGAAAGAGACTGTCAGAGAGTGTCAGAGAGTGTCAGAGAGAGATAGAGAGTGATAGAGAGTGATAGAGAGTGTCAGAGAGTGATAGTGAGTGTCAGAGAGTGATAGTGAGTGTCTGAGAGTGTCTGAGAGTGTCAGAGAGTGTCAGAGAGTGATAGAGATTGAAAGAGACTGTCAGAGAGTGATAGTGAGTCTCTGAGAATGTCAGAGAGAGTCAGAGAGTGATAGAGAGTGATGGAGACTGTCAGAGAGTGTCAGAGAGTTTCAGAGAGATATCGAGAGTGATAGAGAGTGTCAGAGAGTGTCAGAGAGAGATAGAGAGTGTCAGAGAGTGTCAGAGAGTGTCAGAGAGTGATAGAGAGTGATAGAGAGTGACAGAGAGTGATAGAGACTGTCAGAGAGTGTCAGAGAGTGTCAGAGAGAGATAGAGAGTGATAGAGAGTGTCAGAGAGTGTCAGAGATTGTCAGAGAGTGGTAGTGAGTGTCAGAGAGTGCCAGAGAGTGATAGAGAGTGATGGAGAGTGCCAGAGAGTGATAGAGAGTGTCAGAGAGTGATAGAGTGTGTCAGAGAGTGATGGTGAGTGTCTGAGAGTGTCTGAGAGTGTCAGAGAGTGATAGAGAGTGTCAGAGAGTGATAGAGACTGTCAGAGAGTGTCAGAGAGTGACAGAGAGTGATAGAGAGTGCCAGAGAGTGTCAGAGTGTCAGAGAGTGATAGTGAGTGTCAGAGAGGGTCAGAGAGTGTCAGAGAGTGTCAGAGAGTGACAGGGAGTGTCATAGAGTGTCAGAGAGTGTCAGAGAGTGTCAGAGAGCGATAGTGAGTGTCAGAGAGTGTCAGCGAGTGATTGTGAGTGTCAGAGAGTGTCAGAGAGTGTCAGAGAGTGATAGTGAGTGTCAGAGAGTGTCAGAGAGTGATAGAGAGTGTCAGAGATTGTCAGAGAGTGCAAGAGAGTGCAAGAGAGTGATAGTGCGTGTGAGAGAGAGTCAGAGATTGATAGTGAGTGTTTGAGAGTGTCAAAGAGTGTCAGAGAGTTTTAGAGATTGTCAGAGAGTGATAGAGAGTGATAGAGACTGTCAGAGAGTGTCAGAGAGAAATAGAGAGTGTTGGAGAGTGATAGAGAGTGTCAGAGAGTGTCAGACAGGGTCAGAGAGTGATAGTGAGTGTCAGAGAGTGATAGTGAGTGACTGATGGTGTCAGAGAAAGTCAGAGAGTGTCAGAGAGTGATAGAGAGTGTCAGTGAGTGATAGAGAGTGTCAGAGAGAGATAGATAGTGATAGAGAGTGATAGAGAGTGTCAGACAGTGATAGTGAGTGTCAGAGAGTGTCAGAGAGTGATAGTGAGTGTCAGAGTGAGTCAGAGAGTGATAGAGAGTTTCTGAGATTGTCTGAGATTGTCAGAGAGTGATCGTGAGTGTCAGAGAGACTCAGAGAGTTATTGTGAGTGTCTGAGAGTGTCTGAGATTGTCAGAGTGTGATAGTGAGTGTCAGAGAGTGTCAGAGAGTGTCAGAGAGTGATAGTGAGTGTCTGAGAGTGTCTGTGAGTGTCTGAGATTGTCAGAGAGTGTCAGAGACTATCAGAGAGTGATAGTGATCGTCTGAGAGTGTCCGAGATTGTCAGAGAGTGTCAGAGAGTATCAGAGAGTGATAGAGAGTGTCAGAGATTGTCAGAGAGTGATAGAGAGTGTCAGAGAGTGATAGAGAGTGTCTGAGAGTGTCTGAGAGTGTCAGAGAGTGTCAGACAGTGCTAGAGATTGATAGATACTGTCAGAGGGTGTCAGAGAGTGATAGAGAGGATCAGAGAGTGTCAGAGAGTGTCATAGAGTGATAGTGAGTGTCAGAGAGTGTCAGAGAGTGATAGTGAGTGTCTGAGAGTGTCAGAGAGTGTCAGAGAGTGTCAGAGAGTGATAGAGAGTGATAGAGAGTGCCAGAGAGTGTCAGAGAGTGATAGTGAGTGTCAGAGAGTGTCAGAGAGTGATATTGAGTGTCAGAGAGTGATAGTGAGTGTCTGATGGTGTCAGAGAAAGTCAGAGAGTGTCAGAGAGTGATAGAGAGTGTCAGTGAGTGTAAGAGAGTGTCAGAGAGAGATAGAGAGTGATAGAGAGTGATAGAGAGTGTCAGACAGTGTCAGAAACTGATAGAGAGTGTAAGAGACTGTCAGAGAGTGATAGTGAGTGTCAGAGAGTGTCAGAGAGTGATAGTGAGTGACAGAGAGTTTCTGAGATTGGCAGAGAGTGATAGAGAGTGATAGAGACTGTCAGAGAGTGTCAGAGAGAGATAGAGAGTGTTGGAGAGTGATAGAGAGTGTCAGAGTGTGTCAGAGAGTGATAGAGAGTGATAGAGACTGTCACAGAGTGTCAGAGAGAGATAGAGAGTGATAGAGAATGTCAGAGAGTGATGGTGAGTGTCTGAGAGTGTCAGAGAGTGTCAGAGAGTGATAGAGAGGATCAGAGAGTGTCAGAGAGTGTCATAGAGTGATAGTGAGTGTCAGAGAGTGTCAGAGAGTGATAGTGAGTGTCTGAGAGTGTCAGAGAGTGTCAGAGAGTGTCAGAGAGTGATAGAGAGTGCCAGAGAGTGTCAGAGAGTGATAGTGAGTGTCAGAGAGTGTCAGAGAGTGATATTGAGTGTCAGAGAGTGATAGTGAGTGTCTGATGGTGTCAGAGAAAGTCAGAGAGTGTCAGAGAGTGATAGAGAGTGTCAGTGAGTGAAAGAGAGTGTCAGAGAGAGATAGAGAGTGATAGAGAGTGATAGAGAGTGTCAGACAGTGTCAGAAACTGATAGAGAGTGTAAGAGACTGTCAGAGAGTGATAGTGAGTGTCAGAGAGTGATAGTGAGTGACAGAGAGTTTCTGAGATTGGCAGAGAGTGATAGAGAGTGATAGAGACTGTCAGAGAGTGTCAGAGAGAGATAGAGAGTGTTGGAGAGTGATAGAGAGTGTCAGAGTGTGTCAGAGAGTGATAGAGAGTGATAGAGACTGTCACAGAGTGTCAGAGAGAGATAGAGAGTGATAGAGAATGTCAGAGAGTGATGGTGAGTGTCTGAGAGTGTCAGAGAGTGTCAGAGAGTGATAGAGAGGATCAGAGAGTGTCAGAGAGTGTCATAGAGTGATAGTGAGTGTCAGAGAGTGTCAGAGAGTGATAGTGAGTGTCTGAGAGTGTCAGAGAGTGTCAGAGATTGTCACAGAGTGATAGTGAGTGTCAGAGAGTTATAGTGAGTGTCAGAGTGTGATAGAGAGTTTCAGAGAGTGATAGTGATTTTCAGAGAGTATCAGAGAATGATAGTGAGTGTCTGAGAGTGTCAGAGAGTGATGGAGAGTGATAGAGAGTCTCAGAGAGTGTCAGAGAGTAATAGAGAGTGATAGAGAGTGTCAGAGAGTGTCAGACAGGGTCAGAGAGTGATAGTGAGTGTCAGAGAGTGATAGTGAGTGTCTGATGGTGTCAGAGAAAGTCAGAGAGTGTCAGAGAGTGATAGAGAGTGTCAGTGAGTGATAGAGAGTGTCAGAGAGAGATAGATAGTGATAGAGAGTGATAGAGAGTGTCAGACAGTGATAGTGAGTGTCAGAGAGTGTCAGAGAGTGATAGTGAGTGTCAGAGTGAGTCAGAGAGTGATAGAGAGTTTCTGAGATTGTCTGAGATTGTCAGAGAGTGATCGTGAGTGTCAGAGAGACTCAGAGAGTTATTGTGAGCGTCTGAGAGTGTCTGAGATTGTCAGAGTGTGATAGTGAGTGTCAGAGAGTGTCAGAGAGTGTCAGAGTGTGATAGTGAGTGTCTGAGAGTGTCTGTGAGTGTCTGAGATTGTCAGAGAGTGTCAGAGACTATCAGAGAGTGATAGTGATCGTCTGAGAGTGTCCGAGATTGTCAGAGAGTGTCAGAGAGTATCAGAGAGTGATAGAGAGTGTCAGAGATTGTCAGAGAGTGATAGAGAGTGTCAGAGAGTGATAGAGAGTGTCTGAGAGTGTCTGAGAGTGTCAGAGAGTGTCAGACAGTGCTAGAGATTGATAGATACTGTCAGAGGGTGTCAGAGAGTGATAGAGAGGATCAGAGAGTGTCAGAGAGTGTCATAGAGTGATAGTGAGTGTCAGAGAGTGTCAGAGAGTGATAGTGATTGTCTGAGAGTGTCAGAGAGTGTCAGAGAGTGTCAGAGAGTGATAGAGAGTGATAGAGAGTGCCAGAGGGTGTCAGAGAGTGATAGTGAGTGTCAGAGAGTGTCAGAGAGTGATATTGAGTGTCAGAGAGTGATAGTGAGTGTCTGATGGTGTCAGAGAAAGTCAGAGAGTGTCAGAGAGTGACAGAGAGTGTCAGTGAGTGAAAGAGAGTGTCAGAGAGAGATAGAGAGTGATAGAGAGTGATAGAGAGTGTCAGACAGTGTCAGAAACTGATAGAGAGTGTAAGAGACTGTCAGAGAGTGATAGTGAGTGTCAGAGAGTGTCAGAGAGTGATAGTGAGTGACAGAGAGTTTCTGAGATTGGCAGAGAGTGATAGAGAGTGATAGAGACTGTCAGAGAGTGTCAGAGAGAGATAGAGAGTGTTGGAGAGTGATAGAGAGTGTCAGAGTGTGTCAGAGAGTGATAGAGAGTGATAGAGACTGTCACAGAGTGTCAGAGAGAGATAGAGAGTGATGGAGAATGTCAGAGAGTGATGGTGAGTGTCTGAGAGTGTCAGAGAGTGTCAGAGAGTGATAGAGAGGATCAGAGAGTGTCAGAGAGTGTCATAGAGTGATAGTGAGTGTCAGAGAGTGTCAGAGAGTGATAGTGAGTGTCTGAGAGTGTCAGAGAGTGTCAGAGATTGTCACAGAGTGATAGTGAGTGTCAGAGAGTTATAGTGAGTGTCAGAGTGTGATAGAGAGTTTCAGAGAGTGATAGTGATTTTCAGAGAGTATCAGAGAATGATAGTGAGTGTCTGAGAGTGTCAGAGAGTGATGGAGAGTGATAGAGAGTCTCAGAGAGTGTCAGAGAGTAATAGAGAGTGATAGAGAGTGTCAGAGAGTGTCAGACAGGGTCAGAGAGTGATAGTGAGTGTCAGAGAGTGATAGTGAGTGTCTGATGGTGTCAGAGAAAGTCAGAGAGTGTCAGAGAGTGATAGAGAGTGTCAGTGAGTGATAGAGAGTGTCAGAGAGAGATAGATCGTGATAGAGAGTGATAGAGAGTGTCAGACAGTGATAGTGAGTGTCAGAGAGTGTCAGAGAGTGATAGTGAGTGTCAGAGTGAGTCAGAGAGTGATAGAGAGTTTCTGAGATTGTCTGAGATTGTCAGAGAGTGATCGTGAGTGTCAGAGAGACTCAGAGAGTTATTGTGAGTGTCTGAGAGTGTCTGAGATTGTCAGAGTGTGATAGTGAGTGTCAGAGAGTGTCAGAGAGTGTCAGAGAGTGATAGTGAGTGTCTGAGAGTGTCTGTGAGTGTCTGAGATCGTCAGAGAGTGTCAGAGACTATCAGAGAGTGATAGTGATCGTCTGAGAGTGTCCGAGATTGTCAGAGAGTGTCAGAGAGTATCAGAGAGTGATAGAGAGTGTCAGAGATTGTCAGAGAGTGATAGAGAGTGTCAGAGAGTGATAGAGAGTGTCTGAGAGTGTCTGAGAGTGTCAGAGAGTGTCAGACAGTGCTAGAGATTGATAGATACTGTCAGAGGGTGTCAGAGAGAGATAGAGACTGATAGAGAATGTCAGAGAGTGATAGTGAGTGTCAGAGAGTGTCAGAGAGTGATAGTGAGTGATAGAGAGTGTCCGAGAGTGTCAGAGAGTGATAGAGAGTGTCAGAGAGCGATGGAGAGAGTCAGAGAGTGATAGTGAGTGTCAGAGAGTGTCTGAGAGTGTCAGAGAGTGTCAGGGAGTGATAGAGAGTGAAAGAGACTGTCAGAGAGTGTCAGAGAGAGATAGAGAGTGTCAGAGAGTGTCAGAGAGTGATAGAGAGTGTCTGAGAGTGCCAGAGAGTGTCAGAAAGTGATAGAGAGTGTAAGAGACTGTCAGAGAGTGATAGTGAGTGTCAGAGAGTGTCAGAGAGTGTCAGAGAGTGTCAGAGAGTGATATTGAGTGACAGAGAGTTTCTGGGATTGGCAGAGAGTGATAGAGAGTGATAGAGACTGTCAGAGAGTGTCAGAGAGAGATAGAGAGTGTTGGAGAGTGATAGAGAGTGTCAGAGTGTGTCAGAGAGTGATAGAGAGTGATAGAGACTGTCACAGAGTGTCAGAGAGAGATAGACAGTGATAGAGAATGTCATAGAGTGATAGTGAGTGTCAGAGAGTGTCAGAGAGTGATAGTGAGTGTCTGAGAGTGTCAGAGAGTGTCAGAGAGTGTCACAGAGTGATAGTGGGTGTCAGAGAATTATAGTGAGTGTCAGAGTGTGATAGAGAGTTTCAGAGAGTGATAGTGATTTTCAGAGAGTATCAGAGAATGATAGTGAGTGTCTGAGAGTGTCAGAGAGTGTCAGAGAGTGATAGAGAGGATCAGAGAGTGTCAGAGAGTGTCATAGAGTGATATTGAGTGTCAGAGAGTGTCAGAGAGAGATAGTGAGTGTCTGAGAGTGTCAGAGAGTGTCAGAGAGTGTCACAGAGTGATAGTGGGTGTCAGAGAGTTATAGTGAGTGTCAGAGTGTGATAGAGAGTTTCAGAGAGTGATAGTGATTTTCAGAGAGTATCAGAGAATGATAGTGAGTGTCTGAGAGTGTCAGAGAGTGATGGAGAGTGATAGAGATTCTCAGAGAGTGTCAGAGAGTAATAGAGAGTGATAGAGAGTGTCAGAGAGTGTCAGACAGGGTCAGAGAGTGATAGTGAGTGTCAGAGAGTGATAGTGAGTGTCTGATGGTGTCAGAGAAAGTCAGAGTGTGTCAGAGAGTGATAGAGAGTGTCAGTGAGTGATAGAGAGTGTCAGAGAGAGATAGAGAGTGATAGAGAGTGATAGAGAGTGTCAGACAGTGATAGTGAGTGTCAGAGAGTGTCAGAGAGTGATAGTGAGTGTCAGAGAGAGTCAGAGAGTGATAGAGAGTTTCTGAGATTGTCTGAGATTGTCAGAGAGTGATCGTGAGTGTCAGAGAGACTCAGAGAGTTATTGTGAGTGTCTGAGAGTGTCTGAGATTGTCAGAGTGTGATGGTGAGTGTCAGAGAGTGTCAGAGAGTGTCAGAGAGTGATAGTGAGTGTCTGAGAGTGTCTGAGAGTGTCTGAGATTGTCAGAGAGTGTCAGAGACTATCAGAGAGTGATAGTGATCGTCTGAGAGTGTCCGAGATTGTCAGAGAGTGTCAGAGAGTATCAGAGAGTGATAGAGAGTGTCAGAGATTGTCAGAGAGTGATAGAGAGTGTCAGAGAGTGATAGAGAGTGTCTGAGAGTGTCTGAGAGTGTCAGAGAGTGTCAGACAGTGCTAGAGATTGATAGATACTGTCAGAGGGTGTCAGAGAGATATAGAGAGTGATAGAGAATGTCAGAGAGTGATAGTGAGTGTCAGAGAGTGTCAGAGAGTGATAGTGAGTGATAGAGAGTGTCCGAGAGTGTCAGAGAGTGATAGAGAGTGTCAGAGAGCGATAGAGAGAGTCAGAGATTGATAGTGAGTGTCAGAGAGTGTCTGAGAGTGTCAGAGAGTGTCAGGGAGTGATAGAGAGAGAAAAAGACTGTCAGAGAGTGTCAGAGAGAGATAGAGAGTGTCAGAGAGTGTCAGAGAGTGATAGAGAGTGCCTGAGAGTGCCAGAGAGTGTCAGAAAGTGATAGAGAGTGTAAGAGACTGTCAGAGAGTGATAGTGAGTGTCAGAGAGTGTCAGAGAGTGATAGTGAGTGACAGAGAGTTTCTGAGATTGGCAGAGAGTGATAGAGAGTGATAGAGACTGTCAGAGAGTGTCAGAGAGAGATAGAGAGTGTTGGAGAGTGATAGAGAGTGTCAGAGTGTGTCAGAGAGTGATAGAGAGTGATAGAGACTGTCACAGAGTGTCAGAGAGAGATAGAGAGTGATAGAGAATGTCAGAGAGTGATGGTGAGTGTCTGAGAGTGTCAGAGAGTGTCAGAGAGTGATAGAGAGGATCAGAGAGTGTCAGAGAGTGTCATAGAGTGATAGTGAGTGTCAGAGAGTGTCAGAGAGTGATAGTGAGTGTCTGAGAGTGTCAGAGAGTGTCAGAGATTGTCACAGAGTGATAGTGAGTGTCAGAGAGTTATAGTGAGTGTCAGAGTGTGATAGAGAGTTTCAGAGAGTGATAGTGATTTTCAGAGAGTATCAGAGAATGATAGTGAGTGTCTGAGAGTTGCAGAGAGTGATGGAGAGTGATAGAGAGTCTCAGAGAGTGTCAGAGAGTAATAGAGAATGATAGAGAGTGTCAGAGAGTGTCAGACAGGGTCAGAGAGTGATAGTGAGTGTCAGAGAGTGATAGTGAGTGTCTGATGGTGTCAGAGAAAGTCAGAGAGTGTCAGAGAGTGATAGAGAGTGTCAGTGAGTGATATAGAGTGTCAGAGAGAGATAGAGAGTGATAGAGAGTGTCAGACAGTGATAGTGAGTGTCAGAGAGTGTCAGAGAGTGATAGTGAGTGTCAGAGAGAGTCAGAGAGTGATAGAGAGTTTCTGAGATTGTCTGAGATTGTCAGAGAGTGATCGTGAGTGTCAGAGAGACTCAGAGAGTTATTGTGAGTGTCTGAGAGTGTCTGAGATTGTCAGAGTGTGATAGTGAGTGTCAGAGAGTGTCAGAGAGTGTCAGAGAGTGATAGTGAGTGTCTGAGAGTGTCTGAGAGTGTCTGAGATTGTCAGAGAGTGTCAGAGACAATCAGAGAGTGATAGTGATCGTCTGAGAGTGTCCGAGATTGTCAGAGAGTGTCAGAGAGTATCAGAGAGTGATAGAGAGTGTCAGAGATTGTCAGAGAGTGATAGAGAGTGTCAGAGAGTGATAGAGAGTGTCTGAGAGTGTCTGAGAGTGTCAGAGAGTGTCAGACAGTGCTAGAGATTGATAGATACTGTCAGAGGGTGTCAGAGAGAGATAGAGAGTGATAGAGAATGTCAGAGAGTGATAGTGAGTGTCAGAGATTGTCAGAGAGTGATAGTGAGTGATAGAGAGTGTCCGAGAGTGTCAGAGAGTGATAGAGAGTGTCAGAGAGCGATAGAGAGAGTCAGAGAGTGATAGTGAGTGTCAGAGAGTGTCTGAGAGTGTCAGAGAGTGTCAGGGAGTGATAGAGAGAGAAAGAGACTGTCAGAGAGTGTCAGAGAGAGATAGAGAGTGTCAGAGAGTGTCAGAGAGTGATAGAGAGTGTCTGAGAGTGCCAGAGAGTGTCAGAAAGTGATAGAGAGTGTAAGAGACTGTCAGAGAGTGATAGTGAGTGTCAGAGAGTGTCAGAGAGTGTCAGAGAGTGATAGTGAGTGACAGAGAGTTTCTGAGATTGGCAGAGAGTGATCGTGAGAGTCAGAGAGTGTCACAGAGTGAGAGAGAGTGTCAGAGAGTGTCAGAGATTGTCAGAGAGTGATAGAGAGTGTCAGAGAGTGATAGTGAGAATCTGAGTGTGTCTGAGAGAGTCAGAGAGTGTCAGAGAGTGATAGAGAGTGAAAGAGACTGTCAGAGAGTGTCAGAGAGAGATAGAGAGTGTCTGAGAGTGTCAGAGAGTGATAGTGAGTGTCAGAGAGTGTCAGAGTGTGATAGTGAGTGATAGAGAGTGTCCGAGAGTGTCAGAGAGTGATAGAGAGTGTCAGAGAGCGATAGAGAGAGTCAGAGAGTGATAGTGAGTGTCAGAGAGTGTCTGAGAGTGTCAGAGAGTGTCAGGGACTGATAGAGAGAGAAAGAGACTGTCAGAGAGTGTCAGAGAGAGATAGAGAGTGTCAGAGAGTGTCAGAGAGTGATAGAGAGTGTCTGAGAGAGCCAGAGAGTGTCAGAAAGTGATAGAGAGTGTAAGAGACTGTCAGAGAGTGATAGTGAGTGTCAGAGAGTGTCAGAGAGTGTCAGAGTGTGATAGTGAGTGACAGAGAGTTTCTGAGATTGGCAGAGAGTGATCGTGAGAGTCAGAGAGTGTCACAGAGTGAGAGAGAGTGTCAGAGAGTGTCAGAGATTGTCACAGAGTGATAGTGAGTGTCAGAGAGTTATAGTGAGTGTCAGAAAGTGATAGAGAGTTTCAGAGAGTGATAGTGATTTTCAGAGAGTACCAGAGAATGATAGTGAGTGTCTGAGAGTTGCAGAGAGTGATGGAGAGTGATAGAGAGTCTCAGAGAGTGTCAGAGAGTAATAGAGAATGATAGAGAGTGTCAGAGAGTGTCAGACAGGGTCAGAGAGTGATAGTGAGTGTCAGAGAGTGATAGTGAGTGTCTGATGGTGTCAGAGAAAGTCAGAGAGTGTCAGAGAGTGATAGAGAGTGTCAGTGAGTGATATAGAGTGTCAGAGAGAGATAGAGAGTGATAGAGAGTGTCAGACAGTGATAGTGAGTGTCAGAGAGTGTCAGAGAGTGATAGTGAGTGTCAGAGAGAGTCAGAGAGTGATAGAGAGTTTCTGAGATTGTCTGAGATTGTCAGAGAGTGATCGTGAGTGTCAGAGAGACTCAGAGAGTTATTGTGAGTGTCTGAGAGTGTCTGAGATTGTCAGAGTGTGATAGTGAGTGTCAGAGAGTGTCAGAGAGTGTCAGAGAGTGATAGTGAGTGTCTGAGAGTGTCTGAGAGTGTCTGAGATTGTCAGAGAGTGTCAGAGACTATCAGAGAGTGATAGTGATCGTCTGAGAGTGTCCGAGATTGTCAGAGAGTGTCAGAGAGTATCAGAGAGTGATAGAGAGTGTCAGAGATTGTCAGAGAGTGATAGAGAGTGTCAGAGAGTGATAGAGAGTGTCTGAGAGTGTCTGAGAGTGTCAGAGAGTGTCAGACAGTGCTAGAGATTGATAGATACTGTCAGAGGGTGTCAGAGAGAGATAGAGAGTGATAGAGAATGTCAGAGAGTGATAGTGAGTGTCAGAGAGTGTCAGAGAGTGATAGTGAGTGATAGAGAGTGTCCGAGAGTGTCAGAGAGTGATAGAGAGTGTCAGAGAGCGATAGAGAGAGTCAGAGAGTGATAGTGAGTGTCAGAGAGTGTCTGAGAGTGTCAGAGAGTGTCAGGGAGTGATAGAGAGAGAAAGAGACTGTCAGAGAGTGTCAGAGAGAGATAGAGAGTGTCAGAGAGTGTCAGAGAGTGATAGAGAGTGTCTGAGAGTGCCAGAGAGTGTCAGAAAGTGATAGAGAGTGTAAGAGACTGTCAGAGAGTGATAGTGAGTGTCAGAGAGTGTCAGAGAGTGTCAGAGAGTGATAGTGAGTGACAGAGAGTTTCTGAGATTGGCAGAGAGTGATCGTGAGAGTCAGAGAGTGTCACAGAGTGAGAGAGAGTGTCAGAGAGTGTCAGAGATTGTCAGAGAGTGATAGAGAGTGTCAGAGAGTGATAGTGAGAGTCTGAGAGTGTCTGAGAGAGTCAGAGAGTGTCAGAGAGTGATAGAGAGTGAAAGAGACTGTCAGAGAGTGTCAGAGAGAGATAGAGAGTGTCTGAGAGTGTCAGAGAGTGTCAGAGAGTGACAGGGAGTGTCAGACAGTGTCAGAGAGTGTCCGAGAGTGTCAGAGAGCGATAGTGAGTGTCAGAGAGTGTCAGAGAGTGATCGTGAGTGTCAGAGAGTGTCAGAGAGTGTCAGAGATTGATAGTGAGTGTCAGAGAGTGTCAGAGAGTGATAGAGAGTGTCAGAGATTGTCAGAGAGTGCAAGAGAGTGATAGTGCGTGTGAGAGAGAGTCAGAGAGTGATAGTGAGTGTTTGAGAGTGTCAAAGAGTGTCAGAGAGTTTTAGAGAGTGTCAGAGAGTGATAGTGATTGTCAGAGTGTATCAGAGAATGATAGTGAGCGTCTGAGAGTGTCTGAGAGTGTCAGAGAGTGATAGAGAGTGATAGAGACTGTCAGAGAGTGTCAGAGAGAGATAGAGTGTGTTGGAGAGTGATAGAGAGTGTCAGAGTGTGTCAGAGAGTGATAGAGAGTGATAGAGACTGTCACAGAGTGTCAGAGAGAGATAGAGAGTGATAGAGAATGTTAGAGAGTGATAGTGAGTGTCTGAGAGTGTCAGAGAGTGTCAGAGAGTGATAGAGAGGATCAGAGAGTGTCAGAGAGTGTCATAGAGTGATAGTGAGTGTCAGAGAGTGTCAGAGAGTGATAGTGAGTGTCTGAGAGTGTCAGAGAGTGTCAGAGAGTGTCAGAGAGTGATAGAGAGTGATAGAGAGTGCCAGAGAGTGTCAGAGAGTGATAGAGAGTGTCAGAGTGTGTCAGAGAGTGTCACAGAGTGATAGTGAGTGTCAGAGAGTTATAGTGAGTGTCAGAGTGTGATAGAGAGTTTCAGAGAGTGATAGTGATTTTCAGAGAGTATCAGAGAATGATAGTGAGTGTCTGAGAGTGTCAGAGAGTGATGGAGAGTGATAGAGAGTCTCAGAGAGTGTCAGAGAGTAATAGAGAGTGATAGAGAGTGTCAGAGAGTGTCAGACAGGGTCAGAGAGTGATAGTGAGTGTCAGAGAGTGATAGTGAGTGTCTGATGGTGTCAGAGAAAGTCAGAGAGTGTCAGAGAGTGATAGAGAGTGTCAGTGAGTGATAGAGAGTGTCAGAGAGAGATAGAGAGTGATAGAGAGTGATAGAGAGTGTCAGACAGTGATAGTGAGTGTCAGAGAGTGTCAGAGAGTGATAGTGAGTGTCAGAGAGAGTCAGAGAGTGATAGAGAGTTTCTGAGATTGTCTGAGATTGTCAGAGAGTGATCGTGAGTGTCAGAGAGACTCAGAGAGTTATTGTGAGTGTCTGAGAGTATCTGAGATTGTCAGAGTGTGATAGTGAGTGTCAGAGAGTGTCAGAGAGTGTCAGAGAGTGATAGTGAGTGTCTGAGAGTGTCTGAGAGTGTCTGAGATTGTCAGAGAGTGTCAGAGACTATCAGAGAGTGATAGTGATCGTCTGAGAGTGTCCGAGATTGTCAGAGAGTGTCAGAGAGTATCAGAGAGTGATAGAGAGTGTCAGAGATTGTCAGAGAGTGATAGAGAGTGTCAGAGAGTGATAGAGAGTGTCTGAGAGTGTCTGAGAGTGTCAGAGAGTGTCAGACAGTGCTAGAGATTGATAGATACTGTCAGAGGATGTCAGAGAGAGATAGAGAGTGATAGAGAATGTCAGAGAGTGATAGTGAGTGTCAGAGAGTGTCAGAGAGTGATAGTGAGTGATAGAGAGTGTCCGAGAGTGTCAGAGAGTGATAGAGAGTGTCAGAGAGCGATAGAGAGAGTCAGAGAGTGATAGTGAGTGTCAGAGAGTGTCTGAGAGTGTCAGAGAGTGTCAGGGAGTGATAGAGAGAGAAAGAGACTGTCAGAGAGTGTCAGAGAGAGATAGAGAGTGTCAGAGAGTGTCAGAGAGTGATAGAGAGTGTCTGAGAGTGCCAGAGAGTGTCAGAAAGTGATAGAGAGTGTAAGAGACTGTCAGAGAGTGATAGTGAGTGTCAGAGAGTGTCAGAGAGTGTCAGAGAGTGATAGTGAGTGACAGAGAGTTTCTGAGATTGGCAGAAAGTGATAGAGAGTGATAGAGACTGTCAGAGAGTGTCAGAGAGAGATAGAGAGTGTTGGAGAGTGATAGAGAGTGTCAGAGTGTGTCAGAGAGTGATAGAGAGTGATAGAGACTGTCACAGAGTGTCAGAGAGAGATAGAGAGTGATAGAGAATGTCAGAGAGTGATAGTGAGTGTCTGAGAGTGTCAGAGAGTGTCAGAGAGTGATAGAGAGGATCAGAGAGTGTCAGAGAGTGTCATAGAGTGATAGTGAGTGTCAGAGAGTGTCAGAGAGTGATAGTGAGTGTCTGAGAGTGTCAGAGAGTGTCAGAGAGTGTCACAGAGTGATAGTGGGTGTCAGAGAGTTATAGTGAGTGTCAGAGTGTGATAGAGAGTTTCAGAGAGTGATAGTGATTTTCAGAGAGTATCAGAGAATGATAGTGAGTGTCTGAGATTGTCAGAGAGTGATGGAGAGTGATAGAGATACTCAGAGAGTGTCAGAGAGTAATAGAGCGTGATAGAGAGTGTCAGAGAGTGTCAGACAGGGTCAGAGAGTGATAGTGAGTGTCAGAGAGTGATAGTGAGTGTCTGATGGTGTCAGAGAAAGTCAGAGAGTGTCAGAGAGTGATAGAGAGTGTCAGTGAGTGATAGAGAGTGTCAGGGAGAGATAGAGAGTGATAGAGAGTGATAGAGAGTGTCAGACAGTGATAGTGAGTGTCAGAGAGTGTCAGAGAGTGATAGTGAGTGTCAGAGAGAGTCAGAGAGTGATAGAGAGTTTCTGAGATTGTCTGAGATTGTCAGAGAGTGATCGTGAGTGTCAGAGAGACTCAGAGAGTTATTGTGAGTGTCTGAGAGTGTCTGAGATTGTCAGAGTGTGATAGTGAGTGTCAGAGAGTGTCAGAAAGTGTCAGAGAGTAATAGTGAGTGTCTGAGAGTGTCTGAAAGTGACTGAGATTGTCAGAGAGTGTCAGAGATTATCAGAGAGTGATAGTGATCGTCTGAGAGTGTCCGAGATTGTCAGAGAGTGTCAGAGAGTATCAGAGAGTGATAGAGAGTGTCAGAGATTGTCAGAGAGTGATAGAGAGTGTCAGAGAGTGATAGAGAGTGTCTGAGAGTGTCTGAGAGTGTCAGAGAGTGTCAGACAGTGCTAGAGATTGATAGATACTGTCAGAGGGTGTCAGAGAGAGATAGAGAGTGATAGAGAATGTCAGAGAGTGATAGTGAGCGTCAGAGAGTGTCAGAGAGTGATAGTGAGTGATAGAGAGTGTCCGAGAGTGTCAGAGAGTGATAGAGAGTGTCAGAGAGCGATAGAGAGAGTCAGAGAGTGATAGTGAGTGTCAGAGAGTGTCTGAGAGTGTCAGAGAGTGTCAGGGAGTGATAGAGAGAGAAAGAGACTGTCAGAGAGTGTCAGAGAGAGATAGAGAGTGTCAGAGAGTGTCAGAGAGTGATAGAGAGTGTCTGAGAGTGCCAGAGAGTGTCAGAAAGTGATAGAGAGTGTAAGAGACTGTCAGAGAGTGATAGTGAGTGTCAGAGAGTGTCAGAGAGTGTCAGAGAGTGATAGTGAGTGACAGAGAGTTTCTGAGATTGGCAGAGAGTGATAGAGAGTGATAGAGACTGTCAGAGTGTGTCAGAGAGAGATAGAGAGTGTTGGAGAGTGATAGAGAGTGTCAGAGTGTGTCAGAGAGTGATAGAGAGTGATAGAGACTGTCACAGAGTGTCAGAGAGTGTCAGAGAGTGATAGAGAGGATCAGAGAGTGTCAGAGAGTGTCATAGAGTGATAGTGAGTGTCAGAGAGTGTCAGAGAGTGATAGTGAGTGTCTGAGAGTGTCAGAGAGTGTCAGAGAGTGATAGAGGGTGATAGAGAGTGCCAGAGAGTGTCAGAGAGTGATAGAGAGTGTCAGAGTGTGTCAGAGAGTGTCACAGAGTGATAGTGAGTGTCAGAGAGTTATAGTGAGTGTCAGAGTGTGATAGAGAGTTTCAGAGAGTGATAGTGATTTTCAGAGAGTATCAGAGAATGATAGTGAGTGTCTGAGAGTGTCAGAGAGTGATGGAGAGTGATAGAGAGTCTCAGAGAGTGTCAGAGAGTAACAGAGAGTGATAGAGAGTGTCAGAGATTGTCAGACAGGGTCAGAGAGTGATAGTGTGTGTCAGAGAGTGATAGTGAGTGTCTGATGGTGTCAGAGAAAGTCAGAGAGTGTCAGAGAGTGATAGAGAGTGTCAGTGAGTGATAGAGAGTGTCAGAGAGAGATAGAGAGTGATAGAGAGTGATAGAGAGTGTCAGACAGTGATAGTGAGTGTCAGAGAGTGTCAGAGAGTGATAGTGAGTGTCAGAGAGAGTCAGAGAGTGATAGAGAGTTTCTGAGATTGTCTGAGATTGTCAGAGAGTGATCGTGAGTGTTAGAGAGACTCAGAGAGTTATTGTGAGTGTCTGAGAGTGTCTGAGATTGTCAGAGTGTGATAGTGAGTGTCAGAGAGTGTCAGAGAGTGTCAGAGAGTGATAGTGAGTGTCTGAGAGTGTCTGAGAGTGTCTGAGATTGTCAGAGAGTTGCAGAGACTATCAGAGAGTGATAGTGATCGTCTGAGAGTGTCCGAGATTGTCAGAGAGTGTCAGAGAGTATCAGAGAGTGATAGAGAGTGTCAGAGATTGTCAGAGAGTGATAGAGAGTGTCAGAGAGTGATAGAGAGTGTCTGAGAGTGTCTGAGAGTGTCAGAGAGTGTCAGACAGTGCTAGAGATTGATAGATACTGTCAGAGGGTGTCAGAGAGAGATAGAGAGTGATAGAGAATGTCAGAGAGTGATAGTGAGTGTCAGAGAGTGTCTGAGAGTGATAGTGAGTGATAGAGAGTGTCCGAGAGTGTCAGAGAGTGATAGAGAGTGTCAGAGAGCGATAGAGAGAGTCAGAGAGTGATAGTGAGTGTCAGAGAGTGTCTGAGAGTGTCAGAGAGTGTCAGGGAGTGATAGAGAGAGAAAGAGACTGTCAGAGAGTGTCAGAGAGAGATAGAGAGTGTCAGAGAGTGTCAGAGGGGGATAGAGAGTGTCTGAGAGTGCCAGAGAGTGTCAGAAAGTGATAGAGAGTGTAAGAGACTGTCAGAGAGTGATAGTGAGTGTCAGAGAGTGTCAGAGAGTGTCAGAGAGTGATAGTGAGTGACAGAGAGTCTCTGAGATTGGCAGAGAGTGATCGTGAGAGTCAGAGAGTGTCACAGAGTGATAGAGAGTGTCAGAGAGTGTCAGAGATTGTCAGAGAGTGTCAGAGAGTATCAGAGAGTGATAGAGAGTGTCAGAGATTGTCAGAGAGTGATAGAGAGTGTCAGAGAGTGATAGAGAGTGTCTGAGAGTGTCTGAGAGTGTCAGAGAGTGTCAGACAGTGCTAGAGATTGATAGATACTGTCAGAGGGTGTCAGAGAGAGATAGAGAGTGATAGAGAATGTCAGAGAGTGATAGTGAGTGTCAGAGAGTGTCTGAGAGTGATAGTGAGTGATAGAGAGTGTCCGAGAGTGTCAGAGAGTGATAGAGAGTGTCAGAGAGTGTCTGAGGGTGTCAGAGAGTGTCAGGGAGTGATAGAGAGAGAAAGAGACTGTCAGAGAGTGTCAGAGAGAGATAGAGAGTGTCAGAGAGTGTCAGAGGGGAATAGAGAGTGTCTGAGAGTGCCAGAGAGTGTCAGAAAGTGATAGAGAGTGTAAGAGACTGTCAGAGAGTGATAGTGAGTGTCAGAGAGTGTCAGAGAGTGTCAGAGAGTGATATTGAGTGACAGAGAGTTTCTGAGATTGGCAGAGAGTGATCGTGAGAGTCAGAGAGTGTCACAGAGTGATAGAGAGTGTCAGAGAGTGTCAGAGATTGTCAGAGAGTGATAGAGAGTGTCAGAGAGTGATAGTGAGAGTCTGAGAGTGTCTGAGAGAGTCAGAGAGTGTCAGAGAGTGATAGAGAGTGAAAGAGACTGTCAGAGAGTGTCAGAGAGAGATAGAGAGTGTCTGAGAGTGTCACAGAGTGTCAGAGAGTGATAGAGAGTGAAAGAGACTGTCAGAGAATGTCAGAGAGTGTCAGAGAGAGGAAGTGAGTGTCTATGAGTGTCTGAGAGTGTCAGAGAGTCTCAGAGAGTGATAGAGCGTGAAAGAGACTGTCAGAGTGTGTCAGAGAGTGTCAGAGAGAGATAGAGAGTGTCAGAGAGTGATAGTGAGTGTCTAAGAGTTTCATTGGGTGTAAGAGAGTGTCAGAGAGAGATACAGAGTGATCGAGAGTGTCAGAGAGTGTCAGAGAGTGATAGAGAGTGTCAGAGAGAGATAGAGAGTGTCAGAGAGTGATAGAGAGTGTCAGAGAGTGTCAGAGATTGTCAGAGAGTGATAGAGAGTGTCAGAGAGTGATAGAGAGTGTCAGAGATTGATAGAGTGTGTCAGAGATAGATAGAGAGTGTCTGAGAGTGTCAGAGAGTGTCAGAGAGTGTCAGAGAGTGATAGTGAGTGATAGTGAGTGATAGAGAGTGTCAGAGATTGTCAGAGAGTGATAGTGAGTGTCAGAGAGTGCCAGAGAGTGATAGAGAGTGATAGAGAGTGTCAGAGAGTGATAGAGAGTGTCAGAGAGTGATAGAGTGTGTCAGAGAGTGATAATGAGTGTCTGAGAGTGTCTGAGAGTGATAGAGAGTGTCAGAGAGTGATAGAGACTGTCAGAGAGTGATAGAGACTGTCAGAGAGTGTCAGAGAGTGTCAGAGAGTGACAGTGAGTGTCAGAGAGGGTCAGAGAGTGTCAGAGAGTGTCAGAGAGTGACAGGGAGTGTCAGAGAGTGTCAGAGAGTGTCAGAGAGTGATAGTGAGTGTCAGAGAGTGTCAGAGAGTGTCAGAGAGTGATAGAGTGTGTCAGAGAGTGTCAGAGAGTGATAGAGAGTGATAGAGAGTGGCAGAGATTGTCAGAGAGTGCAAGAGAGTGATAGTGCGTGTGAGAGAGTGTCAGAGAGTGATAGTGAATGTCTGAGAGTGTCAGAGAGTGTCAGAGAGTTTTAGAGAGTGTCAGAGAGTGATAGAGAGTGTCAGAGAGTGATAGAGAGTGTCAGAGAATGTCAGAGATTGTCAGAGAGTGTCAGAGAGTGATCGAGAGTGAAAGAGACTGTCAGAGAGTGTCAGATAGTGTCAGAGTGTCAGAGAGAGATAAAGAGTGATAGAGAGTGATAGAGAGTGATAGAGAGTGTCAGATAGTGATAGTGAGGGTCTGAGAGTGTCTGAGAGTGTCTGAGAGTGTCAGAGAGTGTCAGAGAGTGTCAGAGAGTGATAGAGAGAGAAAGAGACTGTCAGAGAGTGTCAGAGTGTGTCAGAGAAAGATAGAAAGTGATAGAGAGTGTCAGAGAATGATAGTGAGTCTCTGAGAGTGTCAGAGAGTGTCCGAGAGTGATAGAGAGTGTTGGAGACTGTCAGAGAGTGTCAGAGAGTTTCAGAGAGATATCGAGAGTGATAGAGTGTGTCAGATAGTGTCAGAGAGTGGTAGAGAGTGATAGAGAGTGATAGAGACTGTCAGAGAGTGTCAGAGAGTGTCAGAGAGAGATAGAGAGAGTCAGAGATTGTCAGAGAGTGTCAGAGAGTGTCAGAGAGTGATAGAGAGTGATAGAGAGTGATAGAGAGTGATCGAGACTGTCAGAGATTGTCAGAGAGTGATATTGAGTGTCAGAGTGTGCCAGAGAGTGATAGAGAGTGATAGAGAGTGATAGAGAATGTCAGAGAGTGTCAGAGAGTGTCAGAGAGTGTCAGAGAGAGATAGAGAGTGATAGAGAGTGTCAGAGAGTGTCAGAGACTGTCAGAGAGTGATAGTGAGTGATAGAGAGTGTCAGAGATAGTCAGAGAGTGATATTGAGTGTCAGAGAGTGTCAGAGAGTGATAGAGACTGTCAGAGAGTGTCAGAGAGTGACAGAGAGTGAAAGAGAGTGTCAGAGAGGGTCAGAGAGTGTCAGAGAGTGACAGGGAGTGTCAGAGAGTGTCAGAGAGTGATAGTGAGTGTCAGAGCTTGTCAGAGAGTGTCAGAGAGTGACAGAGAGTGATAGAGAGTGTCAGAGAGGGTCAGAGAGTGTCAGAGAGTGACAGGGAGTGTCAGAGAGTGTCAGAGAGTGTCAGAGAGTGATAGTGAGTGTCAGAGCGTGTCAGAGAGTGTCAGAGAGTGATAGTGAGTGTCAGAGAGTGTCAGAGAGTGATAGAGAGTGATAGAGAGTGTCAGAGATTGTCAGAGAGTGCAAGAGAGTGCTAGTCCGTGTGAGAGAGTGTCAGAGAGTGTTAGTGAGTGTTTGAGTGTGACAGAGAGTGTCAGAGAGTTTTAGAGAGTGTCAGAGAGTGATAGTGATTTTCAGAGAGTATCAGAGAATGATAGTGAGTGTCTGAGAGTGTCTGAGAGTGTCAAAGAGTGGTAGAGAGTGATAGAGAGTGATAGAGACTGTCAGAGAGTGTCAGAGAGAGATAGAGAGTGATAGAGAATGTCAGAGAGTGATAGTGAGTGTCTGAGTGTGTCAGAGAGTGTCAGAGAGTGATAGAGAGGATCAGAGAGTGTCAGAGAGTGTCAGAGAGTGATAGTGAGTGTCAGAGAGTGTCAGAGAGTTATAGTGAGTGTCTGAGAGTGTCAGAGAGTGTCAGAGAGAGTCAGAGAGTGATAGAGAGTTATAGAGAGTGCCAGAGAGTGTCAGAGAGTGATAGAGAGTGTCAGAGTGTGTCAGAGACTGTCAGAGAGTGATAGTGAGTGTCAGAGAGTGTCAGAGAGTTATCGTGAGTGTCAGAGAGTGATAGAGAGTGTCAGAGAGTGATAGTGATTTTCAGAGAGTATCAGAGAATGATAGTGAGTGTCTGAGAGTGTCAGAGAGTGATGGAGAGTGATAGAGAGTGTCAGAGAGTGTCAGAGAGTAATAGAGAGTGATAGAGAGTGACAGAGAGTGTCAGAGAGTGTCAGAGAGTGTCAGATAGGGTCAGAGAGTGATAGTGAGTGTCAGAGAGTGTCAGAGACTGATAGTGAGTGTCTGATGGTGTCAGAGAGAGTCAGAGAGTGTCAGAGAGTGATAGAGAGTGTCAGTGAGTGATAGAGAGTGTCAGAGAGAGATAGAGAGTGATAGAGAGTGATAGAGAGTGATAGAGAGTGTCAGATAGTGATAGTGAGTGTCTGAGAGTGTCTGAGAGTGTCAGAGAGTGATAGTGAGTGATAGTGAGTGATAGAGAGTGTCAGAGATTGTCAGAGAGTGATATTGAGTGTCAGAGTGTGCCAGAGAGTGATAGGGAGTGATAGAGAGTGTCAGAGAGTGACAGAGAGTGTCAGAGAGTGATAGAGACTGTCAGAGAGTGTCAGAGAGTGACAGAGAGTGATAGAGAGTGTCGGAGAGTGTCAGAGAGTGTCAGAGAGTGATAGTGAGTGTCAGAGAGGGTCAGAGAGTGTCAGAGAGTGACAGGGAGTGTCAGAGATTGTCAGAGAGTGTCAGAGAGTGATAGTGAGTCTCAGAGAGTGTCAGAGAGTGTCAGAGTGTGTCAGAGAGTGATAGTGAGTGTCAGAGAGTGTCAGAGAGTGATAGAGAGTGATAGAGAGTGTCAGAGATTGTCAGAGAGTGCAAGAGAGTGATAGTCCGTGTGAGAGAGTGTCAGAGAGTGTTAGTGAGGGTCTGAGAGTGTCAGAGAGTGTCAGAGAGTTTTAGAGAGTGTCAGAGAGTGATAGTGATTGTCAGAGAGTATCAGAGAATGATAGTGAGTGTCTGAGAGTGTCTGAGAGTGTCAAAGAGTGATAGAGAGTGATAGAGAGTGATAGAGACTGTCAGAGATTGTCAGAGAGAGATGGAGAGTGATGGAGAGTGATAGAGTGTCAGAGTGTGTCAGAGATTAATAGAGAGTGATAGAGACTGTCACAGAGTGTCAGAGAGAGATAGAGAGTGATAGAGAATGTCAGAGAGTGATAGTGAGTGTCAGAGAGTGTCAGAGAGTGATAGAGAGTGATAGAGAGTGTCTGAGAGTTCCAGACAGTGTCAGAAAGTGATGGAGAGTGTAAGAGACTGTCAGAGAGTGATAGTGAGTGTCAGAGAGTGTCAGAGAGTGTCAGAGAGTGATAGTGAGTGACAGAGAGTTTCTGAGATTGGCAGAGAGTGATCGTGAGTGTCAGAGAGTGTCAGAGAGTGATAGAGAGTGTCAGAGAATGTCAGAGATTGTCAGAGAGTGATAGAGAGTGTCAGAGAGTGATAGTGAGAGTCTGAGAGTGTCTGAGAGAGTCAGAGAGTGTCAGAGAGTGATAGAGAGTGAAAGAGAGTGAAAGAGACTGTCAGAGAGTGTCAGAGAGAGATAGAGAGTGTCTGAGAGTGTCAGAGAGTGTCAGAGAGTGTCAGAGAGTGATAGAGAGTGAAAGAGACTGTCAGAGAATGTCAGAGAGTGTCAGAGAGAGGAAGTGAGTGTCTATGAGTGTCTGAGAGTGTCAGAGAGTGTCAGAGAGAGATAGAGAGTGTCAGAGAGTGATAGTGAGTGTCTAAGAGTGTCAGAGGGTGTAAGAGAGTGTCAGAGAGAGATACAGAGTGATCGAGAGTGTCAGAGAGTGTCAGAGAGTGATAGAGAGTGTCAGAGAGTGATAGTGAGTGTCTGAGATTATCTGAGAATGTCAGAGAGTGTCAGAGAGTGTCAGAGAGTGATAGAGAGTGATAGAGAGTGCTAGAGACTGTCAGAGAGTGTCAGAGATAGATAGAGAGTGTCAGAGGGAGATAGAGAGTGTCAGAGAGTGATAGAGAGTGTCAGAGAGTGTCAGAGATCGTCAGAGAATTATAGAGAGTGATAGAGAGTGTCAGAGAGTGATAGAGAGTGTCAGAGAGTGATAGAGAGTGTCAGAGATTGATAGAGTGTTTCAGAGATAGATAGAGAGTGACTGAGAGTGTCAGAGAGTGTCAGAGAGTGTCAGAGAGTGATAGTGAGTGATAGTGAGTGATAGAGAGTGTCAGCGATTGTCAGAGAGTGATAGTGAGTGTTAGAGACTGTCAGAGAGTGTCAGAGAGAGATAGAGAGTGATGGAGAGTGATAGAGAGTGTCAGAGTGTGTCAGAGAGTGATAGAGACTGCCACAGAGTGTCAGAGAGTGATAGAGAGTGATAGAGAATGTCAGGGAGTGATAGTGAGTGTCTGAGAGTGTCAGAGAGTGCCAGAGAGTGATAGAGAGGATCAGAGAGTGTCAGAGAGTGTCAGAGAGTGATAGTGAGTGTCAGAGAGTGTCAGAGAGTGTCAGAGAGTTATAGTGAGTGTCTGAGAGTGTCAGAGAGTGTCAGAGAGTGATAGAGAGTGATAGAGAGTGTCAGAGTGTGTCAGAGAGTGCCAGAGAGTGATAGTGAGTGTCAGAGAGTGTCAGAGAGTTATTGTGAGTGTCTGAGAGTGTCAGAGAGTGTCAGAGAGTGATGGAGAGTGATAGAGAGTGTCAGAGATAAATAGAGAGTGATAGAGAGTGTCAGAGAGTGTCAGAGAATGTCAGACAGGGTCAGAGAGTGACAGTGAGTGTCAGAGAGTGTCATAGAGTGATAGTGAATGCCTGATGGTGTCAGAGAAAGACAGAGAGTGTCAGAGAGTGATAGAGAGTGTCAGTGAGTGATAGAGTGTCAGAGAGAGATAGAGAGAGATAGAGAGTGATAGTGAGTGAAAGAGAGTGTCAGAGAGTGATAGAGAGTGATAGAGTGTGGCAGAGTGTGTCAGAGAGTGTCAGAGAGTGATAGTGAGTGTCAGAGAGTGTCAGAGAGTTATAGTGAGTGTCAGAGAGTGATAGAGAGTGTCAGAGAGTGATAGTGATTTTCAGAGAGTATCAGAGAATGCTAGTGAGTGTCTGAGAGTGTCAGAGAGTGATGGAGAGTGATAGAGAGTGTCAGAGAGTGTCAGAGAGTAATAGAGAGTGATAGAGAGTGTCAGAGAGTGTCAGAGAGTGTCAGACAGGGTCAGACAGTGATAGTGATTGTCAGAGAGTGATAGTGAGTGCCTGATGGTGTCAGAGAAAGTCAGAGAGTGTCAGAGAGTGATAGAGAGTGTCAGTGAGTGATAGAGAGTGTCAGAGAGAGATACAGAGAGATAGAGAGTGATAGAGAGTGATAGAGAGTGTCAGACAGTGATAGTGAGTGTCAGAGAGTGTCAGATGGTGATAGTGAGTGTCAGAGAGACTCAGAGAGTGATAGTGAGTGTCTGAGAGTGTCTGAGATTGTCAGAGTGTGATAGTGAGTGTCAGAGAGTGTCAGAGAGTGTCAGAGAGTGATAGTGACTGTCTGAGAGTGTCTGAGATTGTCAGAGAGTGTCAGAGACTATCAGAGAGTGATAGTGATCGTCTGAGAGTGTCTGAGATTGTCAGAGAGTGTCAGAGAGTATCAGAGAGTGATAGAGAGTGTCAGAGATTGTCAGAGAGTGATAGAGAGTGTCAGAGAGTGATAGAGAGTGTCTGAGAGTGTCTGAGAGTGTCAGAGAGTGTCAGAGAGTGTCAGACAGTGCCAGAGAGTGATATAGACTGTCAGAGGGTGTTAGAGAGAGATAGAGAGTGATAGAGAATGTCAGAGAGTGATAGTGAGTGTCAGAGATTGTCAGAGTGTGATAGTGAGTGATAGAGAATGTCAGAGAGTGATAGAGAGTGTCAGAGAGCGATAGAAAGTGTCAGAGAGTGATAGTGAGTGTCAGAGCATGTCTGAGTGTGTCAGAGAGTGTCAGGGAGTGATAGAGAGTGAAAGAGACTGTCAGAGAGTGTCAGAGAGAGATAGAGAGTGTCAGAGAGTGTCAGAGAGTGATAGAGAGTGTCAGAGAGTGTCAGAGAGTGTCAGAAAGTGATAGAGAGTGAAAGAGACTGTCAGAGACTGTCAGAGAGTGATAGTGAGTGTCAGAGAGTGTCAGAGAGTGTCAGAGAGTGATAGTGAGTGACAGAGAGTTTCTGAGATTGGCAGAGAGTGATAGTGAGTGTCAGAGAGTGTCAGAGAGCGACAGAGAGTGATAGAGAGTGATAGAGAGTGTCAGAGAGTGTCAGAGATTGTCAGAGAGTGATAGAGAGTGATAGAGAGTGATAGTGACAGTCTGAGAGTGTCTGAGAGAGTCAGAGAGTGTCAGAGAGTGATAGAGAGTGAAAGAGACTGTCAGAGAGTGTCAGAGAGAGATAGAAAGTGTCTGAGAGTGTCAGAGAGTGTCAGAGAGTGATAGAGAGTGAAAGAGACTGTCAGAGAATGTCAGAGAGTATCAGAGAGAGGAAGTGAGTGTCTATGAGTGTCTGAGAGTGTCAGAGAGTCTCAGAGAGTGATAGAGAGTGAAAGAGACTGTCAGAGAGTGTCAGAGAATGTCAGAGAGAGATAGAGTGTGTCAGAGAGTGTCAGAGAGCGATAGAGAGTGAATGAGACTGTCAGAGATTGATAGAGAGTGTCAGAGAGAGATAGAGAGTGTCAGAGAGTGTCAGAGAGTGATGGAGACTGTCAGAGAGTGTCAGAGAGATATAGAGAGTGACAGAGAGTGTCAGAGAGTTTCAGAGAGTGATAGTGAGTGTCTGAGAGAGTGAGAGAGTTTCAGAGAGTGATAGAGAGTCAGAGAGTGTCAGAGAGATATAGAGAGCAAAAGAGAGTTTCAGAGAGTGTCTGAGAGTTATAGAGAGTGATCGTGAGTGTCCGAGAGAGTCAGAGACTGTCAGAGAGTGATAGAGAGTGTCAGAGATAGTCAGAGACTGTCAGAGAGTGATAGAGAGTGATAGAGAGTGTCAGAGAGTGATAGAGAGTGTCAGAGAGTGATAGTGAGTGTCTGAGTGTGTCTGAGATTGTCAGAGAGTGATAGAGATTGATAGAGACTGTCAGAGAGTTTCAGAAACTGTCAGAGAGAGATAGTGAGTGTCTGAGCATGTCAGAGAGTGATAGAGAGTGTCAGAGAGTGTCAGAGAGTGTCAGAGAGAGATAGTGAGTGTCTGAGAGTGTCAGAGTGTGATAGAGAGTGTCAGAGAGTGTCAGAGAGTGATAGAGAGTGTCAGAGAGTGATAATGAGTGTCTGAGAGTGTCTGAGAGTGTCAGAGAGTGATAGAGAGTGATAGAGAGTGAAAGAGACTGTCAGAGAGTGTCAGAGAGTGTCAGAGAGAGATAGAGAGTGTCAGAGAGTGTCAGCGAGTGATAGTGAGTGTCAGAGAGTGTCAGAGAGTGTCAGAGAGTGATAGTCGGTGTCTGAGAGTGTCAGAGAGTGATAGAGAGTGTCAGAGAGTGATAATGAGTGTCTGAGAGTGTCTGAGAGTGTCAGAGAGTGATAGAGAGTGATAGAGAGTGATAGAGACTGTCAGAGAGTGTCAGAGAGTGTCAGAGAGAGATAGAGAGTGTCAGAGAGTGTCAGCGAGTGATAGTGAGTGTCAGAGAGTGTCAGAGAGTGTCAGAGAGTGATAGTCGGTGTCTGAGAGTGTCAGAGAGTGATAGACAGTGTCAGAGAGTGATAGACAGTGTCAGAGAGTGATAGAGAGTGTCAGAGAGTGTCAGAGAGTGATAGTGAGTGTCTGAAAGTGTCAGAGAGAGTCAGAGAGTGATAGAGAGTGTCAGAGAGTGTCAGAGAGTGTTAGAGAGTGATATAGAGTGTCAGAGAGTGTCAGAGAGTGTCAGAGAGTTATAGAAACTGTCAGAGAGTGTCAGAGAGTGTCAGAGAGAGATAGAGATTGTCAGAGAGTGTCAGAGAGTGATAGTGAGTGTCAGAGAGTGTCAGAGAGTGTCATAGAGTGAAAGTGAGTGTCTGAGAGTGTCAGAGAGTGATAGAGAGTGTCAGAGATTGATAGAGAGTGTCAGAGAGTGATAGAGAGTGTCAGAGAGTGATAGAGAGTGTTAGAGAGTGTCAGAGAGTGTCAGAGAGTGTTAGAGAGTGATATAGAGTGTCAGAGAGTGTCAGAGAGTGATAGAAACTGTCAGAGAGTGTCAGAGAGAGATAGAGATTGTCAGAGAGTGTCAGAGAGTGATAGTGAGTGTCAGAGAGTGTCATAGAGTGAAAGTGAATGTCTGAGAGTGTCAGAGAGTGATAGAGAGTGTCAGAGATTGATAGAGAGTGTCAGAGAGTGATAGAGAGTGTCAGAGAGTGTCAGAGAGGGTCAGAGAGTGTCAGAGAGTGTCAGAGAGTGATAGAAACTGTCAGAGAGTGTCAGAGAGTGATAGTGAGTGTCAGAGAGTGTCAGAGAGTGTCAGAGAGTGAATGTGAGTGTCTGAGAGTGTCAGAGAGTGATAGAACATGTCAGAGAGTGTCAGAGAGTGATAGAGAGTGTCAGAGAGTGATAGAGAGTGTCAGAGAGTGTCCGAGAGTGATAGTGAGTGTCTCAGAGTGTCGGAGAGTGTCAGACAGTGATAGAGAGTGTTAGAGAGTGTTAGAGAGTGTCAGAGAGTGTCAGAGAGTGTCAGACAGTGATAGAGAATGTTAGAGAGTGCTGGAGAGTGTCAGAGAGTGTCAGAGAGAGATAGAGAGTGTCAGAGACTGTCAGAGATTGATAGAGAGTGTCACAGAGTGTCAGAGAGTGATAGTGAGTATCAGGGAGTGTCAGAGAGTGATAGTGAGTGTCTGAGTGTGTCAGAGAGTGTCAGAGAGTGTCAGAGAGATATAGAGAATGACAGAGAGTGTCAGAGAGTGTCAGAGAGTGTCAGAGAGTGATATTGAGTGTCTGAGAGTGTCAGAGAGTTTCAGAGAGTGATAGAGTGTCAGAGAGTGTCAGAGAGATATAGAGAGTGAAAGAGAGTGTCAGAGAGTGTCTGAGAGTTATAGAGAGTGATCGTGAGTGTCTGAGAGTGTCAGAGACTGTCAGAGAGTGATAGAGAGTGTCAGAGATAGTCAGAGAGTGTCAGAGAGTGGTAGAGAGTGATATAGAGTGTCAGAGAGTGATAGAGAGTGTCAGAGAGTGATAGTGAGTGTCTGAGTGTGTCTGAGATTGTCAGAGTGTTGTAGAGAGTGTCAGAGAGTGTCAGAGAGAGATAGAGAGTGTCAGAGTGTGATAGAGAGTGTCAGAGTGTGATAGAGAGTGTCAGAGAGTGTCAGAGAGTGATAGAGAGTGTCAGAGAGTGATAGTGAGTGTCTGAGTGTGTCTGAGATTGTCAGAGTGTTGTAGAGAGTGTCAGAGAGTGTCAGAGAGAGATAGAGAGTGTCAGAGTGTGATAGAGAGTGTCAGAGTGTGATAGAGAGTGTCAGAGAGTGTCAGAGAGTGATAGAGAGTGTCAGAGAGTGATAGTGAGTGTCTGAGAGTGTCCGAGAGTGTCAGAGAGTGATAGAGAGTGATAGAGAGTGATAGAGACTGTCAGAGTGTGTCAGAGAGCGTCAGAGAGAGATAGAGAGTGTCAGAGATTGTCAGCGAGTGATAGTGAGTGTCAGAGAGTGTCAGAGAGTGATAGTCAGTGTCTGAGAGTGTCAGAGAGTGATAGAGAGTGTCAGAGAGGGATAGACAGTGATAGTGAGTGTCTGGGAGTGTCAGAGAGTGTCAGAGAGTGATAGAGAGTGTTAGAGAGTGTCAGAGAGTGTTAGAGAGTGATATAGAGTGTCAGAGAGTGTCAGAGAGTGATAGAAACTGTCAGAGAGTGTCAGAGAGTGTCAGAGAGAGATAGAGATTGTCAGAGAGTGTCAGAGAGTGATAGTGAGTGTCAGAGAGTGTCAGAGAGTGTCATAGAGTGAAAGTGAGTGTCTGAGAGTGTCAGAGAGTAATAGAGATTGTCAGAGAGTGTCAGAGATTGATAGAGAGTGTCAGAGAGTGTCAGAGAGTGTCAGAGAATGTCAGAGAGTGTTAGAGAGTGATACAGAGTGTC